>NW_025422030.1:0-409501 GCF_011764305.1 Mustela putorius furo | reverse complement strand
GAACCTGTACCTAAACCGAACACTGACCCTGACCTAACATTAACTCCCTACCCTAAAACCAAACCCTAACCCTGACTCTTGCTGTCTAACCCTAACCCTATCCATAACCTACTTAACTCAAACCCTAACCCTAATCCCAAACCCTACCGCCAAAACCTAACTGTGACACTGAACCTAACATTGAACCTAATCAAAGCCTGACCCTAAAACAGACCCTGGTTCTGACTTTCACTCTAACTCGACCCTAATCCTAAGTAGAACTAGGGGCTCAGAGTCAGAGAGTCCCACACTTCTGATCCACGGATGTAGCCCTAGGTCTCCTACCTGTCTCTCTGTGTGTGTGTGTGTGTGTGTGTGCGTGTGTGCCTCTGGGTGTTTGTGAGTCTGAGGTAAAGAGGAACTGGCAATGCCATCGTGGGGAGATGCCCAAGCAGGATCAGGCTGATGAGGGTTAGAGGTCTGCAGGGCAAGTCATGTTCACACCCCAGTTTAAGGATGGTTAAGTGAGATTGGCTGTAGGGTCTACACACTCACTGCCCAGGGTTTATCCTGAGACCTTGAAGGATGGGTCTATTCTCAGGAGCGGGCTAACCCCAACAGTAACCACTAACTCTGAACCTGACACTGACTGTGAGCCTGTGCCTAACCCTAAACCATACCCCGACCCTGACTCCTGACCCTGACTGTGATCCTGACCTGAAACCTAAACTCTATACCTAATCCTGACACACACCCTGATGTCTACTCTGAACCTAAACTCTTGCTGATATTACTGTAAATTCAAGACTCATACCTAACCATGACACTGAACCTGACCCTAATCCTAACTCCTGACGCTGACTCTAAACGTGATCCTAACCTTAAACTCTGACTGCGACTGTGAGCCTGACGCTTAACATTAAACCTAAAGGTAACTCTAACCATGACCCACATGATACAACTCAACCTAAACCTAATGCTGACCCTGACCCTAATACTCAACCCCTACTCCTAAACCAAACTCCTAACCCTGACCTTACACTGTCTAACCTAACCCTAACCATAACCCTCTTCAACTCTAACTCCTAACCCTAATCCCAAAACTTACTACCAAAACCTAACTGTGACACTGGAACCTAACATTGACTCCTAAACCAAAGCCTGACCCTAAACCTGACTCCTGGCCCTGACTTTCACCTGACCCTGACCCTGACCCTAATCCTAACCATGACACTAACACTGACCACTACATAATCTTGTCCTTGATCTGAATGTGGACTTTAAACCAATACCTGAACCTGAACCTTAACCAGACACTGGCTTAAACTTCACCCTGACCCTGACATAGACCATGACCATAAACCTAACTCCTGACTCCTAACAGTGACCCTGATCCTCACCTGAACACTAAACCTGACCCTGACTGTGAGCCTGACCCTAACTCTAACCCTAAATGTAACCCTGACTCCTGACACTAACATCGGCCCTTTCCCTCAATCTCATTGTTGAACCCAACCCTAACACTAATCCCTAACCCTACTACGGACCCTAATCCTAACAAGTTCTAACCCAAAACGTCAACAAACACTAACCCTAACACTAACTCCTAAACATTAATAAGAACCTGTCCTAATACCTGACTATGATCATAACGCTAACTGTGAACTTTGCCTATACTCAGACCCTGACCCTACACCTTAACTGGTTCTGAACCTAAACATAACGATGACCCTAACACTGACTACTTATATAACCCTGTCACCAATCAATGTGGACGAAACCAATACCTGATCCTGACTGCAACCTGACACTGGCTCCTAGACTTTACTCCCTGACTTCTGACCCATGCAAAGACCAGAACGAACCCTGACACTAACAGTGACCCTGACCCTGACTCCTAATAATAACCCTGGACACTCAATGAGCCTGACCCTAACTCTAACCCTAAATGTAACCCTGACTCCTGACACTAACACGGCCCTGACTCCAAAACCTAATTGAACCTAACCCTCAAACTAACACCCATACATTATACTTGACATGACCCTACCCCCCTTCTAACGTCTAAACGCCTCAAACCTACCTCTAACGCCTAACCATACCCCACTTTAAACAATAATCCTGACCCTCTCCCTGATCCTGATCTTAACCCTAATTCTGTTCTGAACTTTGCCTCATGCAGGACCTTACCCTTATCCTGACGCTCTGACCTATGACCTTAACACTTAACCCTACCGGCTTTCCTGACTGTAAACGCTAACTCTGACCCGCCCATCCGTGAATTTCTGACAGAATCGTAAGTAACGCCTAAAGCTAACGTCTGCTGATTCCTGACACCTAACTCAGAAAACACGAACCGAAACATAAAGCTGTCCTTACCATAAACCATGAACCTAACCCTGACCCTAACCCACCTAAACTGGCCCAACACCTACCCTGATCCTGAATGAACCTTGCCCCAAACCAAAACTTGAACCGACCCTAATCTTTGACCTTTAAACCCCTTACCTAACCCTAAACCCTAACGCATAAAAACACTGACCCTGACCCTGACTCTGACCGTAACACGAACCCTATCCTACTATAGCCTGTCCCAACCCTCACCATGAACCTAACCCTATACCCCTGACCGCCTACCCTAAGCCTCCCGGTAAACCGTGAGCCGCAATGAGGTCTAAACCTAACCCTGACCCTACAAAGACATCTTCTTTGAAACTCCAAGCCTAACACTAACCTCGTATCAACCCAGTGTGTTTCCCTCCAGCGTGGACAACAGCTGGCACCCAGGCCTCCCAGGGTCTTGGGGGAGTCTGTATGGGGGTTCCTTGGATTGGCACAGCATTGATAGAGGGTGAGCTGTGAGGCAGCTTGGGGGACCGGCGGCTCAGGGAGTCTCTGGTGCAGCAGGAAGTTTGTTAAGGAGCCGGGCCCCCCAGCATGGTGACCTCACTTCCCTGAAGACAGGAACTCAATGGATTGGAACGCTTTGTATCCAGGCACCCCATTACAAGAAAAACCCCCCAGCCCAGCTCATTTCAAAACACCTCGCTAAAGAAAGGCGTGCATGTTCTTCGCTACTGCTGTAGCTGAGAGCCGGCGAGCATGCAGGTGAGAAGAGAGCTCCGCCCGCCAGACACGTCCGCTCGCCTGGCAAGTCATAAATTTTAATCCCTTTTCCATCTGTCCGCTTTCGGGCTAAATTAAAATCAAAGGTGACACCAGGGGGCTCATAGTCATGAGCGTCCCAACACCTTCTGATCTAGGCCCGGTGTAGCCAAGGTTCTCCTCCGCCGTCTCATGTGTTGTTGTGTTTTATGTTTGTGGTTGTGTGTGGTTTGTGTGGTGATGGTGTGCGTGCCTTCTAGGTTTCTGTGTAATCTTTATGGTAAATGAGGAAGCCGAGCCCTGGCTCATTCCATCGTGGGTGGAGATTCCGGCCAAAGCAGGATCAGGGCTGATGAGGGGGTTTAGATTGTTCGGGTGGGCAAAGTCATGTTCATACAACCAGGTTGAAGGCTGGTTATGGTGTGTCCACAGGGAGGTTCTACACCCTTCTGTCGCAGGAGTGTTTTCGTTGTGACCAGCTGGAAGGGATGGGGTACATGACCCAGGAGACGGGCCTCACAAGAGTAACCACTAACCCTGACCCTGACACTGACGGTTGATCCGTGCCGCCAAAACCTTAAACCAAGCCCTGACCCTCACACCTTGCTGCTGATCTGACCTGAACGCCTAAACTCTATACCTAAGCCTGACACTCACCCTGATGTGGATCCTGAACCTAAACACCTAACATCTGATATTACCACCGTAACCATGAGTCATACCTAAACATGACCCTGACCCGACCCTAATCCTAAACCTGACGACTGACCTAACCCCCGTCCCTAACCCTAACGCTCTGACCGTGACTGTGATCCTGACGCAACCCTAAACCTAAAGGTAACTCTAACCATTCACCTCTGGAACTTGAACGGCTGAACCTAAATCTGACGCATGACCCTGCCTGACCCTCAAACTAACCGTTACCCCTAAACCTAACACTTGCCTCCTGACACTGACTCTGACTGCGTAACGGCTAAAACAGTGGACCCCTACTGTGAGCCGACACTAAACCTAAACCCTAAACCTGGACCTAACCCTAACCCTGACCCCTACCCCTAAAGCCTAACGCTAAACACCCTGACCCCAAAGACGAACTAACCTAACCAACAGTCCCTAAGACTTTCTTAACCCTGAACCCTAACCCTAACACTGGTCTAAAACCTCACTCTGTTCCCGCTGGGCGGGGACAACACCTGGCACACAAGGCCGCCCAGGGTTTTGGGGGAGGTCTCTATGGGGGTCACTGGATCGGCAATGCCATTGGATTGGTAGTGTGAGGGCCCTTGAGCACTTGGGGACCGGGCGGCAGCTCAGGGATCTTCTGCCTGAGCAGGGAAAGTTCAGATTAATGAGCCCCCCCGCAGTGGTGGACCTGCACTTTCCCTGACAACAGATCCCAATGGAATTGGAACACACGTATCCAGTAGGCACCCCTCCTTTACAGAGAAAACCCGACTGCCAAGCATCATTTCTAGGCTGATCCTAAGGAAAGCGTAATGTTCTTCTGCTGGACAAAATCAGGAGATTGCATGGAGAAGAGAGCTCCCCTGACCGACAGGTCCCTTCCCTGGAACAAACTCATATCAGGTTTCCCAACGAACATCAGGCCCCCTTGTCACTTTAATAACATCAAAAGGTGACAACATCAGGTGCTCAACAGTCACAAACTCCTCACAACTTTCTGTTCGCATGGGTGTTGTAGCCCTATGTCTCCTCTCCCGTCATGTGCCATGTGGGCATGTGTGTGCCTCTGCCTTGTTGTGAGTCATGAGTGTAAAGAGAGCCTGCCGATTGCCCTCATTGGTGGAGATTGCGGTCAAGCAGGATCAGGGCTGAATGAGGGTGAGAGGATCGGGTTTGGGCAAACCAAGGTCACCACATCCAACAAATTGAAAAAAAATGCTGGTTAAGGTTCGAAAGTCTGTCGGGTCTACACACTGACTGCCCAGGGTTTATCCTGAGACCTTGAAGGGATGGGTCTATAAGAAAGGAGCGGGTGGCTAACCCCAACAGTAACTACTAACGCCTGAACCTGACACGGATTGTGAGCCTGCGCAAACCCTAAACCAAGCACTGTACATGAAGCCTTACGCTGACTGTGATCCTGACCTGAAACCTTAATAAACGCTCTAGCCTAAGCTCTGACACTCACCCTGATGTTAGACGCCTGAAACTAAACCTAATGCTGATTATTACTGCTAACCAAGACTAATACCTAACCATGACCCTGATCATTTCCGATTTCTAACCCTAACCCTGACGAGACCTAACCATGACCCGAACCCTAAACGACTGCTACTGTGAGCTGACGCGAACCCTAACCCTAAAGGTGAACCTAAACTACCCTAATATGGAACCTGTACCCAAACCGAACACTGACCCTGACCCTACATAACCCCTACCCTAAACCAAACCCTAACCCGGACCTTTACGCTGTCTAACCCTAACCCTATCCATAACTCACTTCTAACTCAACCCTAACCCCAATCCCAACCCTACCGCCAAAACCTAACTGTGGACACTGAACCGAAATTGAACCTATCAAAGCCTGACCCTAAACAGACCCGGGCCCTGACGCACCCTAACCTGACCCTCTCCTAAGCAGAACCCAGGGGGCTCTCAGAGTCAGAGAGTCCCAAACCTTCTGAATCCATCTGATGGAGCCCTAGGTCCCCTACCTGTCTCTCTCTGTGGGTCGGGGTGTGTGTGTGGTGCGTGTTGTTGCCTCTGGGGTGTTTGTGAGGTCTGGAGTGTAAAGAGGACCTGTCAATGCCATCCGTGGGTGGAGATGCCCCCCAAGCACTGATCAGGCTGATATGGGTTAGAGGTCTGGTGGGCAAGTCATGTTCACACCCCAGTTTAAGGATGGTTATGTGAGATTGGCTGTAGGGTCTCACACAACTACTGCCCCGGTGTTTATCCTGAGACCCTGAAGGGATGGGTCTATTCCCAGGATCGGGGCTAACCCCCAACAGTAACCACTAAAACCCGCTGAACCTGAACACTGAACTGTGAGCCTTGTGCCTAACCCTAACCCCATACCCCGGACCCTGACCCTGACCATGACTGTGATCCTGAACCTAAACCTAAACCTATACCTAAGCCTACACCAGCACCCTGATGTCTACCCTTGAACCTAGAACTCTCTTTCGCTATTACTTGTAACAAAGACTCCTTACCTAACCATGACCTGAACCTGACCCTAATCCTAACCCTTGACGCTGACCTAAAGTGAAACCCTATACCCCTAAACCTGACCGCGACTGTGAGCCTGACGCTTAACATTAAACCTAAAGGTACGCCTCTAACCATGACCCAATTAACGGACACTAACCTAAACCTAATGCTGACCCTGACCCTAACACTAACCCACCCCTACCCTAACACCAAACCCTAACCCTGACCTTACACTGTTCTAAAACCCTAAACCTAACCATAACCCTCCTTCTAACTCTAACACTCCCTAACCCCAATCCCAAAACCCCTACTAAAAACCACCAAAACCTAACTGTGACACCTAGAAACCGAACCATTGGACCCTAAACCAACAAAAACCCTGACCCTAAAACCTGACCCTGGCCCTTGACTTTCACCTGTACCCTTGACCCTGACCCCTAATCCTAACCATGACACTAAACAGCTGACCAGACCACCATAATCTTGTCCCTTGATCTGAATGTGGACTTGGAACCAAGACCTGAACCTTGTGAACCTTAACCAGACACTACTTATCGCTACATCATCTTGTCACCCTGACCCTGACATAGACCCATGGGGAACCCCCAAACCTAACCCTGACCCTAACCAGTGACCCCGATCCTCACCTGAGAACCTAAACCTGACCACTGACTGTGAGACTGACCCTAACTCTAACCCTAAATGTAACCTTCCTGACCTGAACACTAACACGGGGCCCTTCCCCGCATTCCTATTGCCTGAACCCAAACCCTAACACTAATCCCTAACCCTACCACTGGACCCTTAAAACCTAACAAGTTCTAACCCCCAAACGTCATACAAACCCTAAACCCTCAACACTAACCCGTAACATTAACAAGAACCTGGCCTAATACCTGACTTATGATCATAAACCGCTAACCGTGAACTTTTCTCTATACCACGACGCCTGACCTAAACCTTAACCCTGGCCCCTGAACTAACAACAACCCACCCCAGGCGGACTCTAACCCTAATGTACCACCCTGATATAACCCCTGTCACCCACCCGACATGTGGACGTAAATCCCCCATACCTTATCTATCACCGTGAAACCTGACACTGGCCCTAGACTTTACCCTGACCCTGACCCATGCAAAGACCCCAGAAACGTAACCCTGACACCAAACAACCTAACCCTGACCCTGCCTGACCCTAATAAAATAACCCTGACACTCAATGTGGCACTGACCCTAACTCTAACCCTAAATGTAACCCTGACCACTGACACTAAACACGGGCCACGGACCTGACCCTCACAACACTAACGCTGAACCTAACCCCTAAACTAAACCCTAACATTACATACTTGACATGACCCTAACCCCTTATTCTATACTCTAACCCTCAACCTACCTCTAAACCCTAACCATACCCCACTTTTTAAACAATAATCCTGACCCTCTCCCTGATCCGTGATCTTAACCCTAATTCTGAACTTTGCCTATGTCAGAACCTTAACCTTAATCCTGACCCTGACCGTTGACCTTAACACTGGACCCTAACCCTGACTGTAAACCTTAACACTGACCTAATCCGTGAGTCGTGAACCGATATAGTAACCCTAAAGTCTAACCCTGTTCCTGAACCTCACTCTAAAACAGAACCTAAACATAAAGCTGAACTTACCATAACCATGAACCTAACCCTGACCCTGACCCTAACCCTGACACTAAAACCTGTCCCAAACCTAACCCTGAACCCTTAAAAAAATGAAACCTTGCCCCCAAACCAAACTTGAACCTGACCTAACTCCTGAACATGACCCTGAACCTGGACCCTAAACCTAAAACCGTCATTAACACTGAACCTGACCCTGACTCTGACCATTAACCCTTAACCGTGACCCTACGGTGAGCCTAACCCTAAAACCTAACCATGAAACCTAACCCTAAAACCTGACCCTACCCCTAAGCATTACGGTAACCCTGACCCAATGACGTCTAACCCTAACCCTGATACTAGTCTTTCTAATTCTTAACCCATAACCCTAACACTAACCTAGTCTAAAAACCAGTGTGTTCCCTCCAGCGGGGGACCAACAGCTGCACCCAGGCCTCCCAGGGGCTGGGGAGGCTGTATGGGGGTCATTGGATTGGCACACGCATTGATAGGAGGGTGAGCTGTGAGCAGCTTGGGGACCGGCGTCTCAGGGGAGCTCTGGGCAGCAGGAAGTTGTTAAGAGGAGCCCCCAGGCAGTGGTGACCTCACTTCCCTGCAAGACAGAAACTCAATGGGAATTGGAACCTTTGTAAAAAATCCCAGGCACCCCATTACAGAGAAAACCCCCCAGCCCAGCTCATGTCAAAGACATCCTAAAGAAAAGCGTCATGTTCTTCTGCTGTGTACTGAAGCCGAAGAGCATGCAGGAGAAGAGGAGCTCGCCGCCCAGACAAACACCGCCGTGGCCGCTTCCTCAGTCCCTGGCAAAGTCATAAAAGGTTTCCCTTATGCCTCTGGCCCTTTCGCTAATAAACATCAAAGGTGACACCGAGGGGGCCCCAGAGTCAGAGAGTCCCACACTGCTGATCTACCGGTGTAGCCAAGGTCTCCTCCCAGTCTCTGTGTTGTGTGTGTGTGTATTGTGTGTGTGTGTGGTGTTGTGTGTTGTGTGCGTGCCTCTAGTGTCGGTGTATCTTTATGGTAAAAGAGGACCTGGCCATTCCATCGTGGGGGGGAGATTCCCCAAGCAGGATCAGGCTGATGAGGGGTTAGATGTTCTGGTGGGCAAGTCATGTTCATACCCCAGTTTTAAGTAAGGCTGGTTAGGTGTGTCATCAGGGAGGGTCTACACCCTTCTGTCCAGAGTTTTTCGTTCGTGTGACACTGAAGGGATGGGTACATGACCCAGGAGACGGGCTCCCCAAGAGTACCACTAACCCTGACCCTGACACTGACTGTGATCCTGCTCCAAAAACCTGAAACCAAGCCTGACCCTCACCCTGGCTGTGATCCTGCCCTGAAAACCCTAAAACCTATACCTAAGCCTGACACTTCACCCTGATGTGGATCCTGAACCTAAACCTAACATTGATATTACCGTCACCCATGAGTTTTTATACCTAAACATGACCCTGACCCTGACCCTAATCCTAAACCTGACGCTGACCACCTAACCCCAGGTCCCTAACCCTAACCCTGACCCGTGGACTGGTGAGCCTGACGCAAAACCCGTAAACATAAAGGTAACTCTAACCATCACTTGAACTTGAACCTGAACCTAAATCTGACCATGACCCTGCCTGACCCTAAAACTAACCGTTACCCTAACACTCTGACCCTGACACGGACTCTGACCGGTAAGCGCTAACAGTGACCCTACTGTGAGCCTGACCCTAACCTAAACCTAACCATGGACCTAACCCTAACCCTGACCCCTATACCCGTAAGCCTAACGCTAACACTGACCCCAAAGACGACTAACCCTAACCAACACCTAACGACCTTTCTTAGACCCTAACCCTAACACTACCTGGTCTAAAAACCCAGCTCTGTTCCCCTGGCGGGGACAAACAGCTGCACACAGGCCTCCCAGGGGTTGGGGGGAGGGCTCTATGGGGGTCACTGGATCGGCAATGCATTGAGTGAGTGTGAGCCTTGCGCAGCTTGGGGACCGGCAGCTCAGGAGCGCTCTGCTGGAGCAGGAAGTTCAGTAAGGAGCCCCCAGGCAGGTGGTGGACCTCACTTCCTCTGACAACAGAGCCCAATGGAATTGGAACCCACCGTATCCAGGCACCCCTTTACAGAGAAACACCCAGCTGGCCAAGCTCATTTCTAGGCACATCTAAGGAAAGCGTCAGTGTTCTTCTGCTGGGACTTAATCCCGGAGATGCATGGAGAAGAGAGCCTACACCTGACAGACAGGTCCCTTCCCTGGCAGGTCCCTATATCAGGTTTCGCCAACACGCACTCAGGCCCTTTGGTTAATAAAATCAAAAAGGTGACAACACAGGGCTCACAGTCAGAAACTCCCACACTTTCTGTTCCAGGGTGTAGCCCTAGGTCTCCTCCCCGTCTATGTGTGTGGTGCATGTGTGTGTGCTCTCGGGTGTTTGTGCGTCTGGAGGTCTGAGTGTAAAGAGGAGCTGCCATGTGCCATCAGGGTGGAGATGCCCAAAGCAGGATCAGGCTGATGAGGGGTAGAGGTCTGGTGGGCAAGTCATGTTCACACACCAGTTTCAGGCTGGTTAAAGTGCGCTATCTGTAGGTAGGCTACACACTACTGCCCAGGGTTTATCCGGAGACCTTGAAGGATGGGTCTATACCCCAGGAGCGGGGCTAACCCCAACAGTAACTACTAACCCTGACCTGACACTGATGGTGAGCCTGCGCCAAACCCTAAACCAAGCCACTGTCCTGACCTTAAACCTTACCCTGACTGTGATCCCTGACCTGAACCCTAAACCTATACCTAAGCCTGACACTCACCCGGATGTTGACCCTGAAACTAAACCTAATGCTGATATTACTGTAACCAAGACGGCATACCTAACCATGACCCTGATCATTTGCCCTAACCCTAACTCATGACGAGGACCTAACCCTGACCCTAACCCTAACCCTAAACCTGACGGCTACTGTGAGCCTGACGCTGACCCTAACCCTAAAGGTAACCCTAACACTGACCCTAATATTGGAACCTGTACCCAAACCGAACACTGACCTGAAACCTAACATTAACCCCTACCCTTAAACCAAAACCTAACCCTGACCTTACGCGGTGTCTAAACCCTAACCCTATCCATAACCCACTTCTAACTCAAACCCTAACCCAATCCCAAACCCTACCGCCAAAACCTAACTGTGACCACTGAACCCGAACATTGAACCTAATCAAAGCCTGACCCTAAAACAGACCCTGGCCCTGACTTTCACCTAACACTGACCCTAATCCTAAGCAGAACCAGGGGGCTCAGAGTCAGAGAGTCCCACACCTTCTGATCCACGATGATGTAGCCCTAGGTCTCCTACCATGTCTCTCTCTCTGTGTGGTGTGTGTGTGTGTGTGCGTGTGGCCTCTGGGTGTTTGTGATTCTGAGTGTTAAAGAGGAACTGGCAATGCCATGGTGGGTGGAGATGCCCCAAGCAGGATCAGGCTGATGAGGGGTTAGAGGTCTGGTGGGCAAGTCATGTTCACCACCCCAGTTTAAGGATGGTTAAGTGAGATTGGCTGTAGGGTCTACACACTACTGCCCAGGGTTTTATCCTGAGACCTTGAAGGGATGGTGTCTATTACCCAGGAGCGGGGCTAACCCCAACAGTAACCACTAACCCTGAACCTGACACTGACTGTGAGCCTGTGCCTAACCCTAACCCATACCCCGACCCTGACCCTGAGACCTGACTGTGATCCTGACCTGAAACCTAAACCTATACCTAATCCTGACACACACCCTGATGTCTAACCCTGAACCTAAAACTCTTGCTGATATTACTTGTAAACCAAGACTCATACCTAACCAATGGACACTGAACCTTACCCTAATCCTAACCCTGACGCTGACCTAAACGTGATCCTAACCCTAAACCTGACCGCGACTGTGGCCTGACGCTAAACATTTAAACCTAAAGGTAACTCTAACCATGACCCCATTACGTACACTAACCCTAAACCTAATGCTGACCCTGACCCTAACACTAACCCCTACCCTAAAACCAAACCCTAACAAACCCTGACCTTACACTGTCTAACCCTAACCCCGAACCATAAACCCTACTTCTAAACCTCTAACCCTAACCCCAATCCCAAAACCTACCACCAAACTCCTAAATGGTGACACTGAACCGAACATTGACCCGAAACCAAAGCCTGACCATAAACCTGACACCCTGGCCCTGACTTTCACCCTGACCCTGACCCTGACCCTAATCCTAACCATGACACTAACACTGACCAACTACATGATCTTGTCCCTGACCTGAATGTGGGACTTTAAACCAATACCTGAACCTGAACCTAAACCTGACACTGGCGCTAAACTTCACCCTGAACCTGACCAGACCATGACCATAAACCTAACCCTGACCCAAACAGTGACCCCGATCCTCACCTGAACACTAAACCTGACCCTGACTGTGAGCCTGACCCTAACTCTAACCCTAAATGTAACCCTGACCCTGACACTAACACGGGCCCTTCCCCGAATCCTATTGCTGAACCCCAACCCTAACACTAATCCCTAACCCTACCACGGACCCTAATCCTAACAAGTTTCTAACCCAAAACGTCAACAAACGCTAACCCTAACACTAACCGTAAACTTTAACAATAACCTGTCCTAATACCTGACTCTGATCATAACGCTAACCCTGAACTTTGCCTATACCAGACCCTGACCCTATACCTTAACCTGGCCCTGAACCTAAACATAACGATGACCCTAACACTGACCACGACATAACCCTGTCGCCCACCCGAATGTGGACTTTAAACCAATACCTGATCCTGACCGTAAACCTGACACTGGCCCTAGACTTCACCCTGACCCCGGACCCATGCAAAGACCAGAAAACGGAACCCTGACACCAACAGTGACCCTGACCCTGACCCTAATAATAACCCTGACACTCAATGTGAGCCTGACCCTAACTCTAAACCTAAACGTAACCCTGACCCTGACACTAATACGGGCCTTGCCCCGAAACCAAATGCTAAACCTAACGCTAAAAAACTAACCCCTAACTTTATCACTGACACTGACCCTAACCTGGTCTAACCCTAACCCTCAACCTACCTAGTCCTAACCCTAACTCACTTTAACAATAATCCTGACCCTCTACCTAACCCTGATCATAACCCTATCTCTGAACTTTGCCTATGTCAGAACTTAACCTTAAACCTGACCCTGGCCTTGACCTTAACACTGACCCTAACCCTGAATGTACACCTAACTCTGACCCAATCCATGATCCTGAAACAGAATCGTAACCCTAAAGCTAACCCTGATTCTGAACCTACTCATAAAACAGATCCTAAACATAAAGCTGACCTTACCATAAGCATGAACCCTAACCCTGACCCTGACCCTAAACCCTGACACTAAACCTGTCCCAAACCTAACCCTGACCCTGACAAGAGCCTTGCCCCCCAAACCAAAACTTGAAACAACCCTAAATCTGACCATGACTCTGAACCTGACCCTAAACCTAACAGTCAACCTAACACTGACACTGACACTGACTCTGACCGTAATGCTAACCGTGACCCTACTGTGAGCCTGACCTAAACCTAACCATGAAACCTAACCCCTAACCCTGACCCCTACCCTAAGCCTTACGCTAAACCCTTACCCCAACGACGTCTAAACCTAACCCTGACCATAAGTCTTTCTAAACCCTAACCCTAACACTAACCTAGTCTAAACCCAGCTCTGTTTTCCACCCGCGGGGACAACAGCTACACCAAGGCCTCCTAGTGGCTGGGTGGAGTCTGTATGGGGGTCACTGGATGGGCACTGCATTGAGTGGAGTGTGAGCCTTGAGCAGCATGGGGACCGGCGGCTCAGGGGAGCTCTGGTGCAGGAGGAAGTTCCGTAAGGAGCCCCCAGGCAGTGATGACCTCACTTCCCTGTCGACAGAGCCCAATGGATTTGGAACCCACGTATCCAGGCACCCCCATTACAGAGAAAAAAACGCGCCGCCCCCAGCTCATTTCTAGGCACTTCCTAAAGGAAGCGACATGTTCTTCTTGCTGTACTGAAGCTGAGAGGATGCAGGGAGAAGAATAGAGCTCGCCCGCCAGACACATCGCTCCCCTTCAGGTCATATCAGTATTCCCCAATGCCTCAGACCCTTTGGCTAATAAAATCAAAAGGTGACACCAAGGGGCTCATAGTCAGAGAGTCCCACACCTTCTGATCGACCTGTGTAGCCCTAGGTCTCTTCCTCGTTTCTGTGTGTGTGTGCGTGTCTGTGTGTCTGTGTGTAAAGAGGACCTCGCCATGTCATCGTGGGAGGAGATGCCCCAAGCTGGATCAGGCTGATGAGGATTTAGATGCCTGGTGGGCAAGTTATGTTCACACACCAGTTTAAAGCTAGTTACTTGGGATTGGGTGGAGAGTCTACACCCTTCTGCACAGGGTTTATCCTGAGACCCTGAACTGATGGGATCATAACCCAGGAGCAGGGCTAACCCTAACAGTAACAATTATCCCTGAAAATGACAGACTGTGAGCCTGCCCCAAAACCCTAACCCAATCCCTGACAATGACCCTGACCCTGACCCCATTATGCCCCGCCCATGCTTAAGGAGGAAGAGGGCACAAAACACGCATTGTGACCCTCAGCGTGAGTCCTGTCCTCTAGTAAGTCCTCTCAGTGGCTAGACCATTAGAGGTCATAATGGGCTTGCCATGCTCCTAGGCCCCAAGTTTTTCCAGCTTTCTGGTTGTCCAGTCGCCCATCCCCAGGGCTCTGCTCTGGAAACTCTCTTTTGGTGGGACACCTGACGTAAAAACAAAAACAAAACGGACTCCTCCCATCTCAAAGAATAACCCCAAACTCTTGGGATAGGGCCAAATGCCCAGAGAGGAAGACTCGTCCATGGCCCATCAGGCCACCCGGACATTCCACGGCCATCAGTGACACAATATCCAGAGACAAAATCTTGAGCAAGCGTCTCACACTCGCCCCCCTTGTTCATATCCTGAAGAGTTCTCCTCACGGTCTGTAGATCAGTCCTGCAATACCTACGACCGGAAAAATAGGCCGAGTTTGTGTTTTTCAGACAACTGTCCCCACAGCCCTGGCCCACAAAACCTACAGGCACAGGTTCTTGGAGCCAAACCTGAGGACTGTACCCTGGGAATTCTGCCCATTCCATTGGCCACAAACCTAGAAAAAGGATGATAAACCTCCAAAGTGCCCGGGGCCATCCCAATAGTGTTGACTGCCCAGGAAAAAAAACAAAGGGCGGTCTGACACCAGCTGAGCATCTACCTGCACTTAGACCCGTGGACAGATGTCCCCAGAGGTCAATTGGAATGAGCAGGCCCCTAGATCCTGATCGGATCCATTGCTTTGTTGTGCAGGCATCTCTCCTCAGAGGCCTGGATTCCAATAGCAGCATATGGCTGTTTCTTGAGGCATCCATCAGAACAAATCTCTCGTCTCCACGTGGGAATCTTGCACGTTGGAGCTGTGTCAAAGCCTCTGGTTAGGAGAACCCTTCAGGGACCCTGTGCCACTGCCTCATTCCAAGTTCTCCATGGACACAAACCCACATTAGGACCCATCCACAAGAGAGTCCATTTCAACTCAACCCTCTCAGTTTCTCCCCCAGATCCAGCAGATCTAACCTGTCTTGTCACTAGGACACAAGAGGAATGAGAGTCGGGCTTCCCAGCCATCCATCCTTAGAACCCTACTTGGAATCGATCCGTATGGGCAGTCCTGGAGCCAACCAACAGGTCTCAATCGCCCTGCAGAAGAATCTTTACGGTTTGGAGCATCTCACAACTTCCATCGTGGGAAAAATTCCATGGCCTCGTGATCCACCACCTCTTCATGAAGAGGGCCATAAGGGACAGAAACTCCAACCTGAGCGTTCGTCAGATCCTCACCTGATTTCAGATACACAAGATCTCGTTTCAGCTCTGCAGAGCGTACCTGCCATGCCCTCACCCAGAAACCTAAGGTTGCTTGTGTTCTCAGACTTCTGTCCTCAACTCCTGGCCCACAAGCCCTCCAGTTTTGCAATTCCAGAACTACAATGCAGCCCTCTGCCTGCCCTCCAGAAGAAAAAACATTGCCCTCTGGGACTAACCAGAAGCCCCAAAGGAGGATCAACCTTTTCGCCACTTGACTGTACCCCAATTCTACAGGATGCATTGGGCACTCATGCCCTTTCTGTCTTAGCCTGAGCCTGGACCCTCGCGACCCACACCCAGCCAGCTGGACTCACACTGAACACATCGGACCTGCCAAAGCCTTAGGTCGTCATCTCTTACCAACTTCGGTTTTCAGGCTTCAGAACCTAGACGTTTTCTCCAATCACTGCCCAGGGTTGAACATGAGGCAGAAATCAGAAATCCTTCCCCATGGCAAGAAATCTCGTGGTTGGCGTGTTGCCCAACGTTCAGTGTAGTTGATAGCAGTGTGGCCCTTTGACCCCGCCATGCTTGAGGGCCACGTTGGTCACAAATACGCATTGTGACCCTCAGCGTGAGCCTAGTCCCCAAGTAAGGTCTCCCAGTGGCTGGACCAAGAGACGGCATATTGGGCTTGCCATGACCCTAGGCCCCAAATTTTTTAACCATAGTTCGTGTTGTCCATTCGCCCCTCCCCAGTGCTCTGCTTTAGAATGAGGTAAACAAAAACTGAAAGCACTCCTCCCATCCCACAGATTGACCCCCAAATTGGGATCGGACCAAATCCACAGAGAGGAAGACTCATCCATGGCCCATGAGGCCTCCCCGACATTCCACGCCCATCGTTGACACAAAATCCAGAGACAAAAGCCTGAATAAGCGCCTCACACTCGCTCTTTCTTCATATCCCAAAGAGTTCCCCTCACGGTCGGTAGATCGGGACTGCCATACCTACGTCCCCAAAACAAGCCGAGTGTGTGTTTTCAGACTTCTATCCCCACATTCCTGGCTTCCACACCCTCCAGCCTGGGGACCCTGGAGCCACACATCAGGTCTGTGCCTCTCAACTCCACGGGAATTCTGCCCCTTCCATTGACCACAATCATACAAACTAGGAGAAACCTCCAACGTCCCCAAGGCCATCCCCATAGTATAGAACGCCCAGGACAAACAAGGGCTGCCTGGAACCAGCTGAGCATCCATCTCCACTCATCCTGTAGATGGATGTCCCCAGAGAAGGAGATTGAACGGGACAGGGCCCTAGGCCCTAATGGGGTCCATTGTTTTGGTTTCTCTGCTATCTCTCATCAGAGGCCTGGTTTCCAATATCAGCATGTGGGGCTTTCCTGAGGCACCAATCAGATCAAATCTAGTCTCCACATGGGAAACTTGTCTTTTGGAGATGATGACGCAAAACCTCTGGTTAGGAGAAGCATTCAGGGTCCGTGGCCCACCCGCCCCGTGCCAAGGTCTCCATGCACACAAACCCACAATAGGACCCATCCGCAGGAGAGTCCATTTCAACTCAGCCCCTTCCGTCGCTCCCCTAGAGCTAGCATATCGAAACTGTCTATTAACTAGGAGACAGTTAGAATCGAGGCAGTCTGCCCCACGGTTCCATCCTTCGATCCCTGCTTTGCTGTCGTTCCGTATGAAACATCCTGGAGCGATCCAACAGATCTCAATTGTTGATCAGAAAAAAATCCTTGTGGCTTGGAGCATATCCCAACTCCCCTCCTGGGTAAACCTCCATGGCCTCGAGATGCTGCCCCCTTCTAGAAAGGGCCATAATGGGACAGAAACTCCAACCTGAGCCTAGGTCGGAAACCTCTCCCTGACTTCAGATGCACGAAGTCCCGATTCAGATCTGCAGAGAGTGCCTGCCGTGCCCTCGCCCCCAAAACCTACGACTAACTTGTGTTTCTTATTCTTCCGTCCTCACACTCCTTGCCCAAAGGGCATCCAGTTTCGGAATTCCGGAGCCACAAAGCAGCACTCTGCCTGCCCTCCAGAAGAAAAAACGTTGCCCTTGGGGCTACCCCAGAAACGCTAAATGAGGATCAAGCTGCACGGCACTCGACTCTCCCCCAATTATACAATACACCCTGAAAACTAATGCCTGGTCTGACGCAGCCTAGGCCTGAACCTCCCCGACCAACACTCAGCGAGCTGGCTCCACACTGAGCACGTGGGACCTGACATGGACTTAAGTCGTCATCTCTTCCCAAGCTCGGTTTTCAGACTACACAACCTAGACCTTGACTCCAATCACGGCCCCAGCGGTGAATGAAAGAGATGAAAAAATCAGAACTACTACTTCCCCATGGCAAGAATCCATGTGGTTGGCATGGAGCCCAACGTTCCGTGTAGGAGCAACAGTGTGGACCATGATTCCCGCCCATGCTTGAGCGCCTAGAAGGCATAAAACACACATTGTGCCCTCAGCGTGAGTTCTGTCCTCAAGGAAGGCCTCTCAGTGGCTGGAACTAACCATAGTTCGGTTTGTCCATTCGCCCCTCCCCAGGGCTCTGCTTTGAAATCCCTCTTTTGGTGGGACACCTGAGGTAACCAAACGGAAAGGACTCTTCCCATCACCAAGATAGACCCAAAACAATTGGGTTCGTGCCAAATCCACAGAGAGGAAGACTTGTCCATGGCCCATGAGGCCTCCTCGACATCCAAGGCCATTGTTGACACCAAATCCAGAGACAAAAGCCTGAATAAATGCCTCACACTCACTCTTTCTTCATATCCCGAAGAGATCTCCTCACGGTCTGTAGATCGGGCCTGCCATACTTATGTCCCCAAACGTAAGCCAAGTTAGTGTTTTCAGACTTCTATCCCCACACTCCTGGCCCACACACCCCTCGAGGCTGGGGCCCCTGGAGCCACACATCAGGTCTGTGCCTGCCCACTCCACTGGAATTCTGCCCATTCACTTGACCACACACGCCTCCAAATTAGGAGAAACCTCCACAGTCCCTGAAGCCATCCCAATTGTGTAGGCCGCCCGGGACAAACAAGGGCGTCTGACAACAGCTGAGCATCTACCTCCACTCATACCGTAGTTGGATGTCACCAGGGTAGTAGATTGAACCTCACAGGTCCCTAGGCCATAATCGGATCCATTGCTTTGGTTTCCAGGCATCTCTCCTCAGAGGCATGTTTTCAAATACCAGGAGGCGGGGGTTTCCGGAGGCAAATCTTGTCTCGACATGGGAAAATAGCAGGCTGGAACTGTGTCAAAACTTCCGGTTAGGAGAATCCTTCAGGGCCCCGGTGCCACCACCCCTTTCCAAGGTCTCCATGGACACAAAAACCCATATTAGGATCCATCCGCAGGAGAGTCCATTTCAACTCTGGCTTCTCAGTTGCTCCCCCAGAGCCAGCAGATAGAACCTGTCTTGTCGCTAGGAGACAATTGAGATGCGAGGCGGGTTGCCCAGGGCTCCGCCCTTAGAACCCTGCTCTGGCGTCGTTCCATATGGAACGTCCTGGACCCATCCAAAAGGTCTCAAATGTCCTGCAGAAGGAATCCTTGCGTTTTGGAGCATCTCACAACTCTCCCAACGTGGAAAACCGTGATGGCTTTCTGAAGCCCCCACCCCCTTTCTGAAGGGGGAAATCATGGACAGGAACTCCAACCTGAGCCAACGTCTGATCCTCGCCCTGAATTCAGATGCACGACATCGCGATTCAGCTCTGCAGAGTGTGCGGGCCTTGCCCTCGCCCTTAAAACCTATGTGAAACTTCTGTTCTCCAATGTCCGTCTTCACACTCCTGGCCCCCAAGACCTCAGGTTTGGCAATTCTGGACCCACAAGGCAGCACTCTGCCTGCCCTCCAGATAAAAAACACAAATGTTGCCCTATGGAGCTTCCCAGACCCCCCGAAATGAGGATAGACCTACACGGCACCCTTCCTTACTCAAATTATATCGACAAATCTGGGCACTAATACACTGTCTGACACAGCCTGAGCCCGGACTTCCTGACCAACACCCAGACAGCTGACCGCACACTGAGCACAACAGACTCGCCATGGCCTTAGCTCGTCATCTATTCCCAACCTAGCTTCTCAGGCTTCAGAACATAGACCTTAACTCCAAACCCCGCCAAGGGGTGAATGTGATGCAGAAATCAGAACTCCTCCTTCCATATGGCAAGAAACCTTGTGGTTGGCATGTTGTCCCACGTTCAGTGTAGGAGAAAACCAGCGCTCACCATGAGGCCCCCCCGCCCATGCTTGAGTACGAAGAGGGCACAAACACGCATTGTGACCCTCAGCGTGAGTCCTGTCCTCTAGTGAGTCCTCTCAGTGGCTGGACCATTAGACGTCATAATGGGCTTGCCATTACCCTAGGCCCCAAGTTTTAACCAGCTTTCTGGTTGTCCAGTCGCCCCTCCCCAGGGCTCTGCTCTGGAAACTCTCTTTCGGTGGGACACCTGAGGTAAAACAAAACAAAACGGACTCCTCCCATCTCAAAGAATAACCCCAAACTCTTGGGATCGGGCCAAATGCCCAGAGAGGAAGACTCGTCCATGGCCCATCAGGCCACCCGGACATTCCACGGCCATCAGTGACACAATATCCAGAGACAAAATCTTGAGCAAGCGTCTCACACTCGCCCCCTTGTTCATATCCTGAAGAGTTCTCCTCACGGTCTGTAGATCAGTCCTGCAATACCTACGACCAGAAAAATAGGCCGAGTTTGTGTTTTCAGACAACTGTCCCCACAGCCCTGGCCCACAAAACCTACAGGCACAGGTTCTTGGAGCCAAACCTGAGGACTGTACCTGGGAATTCTGCCCATTCCATTGGCCACAAACCTAGAAATAGGATGATAAACCTCCAAAGTGCCCGGGGACATCCCAATAGTGTTGACTGCCCAGGAATAACAAGGGCGGTCTGACACCAGCTGAGCTTCTACCTGCACTTAGACCCGTGGACAGATGTCCCCAGAGGTCAATTGGAATGAGCAGGCCCCTAGATCCTGATCGGATCCTTTGCTTTGTTGTGCAGGCATCTCTCCTCAGAGGCCTGGATTCCAATAGCAGCATATGGCTGTTTCTTGAGGCACCCATCAGAACAAATCTCGTCTCCACGTGGGAATCTTGCACGTTGGAGCTGTGTCAAAGCCTCTGGTTAGGAGAACCCTTCAGGGACCCTGTGCCACTGCCTCATTCCAAGTTCTCCATGGACACAAACCCACATTAGGACCCATCCACAAGAGAGTCCATTTCAACTCAACCCTCTCAGTTTCTCCCCCAGATCCAGCAGATCTAACCTGTCTTGTCACTAGGACACAAGAGGAATGAGAGTCGGGCTTCCCAGCCATCCATCCTTAGAACCCTACTCGGAATCGATCCGTATGGGCCGTCCTGGAGCCAACCAACAGGTCTCAATCGCCCTGCAGAAGAATCTTTACGGTTTGGAGCATCTCACAACTCCCTTCGTGGGAAAAATTCCATGGCCTCGTGATCCACCACCTCTTCATGAAGAGGGCCATAAGGGACAGAAAAACTCCAACCTGAGCGTTCGTCAGATCCTCACCTGATTTCAGATACACAAGATCTCGTTTCAGCTCTGCAGAGCGTACCTGCCATGCCCTCACCCAGAAACCTAAGGTTGCTTGTGTTCTCAGACTTCTGTCCTCAACTCCTGGCCCACAAGCCCTCCAGTTTTGCAATTCCAGAACTACAATGCAGCCCTCTGCCTGCCCTCCAGAAGAAAAAACATTGCCCTCTGGGGCTAACCAGAAGCCCCAAAGGAGGATCAACCTTTTCGCCACTTGACTGTACCCCAATTCTACAGGATGCATTGGGCACTCATGCCCTTTCTGTCTTAGCCTGAGCCTGGACCTCGCGACCCACACCCAGCCAGCTGGACTCACACTGAACACATCGGACCTGCCAAAGCCTTAGGTCGTCATCTCTTACCAACTTCGGTTTTCAGGCTTCAGAACCTAGACGTTTTCTCCAATCACTGCCCAGGGTTGAACATGAGAGGCAGAAATCAGAAATCCTTCCCCATGGCAAGAAATCTCGTGGTTGGCGTGTTGCCCAACGTTCAGTGTAGTTGATAGCAGTGTGGCCCTTTGACCCCGCCATGCTTGAGGGCCACGTTGGTCACAAATACGCATTGTGACCCTCAGCGTGAGCCTAGTCCCCAAGTAAGGTCTCCCAGTGGCTGGACCAAGAGACGGCATATTGGGCTTGCCATGACCCTAGGCCCCAATTTTTAACCATAGTTCGTGTTGTCCATTCGCCCCTCCCCAGTGCTCTGCTTTAGAATGAGGTAAACAAACTGAAAGCACTCCTCCCATCCCACAGATTGACCCCCAAATTGGGATCGGACCAAATCCACAGAGAGGAAGACTCATCCATGGCCCATGAGGCCTCCCCGACATTCCACGCCCATCGTTGACACAAAATCCAGAGACAAAAGCCTGAATAAGCGCCTCACACTCGCTCTTTCTTCATATCCCAAAGAGTTCCCCTCACGGTCGGTAGATCGGGACTGCCATACCTACGTCCCCAAAACAAGCCGAGTGTGTGTTTTCAGACTTCTATCCCCACATTCCTGGCTTCCACACCCTCCAGCCTGGGGACCCTGGAGCCACACATCAGGTCTGTGCCTCTCAACTCCACGGGAATTCTGCCCCTTCCATTGACCACAATCATACAAACTAGGAGAAACCTCCAACGTCCCCAAGGCCATCCCCATAGTATAGAACGCCCAGGACAAACAAGGGCTGCCTGGAACCAGCTGAGCATCCATCTCCACTCATCCTGTAGATGGATGTCCCCAGAGAAGGAGATTGAACGGGACAGGGCCCTAGGCCCTAATGGGGTCCATTGTTTTGGTTTCCTGCTATCTCTCATCAGAGGCCTGGTTTCCAATATCAGCATGTGGGGCTTTCCTGAGGCACCAATCAGATCAAATCTAGTCTCCACATGGGAAACTTGTCTTTTGGAGATGACGCAAAACCTCTGGTTAGGAGAAGCATTCAGGGTCCTTGGCCCACCGCCCCGTGCCAAGGTCTCCATGCACACAAACCCACAATAGGACCCATCCGCAGGAGAGTCCATTTCAACTCAGCCCCTTCCGTCGCTCCCCTAGAGCTAGCATATCGAAACTGTCTATTAACTAGGAGACAGTTAGAATCGAGGCAGTCTGCCCACGGTTCCATCCTTCGATCCCTGCTTTGCTGTCGTTCCGTATGAAACATCCTGGAGCGATCCAACAGATCTCAATTGTTGATCAGAAAAAATCCTTGTGGCTTGGAGCATATCCCAACTCCCCTCCTGGGTAAACCTCCATGGCCTCGAGATGCTGCCCCCTTCTAGAAAGGGGCCATAATGGACAGAAACTCCAACCTGAGCCTAGGTCGGAACCTCTCCCTGACTTCAGATGCACGAAGTCCCGATTCAGATCTGCAGAGAGTGCCTGCCGTGCCCTCGCCCCAAACCTACGACTAACTTGTGTTCTTATTCTTCCGTCCTCACACTCCTTGCCCAAAGGGCATCCAGTTTCGGAATTCCGGAGCCACAAAGCAGCACTCTGCCTGCCCTCCAGAAGAAAAAAACGTTGCCCTTGGGGCTACCCAGAAACGCTAAATGAGGATCAAGCTGCACGGCACTCGACTCTCCCCCAATTATACAATACACCCTGAAAACTAATGCCTGGTCTGACGCAGCCTAGGCCTGAACCTCCCGACCAACACTCAGCGAGCTGGCTCCACACTGAGCACGTGGGACCTGACATGGACTTAAGTCGTCATCTCTTCCCAAGCTCGGTTTTCAGACTACACAACCTAGACCTTGACTCCAATCACGGCCCAGCGGTGAAAGAGATGAAAAAATCAGAACTACTACTTCCCCATGGCAAGAATCCATGTGGTTGGCATGGAGCCCAACGTTCCGTGTAGGAGCAAAACAGTGTGGACCATGATTCCCGCCCATGCTTGAGCGCCTAGAAGGCATAAACACACATTGTGCCCTCAGCGTGAGTTCTGTCCTCAAGGAAGGCCTCTCAGTGGCTGGAACTAACCATAGTTCGGTTTGTCCATTCGCCCCTCCCCAGGGCTCTGCTTTGAAATCCCTCTTTTGGTGGGACACCTGAGGTAACCAAACGGAAAGGACTCTTCCCATCACCAAGATAGACCCAAAACAATTGGGTTCGTGCCAAATCCACAGAGAGGAAGACTTGTCCATGGCCCATGAGGCCTCCTCGACATCCAAGGCCATTGTTGACACACAAAATCCAGAGACAAAAGCCTGAATAAATGCCTCACACTCACTCTTTCTTCATATCCCGAAGAGATCTCCTCACGGTCTGTAGATCGGGCCTGCCATACTTATGTCCCCAAACGTAAGCCAAGTTAGTGTTTTCAGACTTCTATCCCCACACTCCTGGCCCACACACCCTCGAGGCTGGGGCCCCTGGAGCCACACATCAGGTCTGTGCCTGCCCACTCCACTGGAATTCTGCCCATTCACTTGACCACACACGCCTCCAAATTAGGAGAAACCTCCACAGTCCCTGAAGCCATCCCAATTGTGTAGGCCGCCCGGGACAAACAAGGGCGTCTGACAACAGCTGAGCATCTACCTCCACTCATACCGTAGTTGGATGTCACCAGGGTAGTAGATTGAACCTCACAGGTCCCTAGGCCATAATCGGATCCATTGCTTTGGTTTCCAGGCATCTCTCCTCAGAGGCATGTTTTCAAATACCAGGAGGCGGGGGTTTTCCGGAGGCAAATCTTGTCTCGACATGGGAAAATAGCAGGCTGGAACTGTGTCAAAAACTTCCGGTTAGGAGAATCCTTCAGGGCCCGGTGCCACCACCCCTTTCCAAGGTCTCCATGGACACAAACCCATATTAGGATCCATCCGCAGGAGAGTCCATTTCAACTCTGGCTTCTCAGTTGCTCCCCCAGAGCCAGCAGATAGAACCTGTCTTGTCGCTAGGAGACAATTGAGATGCGAGGCGGGTTGCCCAGGGCTCCGCCCTTAGAACCCTGCTCTGGCGTCGTTCCATATGGAACGTCCTGGACCCATCCAAAAGGTCTCAAATGTCCTGCAGAAGGAATCCTTGCGTTTTGGAGCATCTCACAACTCCCAACGTGGAAAACCGTGATGGCTTTCTGAAGCCCCCACCCCCTTTCTGAAGGGGGAAATCATGGACAGGAACTCCAACCTGAGCCAACGTCTGATCCTCGCCCTGAATTCAGATGCACGACATCGCGATTCAGCTCTGCAGAGTGTGCGGGCCTTGCCCTCGCCCTTAAACCTATGTGAAACTTCTGTTCTCCAATGTCCGTCTTCACACTCCTGGCCCCCAAGACCTCAGGTTTGGCAATTCTGGACCCACAAGGCAGCACTCTGCCTGCCCTCCAGATAAAAAACAAAATGTTGCCCTATGGAGCTTCCCAGACCCCCGAAATGAGGATAGACCTACACGGCACCCTTCCTTACTCAAATTATATCGACAAATCTGGGCACTAATACACTGTCTGACACAGCCTGAGCCCGGACTTCCTGACCAACACCCAGACAGCTGACCGCACACTGAGCACAACAGACTCGCCATGGCCTTAGCTCGTCATCTATTCCCAACCTAGCTTCTCAGGCTTCAGAACATAGACCTTAACTCCAAACCCCGCCAAGGGGTGAATGTGATGCAGAAATCAGAACTCCTCCTTCCATATGGCAAGAAACCTTGTGGTTGGCATGTTGTCCCACGTTCAGTGTAGGAGAAACCAGCGCTCACCATGAGGCCCCCCCGCCCATGCTTGAGTACGAAGAGGGCACAAACACGCATTGTGACCCTCAGCGTGAGTCCTGTCCTCTAGTGAGTCCTCTCAGTGGCTGGACCATTAGACGTCATAATGGGCTTGCCATGCCCCTAGGCCCCAAGTTTTAACCAGCTTTCTGGTTGTCCAGTCGCCCCTCCCCAGGGCTCTGCTCTGGAAACTCTCTTTCGGTGGGACACCTGAGGTAAAACAAAACAAAACGGACTCCTCCCATCTCAAAGAATAACCCCAAACTCTTGGGATCGGGCCAAATGCCCAGAGAGGAAGACTCGTCCATGGCCCATGAGGCCACCCGGACATTCCACGGCCATCAGTGACACAATATCCAGAGACAAAATCTTGAGGCAAGCGTCTCACACTCGCCCCCTTGTTCATATCCTGAAGAGTTCTCCTCACGGTCTGTAGATCAGTCCTGCAATACCTACGACCCGAAAAATAGGCCGAGTTTGTGTTTTCAGACAACTGTCCCCACAGCCCTGGCCCACAAAACCTACAGGCACAGGTTCTTGGAGCCAAACCTGAGGACTGTACCTGGGAATTCTGCCCATTCCATTGGCCACAAACCTAGAAATAGGATGATAAACCTCCAAAGTGCCCGGGGCCATCCCAATAGTGTTGACTGCCCAGGAAAAACAAGGGCGGTCTGACACCAGCTGAGCATCTACCTGCACTTAGACCCGTGGACAGATGTCCCCAGAGGTCAATTGGAATGAGCAGGCCCCTAGATCCTGATCGGATCCATTGCTTTGTTGTGCAGGCATCTCTCCTCAGAGGCCTGGATTCCAATAGCAGCATATGGCTGTTTCTTGAGGCACCCATCAGAACAAATCTCGTCTCCACGTGGGAATCTTGCACGTTGGAGCTGTGTCAAAGCCTCTGGTTAGGAGAACCCTTCAGGGACCCTGTGCCACTGCCTCATTCCAAGTTCTCCATGGACACAAACCCACATTAGGACCCATCCACAAGAGAGTCCATTTCAACTCAACCCTCTCAGTTTCTCCCCCCCAGATCCAGCAGATCTAACCTGTCTTGTCACTAGGACACAAGAGGAATGAGAGTCGGGCTTCCCAGCCATCCATCCTTAGAACCCTACTCGGAATCGATCCGTATGGGCCGTCCTGGAGCCAACCAACAGGTCTCAATCGCCCTGCAGAAGAATCTTTACGGTTTGGAGCATCTCACAACTCCCATCGTGGGAAAAATTCCATGGCCTCGTGATCCACCACCTCTTCATGAAGAGGGCCATAAGGGACAGAAACTCCAACCTGAGCGTTCGTCAGATCCTCACCTGATTTCAGATGCACGAGATCTCGTTTCAGCTCTGCAGAGCGTACCTGCCATGCCTGCCTCGCCCAGAAAACCTAAGTTTGCTTGTGTTCTCAGACTTCTGTCCTCAACTCCTGGCCCACAATCCCTCCAGTTTGGCAATTCCAGAACTACAATGCAGCCCTCTGCCTGCCCTCCAGAAGAAAAAAAACATTGCCCTCTGGGGCTAACCAGAATCCCCTGAAATATATGGGGAAAAAATCCCTAGAAATACAGCCATAATCACTGGCTGCTCTTTATTGATCCAGATCCTGCGGTAGGCAATGAAGAGCTGGTTTTAGCCAGAGGATGATCTCCGTTTGTCTTCATGATTTGGCATTTCCTGCAAGCCAGGCATGGGGCTCTGCACTAGAGCTGCAAATGCTGGGGGGCCCTCACTGTCCCTTTTCTCTTCTCAGGGGGACAATGCGCATGCCCATGGTGCAGTGTGACAGGCTTTACCACAGTTAGATAAAAGACTGCCAAGGGTAGGTTGGAGCTGGGAAAAGCCACTTAGGAACAGATTTTCAGGGGAGGTGATAGACAAGGGCAAAGCGAAGAATGAGGATGAGTGTGTCAAGTTTCAAAGTGCCAGGAGGCACCACAGTGCATTCGGGGAACCTACAGCAAGTTCATGACAACCGACAGCTGATCTCACAGCATCACATGGGGATGGAGGCTGAGCCCGTGGGTTAACACTGGGGGTGAGATGGTTTGTATACTATGCCGAGGAGGTTTGGGTTCTACACTGTATTGGGCACAGGGAGCTACCGGAGGATTTCAAATATCAGAATCGTAACCATAATAGAGTATTTAATTGCATCCTAGCTTTCATCAAGTGTAAGATGCACTATAGTTTATGTTCGACTAAGAAAGGGAAATGCTGTCAGTTAAACTAGGATATGTCATCAAGTGCAAGGTGAGTGCCACCTTAAGAGATATTAAAATGGGGGGGGTGACAAATCTTAGAAGAAGTAAATTGTGGTACTAGAATAATTAAGAAAGGTCGAACACTTGGATCAACTAAAAAAAGTGATTATTGCTTACCATGTGCCCCAAACTATATTAAGTCTTAGAACAAGAGACGTTGTCATCTTGATGCTGCGCAGCTGTTAGACCCAAAGTACAGAGCGCAGTAGCCAACGACTAACAGGCCCCAAGTGCCATGTGCAGACTCTAAGAGCAACTGCCATTGAGAGAGGAAATGGGTGAGAGTGGGCTTTCTGAGGTAGAGAATTACTAGCTGGGAAAGTAGGAGAATTGACACAGAATTGGAATTGATGCCCCTACATGACAGAGTTGGTGAAACTTCCCTTCTCAGAGATCTTGAGGCTCCTCAGAAATGTATTTTTTCATGTTTTGGATGGAACATTCAGGATAAATATGATCTGTTCGAGTTCCTGGATCTCTCATCAGGACTGTTTCTTAGGCTCCACTGGCACAGGAAAAGGGTTTTGATAGTCCAGGGTAAATCCTGACAAAAGGAAAACACGGTATCTATGAAAAAACTAACCACTCAGAAGAGAACAACAGATATAAGACCAGGCCGACCTGACCCTGCAGGATAGGTAAGGTTGGTCCGGCAACAGGGGTAGAGGAGAAGTGCCCATCTCCTGCTAGAAGAGCTAGAGAAGACCCCTTCCGGAGAGAGACCACAAGGAGAGGAGAGCAGTAGGTGCTGATGATGAATATTGTAATCAGCCGAGAAGGTCATAATGACAAAGTTCCAGGATCAGAGTAAACATATGGGATTAAAAAATAAAAAATAAAAAAAAAATTTTTTTTAAAAGGACTTTTTTTTTTAAAGGAATTTAAACAAAATTCCTTCTTAAGAGACAGTTTGGCTGTTTAAACCAAAAAGTACAACTCACTGAGAGAATCACCGCATTATTTATTGGGGTAGAAAGGACCTGGAATGTAGAAAGACCCATTCTGCAGAGGAAAAAATAGAATCACTAACAGGCCTCATGCCTTGCACAGCCAGTGGCTAGAATCCCTGCCTCATGAGACCCTGTGCTAGAAGGCCGCTAGAACCATCTCAACTATGTTAGTCTATATTGGAAGCCAACAAGTGTTTGCCCAGTTAAGAGCATGGTAACAATCAGTCACGTTATGTTATAATGATTGTCGATATCTTTAAAAGCCTTGTCAAGTTCCTTTTTGAGTAACCCTCACCCCACCCTTAGAGAAATTTATCTGTGGTTCACCTCTTTGAAATACCTCATTGTTGTTCCACATTTACCATAGCCAAAAAAAAAAAAAAAAAAAAAAAAAAAAAAAAAAAACTTTTTTTTAACAAAGTGTTCAGAAGGGGGGCGCCTCTGTAAACAAGGAGAGTTTTTCGCTGAGGGGAGAATTTTGTTGCATTAACAGCTGAAAGCAATCAGGTCAGACAGATCCAAGTGGTGGAGGGATTTTTAAAATTACAAAAACCGAACCAAATCAAACCAAAACAAAAATCAAAAATCAAAACCAATGGCCAAGATTTCAAGTTTGCTACTAAAGGCATGACATTCTCCTAAGACATGCAAGTGACTTGATCAATATATTTATATATTTATATTTGAAGAAGGGAACTATTTGATGCAGCAAATCCACGTTGATTAAAAATTACCAGATATGGGGTCTCCTGCGTGGCTCAGTGGTTTAGGCCTCTGCCTTCGGCTCAGGTCATGATTTCAGGGTCCTGGGATGGAGCCCCACATCGGGCTCTCTGCTCAGCGGGGAGCCTGCTTCCCCCCCCCTCTCTTTGCCTGCTTCTCTACCTACTTGTGATTGTGTCTGTCAAATGGGTAAATAAGATCTTTAAAAAAAGAATTACTAGGTGTGAAATACATCAAGGGTATGGGAAGGAAAATGATTTCACCTGATCTGACTAGGAAGTGGTTGAAGCCTGAATTAAAGTGCTATAAAAAGAGTAAAGACGTGGGAAATATATGGGGAAAATATCCCTAGAAATACAGCAATAATAACTGGCTGCCCTTTATTGATCCAGACCCTGCGGTAGGCAAAGAAGAGCTGGTTTTTAGTCAGAGGATAATCTCCGTTTGTCTTCATGATCTGGCATTTCCTGCAAGCCAGGCATGGGGCTCTGCACTAGAGCTGCAAATGCTGGGGGGGCCCTCACTGTCCCTTTTCTCTTCTCAGGGGGACAACGGGCATGTCCATGATGCAGTGTGACAGGCTTTACCACAGTTAGATAAAAGACTGCCAAGGGTAGGTTGGAGCTGGGAAAAGCCACTTAGGAACAGATTTTCAGGGGAGGTGATAGACAAGGGCAAAGCGAAGAATGAGGATGAGTGTGTCAAGTTTCAAAAGTGCCAGGAGGCACCACAGTGCATTCGGGAAACTACAGCAAGTTCATGACAACCGACAGCTGATCTCACAGCATCACCTGGGGATGGAGGCTGAGCCGCGGGGTTAACACTGGGGGTGAGATGGTTTGTATACTATGCCGAGGAGGTTTGGTTCTACACTGTATTGGCACAGGGAGCTACCGGAGGATTTCAAATATCAGAATCGTAACCATAATAGAGTATTTAATTGCATCCTAGCTTTCATCAAGTGTAAGATGCACTATAGTTTATGTTCGACTAAGAAAGGGAAATGCTGACAGTTAAACTAGGATATGTCATCAAGTGCAAGGTGAGTGCCACCTTAAGAGATATTAAAATGGGGGGGTGGAAAAATCTTAGAACTATAAATTGTGGTACTAGAATAATTAAGAACAATAATACAAGAACACTTGGAGCAACAAAAAAATGGATTATTGCTTACCCTGTGCCCCAAAATATATTAAGTCTCCAAAAATTTTATATCATTTGATAGGTCGGATATATATAAAATTACATTTAAAGTTTAAAAAATATCAGCAAATATTTTCATTTAAATGCAAATTTCAAAGAAAATCTACTTTTCCAAACACGACATTTTATCCTACTGTTTTTTAAATTGTCGACAACTGATATAATGTTTAGCGAGACTATAAATGTTTGATCGAAAAAAATGATTAATAGATGTAGGTTCAAATTATTATGTTCCATTAAAAATGATTTAGTCTTTGATGAACATCTGTTTGGTAATATGTTGTATCCAGATATAGTAAATTAATGACATATATAAAATTATAGGGAAATGACACCTTCCGTTCCATTATGAGTAGAGCTTTTAAAATGCTATTTGTCACAACCTGTCATCTTGTCATTATGTAGCATTATGTAACATTTAAAAAATGTATACTCTTCACTTTGAAGTTTTAGAAATCTAAAATATGACTTTCTATGGTTTGTGTTTTCCATATTCCTTTAATGCCAGTTTGAACAAATCCACATGCTTTGATTTGAAGGTAATAAATTCCTCTTATTTGGAAAAATGATGTTTATTTTTGTTCTCTCACCCTTAGCAGGTGGTTTCATTTTAGCACACTTCAGAGTTATAATTTCATGCTTATTAAAACATTTACTATGATCTACATAGATGAATGAAACTTTTATTTTATTAAATTATTTGCCAAAAAATCTGTTATTTTTAAAAATGTATTTCCTTTGAAGGGTTATTTTAGAGCATTCAGAGAGGATCTAGGAGTGTGGTATTACGCAATTTTTAAGTAGGTATTAAATGGTTATTTATATGATTGTTTCTTTAAGGCTTATGTATATTGTCCATTATATGCTATAAAATATTTTGAAAGTAAATTTAAGGTATGTTTTACATAGTTTATTTTTTGGAAAAAATTATTGAAATGACTTATGAAATTCAGTATACTCTCAACATTAATTATTTCTGAAATTTACAAAATTGTCTACTGAACCTATTATATGGCAGATATTTTCCAAAGTGGTGGTATCATGATATATGCCAACAACAGTTTAGATTTTTTGTTTTGCTTCTCAATCTAGCTCAGACGAAGTACAATTAGCCTTTATAATTTTAGCCATTCTAATAGATATGTAAGCATCTCTCATTTTGATATTAATTTGTATTTCTTTAATGTCTAAATGTTGAGAAATTTGTCATGTGCTTATAAGCCATCCATATCCTTTTGGTGACATGTCTCTTCAATAATTTTCTTCACATGTAAAATTGGATACTCTGTTTGGTTATTACTAAGGTTTTTTTATTTTTATTCATTTTTTAATAATCAGAGTAGATGTCCATTATCAGATATATAATTTGCAAATCCCTTCTCCATCTTTACGGTTTCTCAATGGAGCTTTGGTAGCTGTGTCTTTCAAGAAATGTGCTACTTCTTTCCTGGTACACGGAGGTATGACTAGAACATTATCAATGTTGACCTTTGCAAAGAAAATCATGGCTTAAGATATATGTAGTCTGCGGTTGTTGGGAGTGTTGTGTAATATCAAGCATATCTAGTTAGTTGATAATTTTGTTCAAGTCTTACATATCTTACCAATTTGATGACCATTTGTCTATATAATCTTAAAATAAAGGTGTTGAAATTTTTTTCCATTTCTCTTCTAAGGTAGAAGTTATAATTTTTGTTCTTAGTTTTCCCCTATATATCCCCAAATCTGTTATTAAGTATTAAAAGTCAATAATTATTATACTCCCTGAGGAATTCATCCTTTTACTCTTCTGTAATTTTGACTGGATCTTTATGTCTGATAATGAAATTTGCTTTAAAATCACTTTTCATTATCTTGATATAACCACCAAAGTTAAGGTGATTAGTGTTAATATAGCATATTTTTCTTTTACTTTTTTTAAAGCACTTCTATATAATCCTGACCAAAAAAAAAAAAAAAAAAAAAAAAAAAAAACAGCTTTTTAGCTCTGGAAGCATCTTTCTAAATTATCTTTTTTTTTTTTAAATGAAGCAGTAGCAATTTTTGTTAAGGGACCTAAACTGAAAGTAGGTTTAGAAATTTATTTATTTATTTATTTATTATTTAGGAAAAGATTTTATTTTGTTTATTGACAGCAAGAGAGAGAGAGAGAGAGAGAGAGAGGAAGCAACAAGCGGGGGGAATCACGTGCAAAGGGAGAGGAAGAAGCAAGCTCCTTGGGGTGCAAGTAGTCCCATGCAGGGCTGGATCCCTGTACACTGGAATCATGACCTCAGCCAAAGGCAAACATCTGCTTAAACAACTGAGTCATCCAGGCACCCCTAGAAAATTAAAAAAAAAAAAAGACCTTTTAAAAACATTTTGTTTTTTCTTTTTTTTTAATATTTATTTATTTGACAGACAGAGAGAGATAGGAAGAGGAACTATAAGCAGGGCAGATGGAAAAAGAGAAGCAGGTTTGCCACTGAGCAGAGAGCCTGATGTGGGGCTCCATCCCAGGACCCTGGGATCATGACCTGAAAAGAAGGGACACTTATGGAGGAAGCCACCCAGACAACCTCTTTTCTTTGTTTTTAATATATGGCAACTGATGCTTCCCAGCCACGAGGAGCATATTACCCATTGATTAAATCTTTGATAACAACCTATTTTAAAAAGGTGTGTAAATATATACTTACTCAGATTTATACACTTTTGTGTTTTTTCTTCATAGTTTGGGGCTGGACCCCATGGTCACAAAAACTGCTTTCAGCCTTTGCCTTCCCATCTTTGATACCAGGTATTTGGTTAGCAAAGCAAATTAGTATCAAAATTAATAAGCCCTTGGCATCATATCTCTGGAGCAGGGGTTGCTCTTAGCCAAGGCCCAGAGCAGTTGACCTCCCCTCGCTAGTGCTATAGCCCCAAGGACTAGGTCCCTGCCACCAGAACTCAGTCTTACATGTTATGCTAAGCAGACAAAACCAAAACAGGAAAGCTCCCACACCTTTCACTGGCAGGCCTCATCTCCCACTCCCTCGACATCCAGGCAGTACCAGATGCCAGGGAGGGGTCTTGGTCCAACATATGGGAGGGAAGGAAGTAGCCACGAGCAAGTACCCTGCCTCTCTGTGCCTTTTTTTCATGAGCAGGTTGTAAGGAGGAGGAAGAGGAAGGGGAAGAGAGGTGAAACTTCAAGGGGTGAAGGCCTCAGGTAGGCAGCTGGCACCTGTCAGTAGGAAAGGGACAAAGGAGAAGGCAGTGAGTCTTGCAGGGAGGGTGGGGGGTAAGGGTTACAGCTTATGACGGAATCTGGACAGGAGTAATAGGGATACTAGTCATTTGAGTCCACCATTGGCAAGCTGGGCTGGGTGTCAGGGCAGATAGGCCTCCCTGGGCAACGGCACATGAGAGAAGTTGGAATTCTTCTCTGAGGAGCAGGTGGAGCTTTGGGTGTTGGGAAAGCATAGACAGTATTGTTCCAGGGCCAAGGACAGGTCCGGGTACTCCTGGTTGGAGGTCAAGGCCACAGTATGATCCAGGTCTTCTACCAGCAGCTTGAAGGAACCACATGCCAGCCACCCCTCATTATTGTGTATAACTCTCTGGTACACTTATTGGGTTATTTGATCAAATGACTCCTTCAGCAGCTTGAAAACCACCTCCACAGGCACTCCAGGATATGGGAGGCTTCCAGAGTGAAGATTTTGCACAGGATCACCCTAAAGACCAGAAGTAACTCTGGTAGATGTAGATCTGGTCAAACATGGCCTTAGGGACCATCCACTTCACAGGCAGTCCACTGTTGGTTGTCTTTTTATAGTAACTGATGTGGTGATATCTCTGGCAAGGCTGAAGTCTGAGATCTTCATCATGTTGTCCTTTGTCACCAGCACTTCCCTGGTGGCCAGGTCTGGGTGTATTCACTTCTTGGAGGCAAGGTACTCCATGCCTCAGTCTACCTGATAGGCACAGGATACCAGGTCCTTGGAGGAGAGTTGCTCTGCTGCATTGTGACTGATATTGTAACAGTACTCCAGGTCAGGAGGCCTCTGGGCCTGCAGGTACTCCTGTATGTTGTCTTTGGAGGCATATTCCATGAGAGTGTACGAAGGACCGTCCTGTGTGCAGGACCCAGCAGGTTGATGGTGTCCTTGTGCTGTCCAATCATCTTCATCATCTCCATTTCTGAGATTAGGTTTGACAGGTCTTTCTCTGTTGCATCTGACTTCAACATCTTCACAGACACTTTAGTCAAATGGTTAGATTTGTCTTTGTCCAGCCCAATGGCCTCCTCCAACACCACCTGCCCAAAGTAGGCCTGTCTTAGGGGTCTGCCTAAACTGCCTACAACCAGCCTGTCTCAAGGCAGTTATGAACTCTAGATTATCCTCAAAAACATTAAACCACAAGCTAAAAATTCTCTTCACTAGGTCTCTGTCACAGGTCTAATTTTCTTATCTTTCATCATTTATCTTTTTCCTAATTCTTATTTTCAGTATAGTTTATTTTGCTTCCAGGTGGTTCCCCTGGTTTCTGTATACTGTTTCATAGGGAAGAATTATCCTGTCATAAAATTATTTCTTGAGCATTCATTACATCTCTCAGTTAAAATGGGTTCTTTTATGGTATTGATTCATTTGAGTTTTCTCAAAATGGGAAGAATTTTCTAAATGGTGTTTTCCTCAAGGTTCAGAGTATGTCTTAGCCTCATCTTTAAGCTTTTAGAAATTCACTTTACAAATTCTTGTCCCTCTTTTTATCTTTTTAAAATAAAATGTTTTATTTTTACTATTTTTTTATTTGAGTATAGTGATATTCAGTGTTACATTGGTTTCAGGTTTTCAATATCTCCATACATTATTCTATGATCACTACAAATATAGCCACCATCTGTCACCATATAACACTATTATATTATCATTGATTATATTCTCTACAGTGTCCCAGATCTCTTTATAAAATCTCTAATTTTTATGTTTTCTGTTATTCTAATTTTCAACCATCATTTTACATGGTTACTTTAATAAAATATGCCTGATTACACACTCTTTGCTGAAAACCATAGCATTTGATTTATAGTAGTCTTCTTCTCTTTTTAATTAACATATAATGTATTATTAGCCCCAGGGGTACAGGTCTGTGAATCGCCAGGTTTACACACTTCACAGCACTCACCACAGCACATACCCTCCCCAATGTTCATAACCCCACCACCTTCTCCCTACCCTCCCCACCCCCCGGCAACTCTCAGTTTGTTTTGTGAGATTAAGAGTCTCCTATGGTTTTTCTCACTCCTGATCCCATCTTGTTTCATTTACTCTTTTCCTGTCCCCCAAACCCCCACATTGCACCTCCATTTCCTCATATCAGGGAGATCATATGATAGTATCTTTCTCTGGTTGACTTATTTTGCTAAGCATAATACCCTCTAGTTCCATCCATGTCATCGCAAATGGCAAGATTTCATTTCTTTTGATGGCTGCATAGTATTCCGTCGTGTATATATATATATATATACACCATTCATTTGTTGATGGACATCTAGGTTCTTTCCATAGTTTGGCTATTGTGGATATTGCTGCTATAAACATTTGGTGCACGTGCCGCTTTGGATCATATACTAGTCTTCTTTACCTCTATCAGAACCCCAGGAAGCTTTATTTATTTATTTACTCACATAAACACATGATCCAACACAACGTTTTTTGATGTTCAAATGTATTCTGTCTTAGCACTTAACACTATGCTTACTGTTCTCTTTCACTGTCTGACTAAATCCTCATCATCACTATGCCATTTAATCAGAAAGAACATTTGAACTCAGAGTTCTCTCCATATCAGGGAATGAAGACTCCTCCCTTCTGTTTGTGCAGGTAAAATAAATGTTGATATTGTCTGTCCTGCACATACCCCATCCTGTTCATCGGAATATTCACCATCAAAATATATACAAAATAAAAACCATACCTCACCACTTCTATTACCACCCAGCATGCTAAAAACACCATCATATGTTCCTGAATTATTGACTTGATTGATAGCCCCACTTCCACACATACTGCACTCCTTTCTCCTTGCAAATTTATTTTGGTACATCAACTTAACCTAAAAATCAAGTCAGATGATTTTATTCTACTGTTGAAAGTCTTTTGGTATCTTCCCCTTTCATATTAAATAAAAACTGAAGGCGTTTCAATGTACTGGAAGGTCATACATCAATACGTTCTTCCTCTCTCCACCACTATGAACTCCTCATTGGCCTCCTTGCTTTTCCTCAAAAGTAACAGACCAGCTGTTCACAAAAAGTCTATATACTTACTTGCTCTGCCTAGAGCAATCTTTTCCTTTAATATTTGTATAACACCCTCCTTCACTTCCTGGGTCTTTGTGCAAATAACATCTCATAAATGAGATATAACCACCCAACACAAAATAAAATTAACTTTCATCCCAGCATTCTCCAATGGCTTTTACCTTTCTTGTATTTCTTTGTAACACTTATCACCATCATCAACCATCAATCATTTTTCTATTACTGGTTTATTTCCTTATTTGAGACAGAGAGAGAGAGAATTGGGAGGGGGTGCAGAGGAAGAAGAAAACACCCAACTGCCTAGAAAGCCTGCTGGGGAGTTACATCCCAGGACCCTGAGATCATGACCCAAGCCAGAGGCAGTCACTCAATGGACTGAGCCACCGAGGTGCCCCTCTATTATTGCTTTATTTCACTATTATATTTCAAAAGAATGTAAGCTCTTTTTGGTCAGCTATTTTATATGTTTTATTAATTGAAGTATTCTCAGAAAGGTAGCTGGCAGATTGTAAGGGATCACTAAACTGTATTTTGTTGTTATTATTGGGCTCCTTTATGGGCTTTACCTCTTACGCTAGAAGTCTATCCTTCAGATGTAAGCAATAAGAATAGAGCCCTGCTGCCAGGTTCAAATGAGTAAAAAGCCTGTATTAAGTGGATATTTTAAAAGCTAAATGAATGGCTTAATAGTTGTATATAGGGGGAAAGGGAACATATTTTCCACTGTTTAGAAGTGGAGTTCTTTTATAGAGTTCTTGTACAAGCCTACACTATTGAACGATAATGGGCAGTTGTACATTACAATTATACAAACACTTTGGTAATTTATATCCTTTTTTTTGTAATTCATGACTGGATCATTTGATTCCTTAGGAGCATTACAGCATTTTCAACTTTTCATGTTCAATAAACTTATTGGGGTTGCTACATTTTTATTCAAATGGAGAAATAGTCATGTTTTAATCTAAATAAAGTGTTATTGATTGTGTTGTTTTCTAGGAATGAGTCGCACACGCTAGTTTAAAGTTTTGTTAAATTCCCAAGTCTGTCACCGATAAAAGCCTTTTGTAGATTAGTAACTTGATCAAAACAGAAAAGTTATGTAACACTCAATTGTTATACTATCTTTTGTTTCCATCTTGCATTGTAATAACGCCCATCTTAACTCTATTTAAGAAAAGTCATCGCCAGATGGCTTTCTGGCATTGGTTGCATGATATGAAATCTAGTATAACTAAAAGTTTTTGGTTTTAGTAGCATATAAATCAATTTAGAAAAATATATGTATTTGAATATAAGATAAAGTTTTAAATTATTTGGCAATAGTAAAACTAAACTTTTTTTGTAAATTTTTATTTTCTAAAATTTCATTGAGCTCTTTTGCAATAAGAAACAAGTTACAAAAAGTTAAGGTTTATTTACCCCAATTCTAAATTATTTGGAATATAATCACAGAGGTTGAAGTATTTAAAATATTGAACCCCAAATATTTTATTAGGTAAATTCATGAATGCTGAGCATTCACTGTTAAAATATACTAATACTATTGATAGACTGGTAGAAGCCTAAAATCAAATATTTATTAAATATTTATATCCATATCTTTTCATGGCTTGGTAATTCATTTCTCTAGCATTAAATAATATTCCATTGTTTGCATGTACTACACTTTATTTGACCTTTCACCTATGGAAGGACATCTTGGTTGCTTCCAAGCTTTTGTCAGTTATGAACAAAACTACTATAGACATCTTTGTGGGTATAGATTTCATCTTCTTTGGATAAATACCAAGAACTGCTACTGCTGAATCATCTGGCAAGAATATGTTTAGTTTTGTAAGAAACTGCCAAGTTGTTTTCCATTCTTTATTCTCAATAGACATGGAAGAACATTCCTGTTGCTCCACATCCTCACCAACATTTCGTGTTCTGTTGTCAGTGTTCTGGATTCTGGGTATGTACTGGTGTCTCTTTTTTGTTTTAATTTGCATTTTTCCTGATGACATATGATGTGAAGCATCTTTTTATATGCTTATTTGCCATCTGTAATATTTTCTTTTGTGAGGTATCTGCTAAGGTCTTTGGCTCATTTTTAATCAGGTTTTTCCCCCATTGTTGAGTTTTAAGGGGTCTTTGTGTATTTTTGATTAACAGTCCTTTGCCAGATGTGTATTTTGCAAATTTTTTCTCATAGTCTGTGCTTTGCCTTTTCATTCTCTTGGCATTGTGTTTCACAGAGTAGACATTTTTAAATTCAGTGCTTGTGCTTTTGTAGCTAAAGTTATTGCCAAAACCAAGGTCATTTATATTTTCTTCTATATTACCTTCTACATGTTTCATGTTTAGGTTTATAATCCAATCTGAGTTAATTTTTGTGAAGAGTGTATGATGATATCTGCCTGGATTTATTTTATTTTATTATTTTATTGTATTTTTTTTATTTTATATTTTTACATTTAGCTTCACCATTACTCCAGAAGAACCATTTGTTTAAAAGATTGTATTTTGCTTTCTTGTATTGCTTGCTTGCTTTTATATTAAATATAAAATATAATTGATAATATATATTCTGTTCCTTTAATCTAGTCTTTCTGTGGTATTACAATATCTTGCTTACAATTATCGTTATGGTAAACTTTTGATTTTATTTATTTATTTGACAGAGATGGATTACAAATAGGCAGAGAGACAGACAGAGAGAGAGATGAGGAGAATCAGGCTCCCTGCTGAGCAGAGAGCCCAATGCGGGACTCGATCCCAGGCCTCTGGGATCATGACCTGAGCCAAAGGTAGAGGCTTAACCTACTGAGCCACCCAGGTGCCCCATCGTTATGGTAAACTTTGAAGTCAGTCCTCAGTCTTTGTTCTCCTTCAACACTATGTTGACTATTGTGAGTCTTTGCCTCTCCATATAAACTTTAAAGTAAGTTTGTTAATATTAAAAAAAAAAGAACTTTCTGGAATGCATTAATTGTATAGATAATAACTTGGAAACCAGTGACCTCTTGAGCTTAGCAGGGGATAGACCATGGACATCAGTTGTCACAGTGGTGCCTCTGGCAGAACCTATTGCAAATCCCTAGGCAAAATGAGACCTCAAGGATCTGAGAGATGTCTAAGAAGTACTTGATACATCCCTTGGGTATGGTTTATTGAAGTGTCCACCTGTCTGAAAGCTGGGGAATCTACATAAGGGAGGGAAAATTAGTTATGATAAAACATATCAACAAACATGAATAAATTTTGTAAAACTAATTGTCATGGCTCATATACAGTATGACCAACAGAGGGACAATCAAAAGGAAAGCATCAGTTATGTTTATTGTAAAATTTTTTATTCAAAATAAAGCAATGTGAGGGGAGCACACTATGAGAAAATTACCATTTTTTAAATGGTAAACATCTTACCAAATGGAATAGGTTTTATATTCTAAGTAGTATATTGAAAAGTAAAACATTGGGGCGCCTGGGTGGCTCAGTGGTTTGGGCTGTTGCCTTTGGCTCGGGTCATGATCTCACGGTTCTGGAATCGAGCCCCACTTCGGGCTCCCTGCTCCGCAGGAAGCCTGCTTCCCTCTCTCTCTCTCTCTGCCTGCCTATCTGCGTACTTGTGATCTCTGTCTTTCAAATAAATAAATAAAATCTTTTTAAAAAAGAAAAGAAAAGTAAAACATTAAAAAATAAAATTTTAATTTAAAAAAATTATGTAATTTTTAAAAAAGGTTAAAAATAGCAGAACCATTTTTCTTATAACTGGAAAATACATTGTATATATATCTATCAAAAATAACTTGTCATGGGGGTGCCTGGGTGGCTCAGTGGGTTAAAGCCTCTGCCTTCGGCTCAGGTCATGATCCCGGGATCCTTGGATCAAGTCCCACATTGGGCTCTCAGGCTCAGGTCATCAGCAGGGAGCCTGCTTCCTCCTCTCTCTCTGCCTGACTCTGCCTACTTGTGATCTCTGTCAAATAAATAAATAAAATCTTTTATAAAAAAAATTAAAAAAAAATAACTTGTCATGTCTGGAATCAGGAGCATATGGAAAAAAATAATATCTGAGGACAATACTTCTGCCATGTTTTGTGCCTTGTTAATATTTTTAAACAGTCAGGCAACTTTTAGCTTTATTGAAATACCTGCTAAGATACCAGCAGTGCCTATGACTATAAAAATTAATTGCAAATATTCAAAATGTTTACTATGGTGTCACTATTTAGGGCCACCACCAAGTATGTTTCAGAAGTAAGCATAACTGTTACTCTTCTGTAAGGCAAAAGGGCATATTTTCAGGAGTTCCATCTGCTGTACCAGGAGGTGAATCAAGTAATGATTTTTGTCTATAAAATAATTCACTTTTCAATCTAATATTCCTCATTCCACATTATAATAATAAAAACTAGGAGACTAAAACAAACAAACAACTACAACTACAACAACCAGCTTTTCCTTCAGTGGAAAAGTAAATATAACCTTATGAGTAGCCTGAAATTTATTTTTAAATATTTTTAAGATAAGCGATTTTGTTAGAAAACCATATATTTTTATATTACTAAGAAATAACAGGCAAAGTTTTATTAACTTCTAAAAAGTCTAGTTACTTTTATTTATCTATTAACTCATCTCTTTATGAAGTAGAACATGATCACACCTATTGTATCTACCCAAGTTTGTATGCTTTAGTTATTTTATGTTTGCTATTTCCTTGCTTAATTTTTACAATATTTGATACATAATAGTATCTTTAAGTCCTTCTATGGTTTCACAGAATTTGTTTGAACTTCATAAAAATATACCATACTTTTTGCACTGTCCTTGTTTTAATTCTCTATTAACTTTCCAAGATTTATTCACTTTAGAGTGTGTAGCTATCATTTATTTTTATTCCTCCATAATGCTATGTTTACAAATTTGTATTTATCTGTACTTTTAAAAATATCTTAATTATATACAATTTCTCATCTAATGTAACACTCATGTTACTTCTACACTTATCAGATATTATGTAACGGATAACCACAACTCAGCAACAATATAACACCATTTTTCAAAATTAAATGGCTTACCAGAATTCTTTAATTCTATCCTTTATTTGTATTAGATGACCCTTTATTCTGGTATTTGGCATTGTTCATATGGAGGAAAGCTTAAAAGTTGATATTCCATAAATAGAAGGATTTATTATGATTAATTATTTTCATTTAGAATGCATAGAATATGGTTGATTTAATATTTCTTTCTTACTCTCTGCCTGGAACATAGTGCTATCTATGTAATAGCCACTAAAATATTAAGTTAATCACCTAGACTTTAAACTGCATATTAATAGGAATAACATACAGAAATCTTCTCAGATTGGGACACCTGGATGGCTCAGTCAGTTAAACGCCTGAGCCTTTAGCTCAGGTCATGAGCTTAGGGTCCTTGGACTCAGTTCTGCAACACATTCCCTGCTTAGCCAGGAGTTTGCTTCTCCCTCCCTCACCCTGCTGCTCCCCCTGCTTGTGCTCTCTCTCACTCTCTCTCTTACAAATAAATAAAATTTAAAAAAATAAATTCTTCTCAGATAGCTAATATAGAATATCATCTTTGTATTCATCAAAGGGAAAGTGCCATATAATAATGAATTCAGACTACTTCAAATTCATTTTTTAACCAGTAAGAAAGTACTGGAAACAAGCCAAAAATGTCTTCAATGAATCAAAGAAATAGATTGATTTTCAATATCTTAATGTTTCTAAAATAAATTGCAAGATTTTTATACTAGATATCAGTGTAAATATTCATTATACAAGGATATTCTAAAAATAAACCTGAGAAAACTACTTGACATATATGATGACAAAAACGAGTTTGACAAAAGTCAGTTTGGGTAAAACTTACAACACCTACCACCTGAAACTCTTGTTCTATAATTTAATTATTTTAATTTACAAAAATACAAAAATAATATATCAGAGTAAGTCTATTGATAGCTTTGAAGGTATGCTCTGGTTGTGCACTGTTTACTATTGAAAGGGGAATCAAATATGTGATGCTTATGGTGTGACTATATTAAAATTCAACAAGTTCAAAGCATGCGAGGAATAGAATAAAGACAAAAGATGACCCTTACTTATCCTAAAGATAGACAATGGTATATATGTGCTAGTTGGGGAGAGAATCCAGTCAGTAGATGGAGGATGTGGTAGTGGAAAAAAAAAGACACAACGTTTTGGTTGAACGTTTAGCACTATATTTAACAAAGTGAAATTGTGTGTTAATAGCCTTCAATAAAATCCAAAAAGTATTTTCAATTCATTGAAGATTATTTAGGAAAATCTTGAAAAATACAACTTGACAAGGATTCCAATAAAAGATTCATGAGCAATACAAGTTTCAGAATTTTTAGTATATTTTCCCTAAAAAGCCATTTGATTTAAATTAAAAAGAATTTGATTTACCTGCCACTTAAATAAGAGGAAATTATTTGGTTTTGTAATAAGTCAATAAAATAAATTAACATATCTTTAGAAAACAGATATGCACACTAATTTAAAAATAATAGTGCTTAAGCTGTTCAGCAAACATTTGTAAAATTCCTTGCCATCAGCTAGCTCTGCAGTTCTGCTAGGTGAGTAAGGCCATGTATGTTACTGCTCAGAGTACTGACACAAAGCAATTGTCCCCTTCACATCCATTTTTTGCTGTTGATATGTCATGCTATGTTGTTTAGAGATACATAGATGGCCCTACATGAAGGCCTTTTTGTGTGTGTATACGGGTGACTGTGATTTAACTTTCAAATAAGATGGCTCCTGATTTACAATGATTCAACTTGTGATATATTTGGCAATGATGTGAAAGTGAAAGTGATTCAGTAGAAACTGTACTTTGAATTTTGAATTTGGGTCTTTATAAAAAGGGCCAGTGACATGTGGTATGGTGCCGTCTTGTGATGCTGGGCAGGGGCAGTGAGCCACAGCTCCCAGTTAGCTAGAAGATTACAGGGGTGAACACCTGATATTCTTACAACTATTCTATATATAACCATTCTTCTTTTTTTTAGTGTAATATTTAATAAATTGCTTGTGATATTTGATACTTTGTTATAAAACAGGCTTTGCTTAAGATGATTTTGCCCAAATGCAGGCAAATGTAAGTGTTCTGAGTATGTTTAAATAAGCTTAAGGTAAGCTATGATATTTGATAGTTTAGGGGTATTAAATGCATTTTCAATTTTTTTTTGTGTGTTTCTCTGTACATAGCCCCCTTGTAAGCTGAGGAACATCTCTATATGTATATGTAGCCTTGGTATGGCTTACATATTATTGGCATGAAACATCTAGAACAGTACGTGTGCCATATAATTGTCTACAACATCAAAAAAGTTTCTTGAAAACTTGTGCCAAAGGGGTTATGTCTTTAAGGATTCTTATTTCAGAAGGGTTCTCTCAAAACGTAAGATTTTTCAGAAGTTAAGTGAAAATCTGACCAAACTAAACATTTTTCCATTTTCCCTAGTGAGCAAAGATAGCTAAAAAAATCTATCTGCCATTTTCAACACTGTACTCAATGATTGTAATTCTAATTTAAGAACAGATTATTTATATCAAAACCACATGTTGGCCTAATCTTACACAATATTCATAAATCTCACTCAGAGCCTTGGACACTTTTATTTGTTGAGTCTATATGGTACTACGGACATTCATCTTTTTTGACCTCATAGCTTCATGTATGTCTATACTTTTGAAAATACATGCATCATAGTTCCATTGTAAAATGTCTGGGTTATAAAATGTGCTATGCTATCAAAATGGTAATAAGAACATACAAATGACCTGATGTAATGAACTGGACCAGATTGCCAGATATCACATTTCATACCAGAAAGATTCAGTGGTAAGTTTTAAAATGGCCAGCTATACTTCGACTGAATTATAACTCATTTAACTTCTTTCTTTGTGTCCAGTATTATACATTAGTCAGTATTATAGTAAATAAGTACTTTGGACAGATGTAAATATGCTGTAATAAAAAAAATGTTTTTCTTCTTTCTTTTAGTCCTTTTTACTTGTAAGACTAGCCACAAATACCATGCCTCCCCCAAAATAATTTGCAATCCAAATTTATCTCTAAATGAATTTATTGCACAGAAAAAAATATATATATATATACACTTACAGTAGACATGTTCAAAAATAGTTACACAACAGCACGGCCCTAAATGTAAGCAGTATAGTTCTTTTGTTTTTGTTTTGTTTTTTCTTTAAAAAAAAGAGGAGGTTATGTGAAATATTGGAATTTTATTTCGAGGCCTAGTATTTCAAGACAGTTAACCACACTTACGGTGTCAACAGCCTCTTGTTGGCAGTATGATTTTATTGGCTCCATGGAATAACAGCAAGGATTTACTATTGCTTCTTTCTTTTATGACACACACAGAAAAAAAAAATTGACACATTTGCTCAAGACCATCCAGAATCATTTTAACCTATCAAAATTGATGGGAGGCCTTCACTGCCAAAGTCACTGCTGGGTTTTCACAATTCATTGCAGACAATCTGCTACTCCCATTATGATAAAGGAGAGAAGAGTCATAATCAGGGAAGAAAGCTAGATTAATACTTGTAATTATCATTGAATTATTTAGCCTGCTATAGGATTATTATTAGTAGTGTCATTTGATAATTTTCTCTCATTTTATTAAACACAACTGTGAGTAATTACCCTACCTAATATTTCTCTGTATTGGCTGACTAGCTAGCAAACATTCATGAAAATATCCATTAGCCACACATATAAAATGCTGCATTATGATGCTGTTGAATCAGAACATACCACTACCTGATCCTGTATCTCTTTGAGGATTTGCAAATCAATTAATTCTATGTTTATTGGATTCTTCCCATACAATTAGAAAATTTATAATAGAGTCCATGAACATTATTAGTTTTACCATTTTAAACCAGCAATCACACTTTGATTTTTACAACAAAAGCAGAAATATAAAAACACACACATTTGGATCAGTTTTCTGTTAGTCTGTCTGGACTTCAAAATCCTATTCCTCAAGATAATGCACACCAAAGTTCTGGATTAAACAAGAAATTAGATGGCACCTGAACACTTGGTTTAATATTCTCCAAAGGACTATGCAACCTATTTCTTACATTATGACATTGTTTTACAAAGATCCACACTTTTATAATGTTAGTATTTTTAATAATCAATAAAGTCAATTAATCATGATTAAAAATCAAACATAAAAATTTCTACTTTTTGCTTTTGCCCCCTCCATTTAGAACTTATTTATAGCCTGATAATTCAAAGGTCCCTATGTTTATGAAAAAATCTGGACAGAAATAGCTCTAAGATCCCATTCAGAACTTGATATTAATCTAAGTCTTTTGGCTCCATTTATCCTGAGAGCAAAGAGTAGGACAAAGGATTTGAGTACTGTTAGTTTATCTGGGAGATTATCCAAGGTAGAAAAGAATGGGAAAGTGAGACAGTGAAGAAGCAACTTTGTCAAAGAGGTACATTGTTGATATAATTGTTGTAGATAGAAAATGAAGGCTTGCTTTTACTGAAAGGTCCTGAGAAACTTCTTTAAGTTGTCCTCATGAAGACCAGAAAACTGACAATTTTATCTATGGTTCTTATTTCCACTTCACTGAGAGCTGTCCTCAGAGGACATTAACTCTCCTACACTTTTGGGTTGTGTTGGAGACATTCTAAAATGAGAGAGAGAACATGAGATGCTATCAGTGTTAAGTAACTGCAATTTCCCATGGAACTATCCACCACAGGTTTGGCTATAATCAGGTGTTGGGCCTTGATATCAGAGGGATTTGAGGCAGTATCATTTTAGGTTAATCATTATATCTGAAATTTCCAAAAACTTCAACTGATGAAACTTTGATTATAAATCTATAAATATAACAATAAATCTACAGTATTCAAATTATTTTCATAGAAATACACAGACAAAGCATCAATTGATTAATATTTAAATGTTACAAAATACTGAACTGAAAGAATTTGGTCATATAACAAACGTGTAAGAAGTAGAACTTAGGTTTAGGTTAGAACTCAGGATGCATTTGAGACTCAGTTAAGAAATTGAATGGAGGGACGCCTGGGTGGCTCAGTGGGTTAAGCCACTGTCTTCGGCTCAGGTCATGATCCCAGGGTCCTGGGACCGAGCCCCAAATCGGGCTCTCTGCTCAGCAGGGAGCCTGCTTCCTCCTCTCTCTCTGCCTGCCTCTCTGCCTGCTTGTCATCTCTCTCTGTCAAATAAATAAATAAAATCTTAAAAAAAAGAAATTGAATGGATGTCTGACTATCTTATAGGTTTGCTAAAAGTCAGTGACTTTGTGTTCACGTGTGGCTATGCAGGAATTTTTAACTTTCTCTAAGAAGTTATTAGATTTGATTATATAATGGCAGTAAAGGATGGGGAAAAGCAAAGTACAAACCCCATAAAGACAAAGACACTGAGTATGAGAAAAGAGTAATAGATAAGAAGAATCAATGCATTTGAGGAAAATGGGAATTGAAATACACAATGATTGTTGATTTTTTTAGATGGAGAAAACAAAACTAGCTTGCAAGAAGGAAATAACAGAAGACATGTTGTGATGTGAGACAGAATCCTGGAAAAGGCAGTAAATAAAGGAGTAGGGAGAGCATATCAGGTAAATTGGATAGGTAGGAGTTAGGAGATAATTGCTTGATAAATTTTATATGGCCCACTTAAATGCACAGATTTCTCTTCTTTAGTTTATATGGAGAACAGGGTGTCCTTTCTCTTCCCTTTCAGAGCACCAGAGGTGTACTCTTTCAGACTGAAAACCTGAAAAGCTCAGGACTCAGTTGCTTAAGCACAGCTGAGAGGACATATTTCAATTAAGATTTACATTTTGCTGTATGTAGTAGACTGTCAAAAGTGTTTTAACCATATTTTTTCATTTAACAAGAAGACTACAGAGGGTATTTTCTGGTGTTGGTTCAGAGTGTCCATCCCTCTGAACAGATTTTTCTCTCAAAGTCCGGGGCAAGAAATCAATTGTTACATATGTATTCACTAAAAAAGCAGCTGGAAGTTGCTGAGCACTGTGGCCCATGAGATCAAGGCACCAGCACACACTTGTGAGTGGTGAGCTCCCAAGGCTGGAGGAAAATTCTAGAATAAAGTGCTCATTAGAGAACCATACCTTTTCTCCTGTTTCCTTACCTCTCTGCACTACCCTCTTGTATCCACAGCATTGGAAATGCTTTTAGCAACACACCACACTGAATCACCACAAATTATGTGATTCTCTTGGTGGAAAACCAAACACTGTGTAAAAACTGTTGTTTTCAGGTTCATGCGTCTGGATGGAAAATAATTCAGAATAAGCTGGTAGGAGTAGCCAAGAGAGATTTAATCTTCTGTTTGGAAAAGGGCTTCTATATAAGTGAGTAGAGGAACCTTTAAGAATTATTCATGTTTAGGGGCACCTGGGTGGCTCAGCGGGTTAAGCCTCTGCCTTTAGCTCAGATCATGATCTCAGGGTCCTGGGATCGAGTCCCACATCGGGCTCTCTGCCTGTCAGGGAGCCTGCTTCCTCCTCTCTCTGCCTTCCTCTCTGCCTACTTCTGATCTGTCTCTGTCAAAGGAATAAATAAAATCTAAAAAAAATGAATTATTCATGTTTAGGGGCACCTGGGTGGCTCAGCGGGTTAAGCCTCTGCCTTTAGCTCAGGTCATGATCTCAGGGTCCTGGGATCGAGCCTCGCATCAGTCTCTCTGCTCAGCCGGGAGCCTGCATCTCTCTCTCTCTTTCTGCCTGCCTCTCTGCCTGCTTGTGATCTCTCTCTGTGTCATATAAATAAATACAATCTTTAAAAAAAAGGCAACCAAAAAAACATTTACAGTTTTGGACAGGAGTTTCCCTTACGTTTGGATAAGGATGCAAATTCAACTTCATAATAAATTACACTGCATCATAAAGATTAAAAGCACTCAGGGATTGCAATCTCTCCTCCCTCCACCCTATCGTACACACAGCTGCCCGACTAATCTTCCCAAAACACAAATTTTCATGTGCTGCTCTTCAAAACTAGCTTCCTGTCTTCCTGTTGCCTGAAAAAATAGTCTCAAATGCTTTTGTCTGGCATTCAGGGCTCTCTAGGATTGGCACTCTGGCCAACACATCACTGCTCATTTGTTCCACCACATACAAGTGGATCTCGGGCTAGTTATTCAGAGACCCACCTCCTCACGGACCCAGCAAAGGTCTCGTGCATCTACTAAACTCACGGCTCACTCAGTGATGTTCTCAAAGGCCTTTAGTGGGTGACATGCCACTGCTAGAGTCAGGAGCCAGTGTGAAGTTGCCGCTGCCTAAGTGCATGGACTGAAAGCAGGAACGTTGATTCTCCAGGAGAAAACTGGGGCATTGTTATGAGAAGGCAGATGGCAAAACCACCCAGGTCCCCTATGACTGCTTTAACACACTCTGGACAAAATTTAAGGAGACAAGTGAACGTATTAACTCCCACTTAGGCTGTAGAAGGCAAATGCAATGGAGGGAAGGCGTTATCTTCTTCTGGAACAAACCACTTAGCTCCAGCTACTTTTATAAATAGATCAGACCCTGTCCAGGAGCCCACTTAGCTGGGTTCATTTGTATACAATGTCCATACCCTCAGGAATATTAACATTTTATCTCAGATTGCATTAATTTAAATAAAACTTAACAAAAATGGTGTGAAATGAACAAAAACACCATATTCTGTGATGAATCAAATGAAATACATTTTCAGTTGCTGTTTTCCACATTTAAAGATAAAATTTCTGATAACTCATTATTTGTGAAAAGACACAAGACCAACAGTTTGTGTGTATGTGTGTTTTGGTTTTTGGTTTTTGGTTTTTTTCTTCCCCTTAAGGCTATAGCCATATTGTCACTAATAAAGATCTCAAATTTGCCTGGAAGCTTTCATGGCAAATTGTCAGTCTGAGGGTAGTCACCATCAAGCCAAATGGCTTTATACATCATCAATGCCTTTCTTCCACACACATTCTCTTTCTGGTTTAAACATTAGTTACCCTGGTTCTACACTGACACAGTATTTGCATCTCTCTCCTGTCCATAACTCCTAAAAGTTGGGGACCTCTCACTTTGGTTTCCCCAGAGCATGACATTTTATTTGGTGCTTGGGGGGGGCATGGGCAGTTCAAGAAGTATGTTAATACTATCACTCAATGTATTGATCCATGCTATGCGCCAACAGTGTAGTAAATATCGTTCATTTTTTGTAACAAAGGCAGTAGGAACTTCTCCCAAGGGACGGAATTCCAAGGACAGAATGAAGGCAGGAAGGGAGCTGGTCTATTTGGACCTACTTTGTGAGAGACACTGGTTTAGGTATTTTTATGTATACATTATACCACTGAACTGTCACAATCCTGCAAATTCTTACATGCTTGGGTTTCTATGTAGCAAATTTAGCAAGCCACCCAAATTCACAGTGACAGGCACGTGAGTCAAATCCAGCATGCTTGACTCCATGATTGTCAAGTCCACTAGCCCCATATATCATGAATCTGAGATTCATGAGTGTGTAGGTGCTATCAGGAAATGTCAAAAATGCCCATTTCAGGGACACATGGATGGCTCAGTTGGTTAATTGTCTACCTCCAGCTCAGGTCATAATCCCAGCATCCTGGGTTCGAGTCCCCCATCAGGCTTCTTGCTTACCAGGAGCCAGCTTCCCACTCTGCCTGCCTCTCCTTCTACTTGTGCTATCTCTCTGACAAATGAATAAATAAAATCTTTTGTAAAAATCTTGTTTAAAAAGGCCCATTTTAAAGAATGTTTTAAAAACATTGTTTGGACAGCAATAGAAGCGAAAGCAGAATGACATAATGTAACGACAGTTTATTTGGGAGCCCTTTGGGTACTCTGGTGGATGAATGATGTTTAAATTAGATTTTTGTGGACATGGGGAGTTAGAGAGGAGAAGGGAGGTGGGAGAAATTGGAAGGGGAGCTGAACCATGAGAGGCTATGGACTCTGAAAAACAATCTGAGGGTTTTGAAGGGGCGGGGTTGTTGGGAGGTTGGGGTACCAGGTGGTGGGTATTATAGAGGGGCACTGCTTGCATGAAGCACTGGGTGCGGTGCAAAAAGAATGAATACGGTTATGCTGAAAATAAATAAAAAATAAATTTAAAAAAAAATTAGTTTTTTGTAAACTGCGAAAAAAGAAAAAGCACTCCCATTTATAGCATACACTTTATGGTTCACAAAGCACATGCCAACAATAAAAATAATGATGGGTTACCGTTACAATTCATAGAAAAGGAGGTACAGGGAAATTGAATGAAAGGGAATAATAAAGTAGGTTCATAAGTCCATCTTCCTTGTAAAAAAATTAACCTGAAAGTGCGTTTCTGCCACCTCTCTCCTGTTTGATCTGATAAAGAATGACCACGATACATGAATTATAGTTCAGGGTTTTGAAAAGCATAATAGCTTTAACCAACAATTTGAGCTTTTATTTATTTATTTTTTGCTAACAAGGTAGCTCGATTTGATATGCGGTTCCTGACAAACAACCTTAGAAGTAATTCCATTTTCATGAGAAGTCAGAAAGAACCACAAACCAAACCTCAAAATAGATTCAAAGAGAAAATACTCTTAAAAACATTTCCCATCCGGGGCGCCTGGGTGGCTCAGGGGGTTAAAGCCTCTGCTTTCGGCTCAGGTCATGATCCCAGGGTCCTGGGTCGAGCCCCACATCGGGATCTCTGCTCAGTGGGGAGCCTGCTTCCACTTCTCTCTCTGCCTGCCTCTCTGCCTACTGGTGATCTATGTCTCTCAAATAAATAATTAAAATCTTTAAAAAAAAAAAAAATTTCCCGTCCTATCAGAAGCAGACCAAACCACTAACAAATTCCCCAGAAAGCTTCATCTAAAAGGTTGTACTTTCTTCAGACACCCAGCAGGACCTTCTTCTCTGGGCCTGGTATTTCTTCAATGGCCTATTCCAGAGAACAAGACACTAAACTACTGAGCGCCAAGGGCCTCAGAACCACGAAAGAGATGATGAGGGGGGGCAAAGCACGCCTCTGGTCACCAAGAGGGTATGTAAACGTTTGCTGCTTTTCTGCATTTTTCAAAGCTGAGTTTTTAGCTGGAGGCCACTCCTTTAGGATAAATTGCTGATACCGTATAGTAAAAGCCATTATACGATCTTTTACAAACCATTTCCTATCTTTGCATTCTCATGTACCAAGACAGACACGGATTATTTAAAACCCTGAAGAGAGTGCTATTGCATTTAAATTGCCTGTAAACTTCGTGCAATAGATTTATGATTGATGATAGATTTAGTAAACTATTTTAAATATTTATTCTCAGTAAACGATTTCAACCTATGCTCATTTAAGTAAGTTGGTGCATAATCCCTTTTCTATTAAACCATAGTGCAAGGACCAATGCCGCGCTTCCGAGAGAACCCCAAGCTCTTTTTCTAGAATGGCCATATGCGTATGTATCAGGCGTCCTCTTTTCACTCCCTTTGTGGAGCACCTACCATGGAGGTCATGTAATAACCAATGACCAAAAAACAGATAAAAACCCAAACATCCCGGTCGAAGTTATTCGCGCCTGCCATCATGCAAAGGCAGACCCTGCCTGGAGACCAGGAGACTGCTCAAATAGCAGGCAGGCATCTCAGCCCAGGCCTGTGCTGGGGAAACTGGTTCCCCGCTTCGGGCGCAATCAGGAAGACAGCGAAATGACCCAAGAGAGCAGCCGGGGTTTAGGGCTGATAACTTTTCGCAGCCAGGCTGCCCGCGGATACCCGCTGGGGGAGCCAGGCTAGGAGGCCGCTGAGCGCCGGCGCTGGCCACACTCACAGGCCCCCAGGGCTTCACCTGGTGCCCAGGCCCGGGCCTCCGCCTCAGGAAGGAGGGAGGCGGGGGCTGCCCGGAGAAGGGGCTTTGCTAATTCCGGAAGCGGGAAGTGAGCTCGCGGAGGACCCGGCGGAGAGTCTGAGAGGAGGTGGAGGGGCTGGCGGAGGAGGGGCGTGCAGGCTGCGGCCCAGTCGGGACTGCAGGACCCACAGGACTCGCTGGCCATGCGCTCCTGCGCTCCAGCCCAGCCCCAGAGGCCGCGCTGCCCCTCCCAGCCCCATGGCTTCTCCAGACGACCCTCTGCGCACAGGTAAATTGAAACCGCGCCGCGCCCTCACCTGGAGCAGAAAGCGCGGGCCTCGAGCTCGCGGGGGTGTCGGGGACCCAGCCTCCCGCGACCCCCCGGGGCACCGGGACCACCCCCGGACGCCGCGCCGCACCCGGGTCCGCCTGGGGTCAGGCTGGGGATGGCGCCGCCCGAGAAGCCCCCCCGCCAGCGGGCGCGCTAGCCCCCATCGTTCTGCACCCCCATGCGCGCGTGCCAAAGTCCCCCTTCCCTCGTCTCCCGCCATCGCCCCACCGCTTTTGTTCTGGACTTGGGATCCCAGGTGGAAACTAGTCCCTCAGACCTCCCTGGCAGCAAGGAGCACAGGGAGGGATTCTCCCCTTTTCCACCCTGGCTCTTCCTCTCTCCACATTCACATGCCTTCTGGCGTCCCTTTCCTCTCCTCATTGTCACTTTTATTAAATGGTTTTGTTCTGCGTGTTGACCCGCAGAGCGATTTCATGAATGAATATACAGGAAACTGAGTTGGAGCCCACCTGTGAGAGCCCACCTGTGGAGGCCTTTCATTAGAATGGTCTCTGGTTCTAGCCTCAGTTCAGAATACTGCGTGTACCTGAGGACCGAGTCCAGATGTTTCTTTCATCTTTGACTTGAATTTGAAATCCTCCTCAGACTTCAGCTTCCAGGATTTCTCCCGTCCTTGCTCTCCCACTGTCTCGGTGGGGATCCGCCATGAGTGTTGAACACAGGAATGAATGAATGATATATACCCCCAGGTCACTGGGGCTTTTTCTTGTTTTGCTGAGGTTGGAAAGGCTGGGGAGAGACCCCCTGTATGCAGATACAGAGCTGCATGCAATTGCTTAGATAAACGTGTTCCCCACTTAATTGCTTGGGCATTGAACATTTTGCCCTTAACCTGTGGCTTGAGCAGTTAGGAGGAGACAATCTGGAGGTGAATCAGAAGATGGCTGAATCCACATGGTGGTGGGCTGGGTTTGGGAGATTTTCCTGGAGATTCTAAATAAAGATCTAAATTCTTCCAATGGGGAGTGGTAAACATTTTATCAATGGGAGATGGAAAATAAATTGTCTGGTTAACCTTTCCCTCCCCCTCAAAACCCATTATTTGAAAAAAAAAAAAGGAAGTGAAGGGAGAAATCCTCCCACTCCCATCCCCACTCACCTCCATAGCCACCTCCTCTTCCAAGAACCTAACAGACAAGGTGCCAAGAAGTGTTAGGTACCAGCAGTGGTCTCAGAGGTCATTCAAGGATCATGGTGAAAGTCATTCAAAGAGATTGTGGGGGCACAGGGATCCAATTAAGGGGGACAAGTTTAAGGTTTGCCTGGTCCCCTAAAAATTAATGGCACTAGAGAAGATGAGCTTTGGGAACTATAGCTTAATGGATACAACATGTAAAAAGCTTCAGTGAGTCATGGTGGGAAGAGGCCATGAGGGTAGCAAAGACAGTCTTAGATGATGTTATTAATAGCACTACAGGCTCTAAATTTCCTGTGGTGGTGTTCTTGGCAAGACCAGCCCGGCCAAAGTGGATCCTCACAACCTGCAACAGAGGGTCTTGGAGATCCCAGCATGTGAGGTATGATGAGAGGGTAAAATGATAGGAGGTGTCCTTTGGAAGGTCTGTCTTCTTGACTTTAAAAGGGAGAACCCAAATCTGTAGGTGAAATCTTTTTGGCTACAAAGAAGGCCGAGGCCTCCTAAGGTCAAGGTCTCCTCGTCACTTGCAAAGATGTCGAAGAACATATTCAGACATTTCAAAGATGTCCTCATGTCCATCCGTTCCCACTCTGGAATTCTATCAATAAGGTGAGAGTTCCTCTAGTTGGAAAAAAGATCTAAAAAGACTTCCCTTTCTCATGTAATCTCTGTAACCTCCAGGACACACCCACCTACCCCTTCCAGCACTGTAATGAAGCTACAGCTGGTGCCAATTTGTGGAACTCATTAAAGGCTATTTTCCCTTTTATACCCCCGGACCAAGTTCCCATGCTCCCTCACCTGATTTCCTGCACTCACCTCCCACCTGGTGTGTTCACACCTGCACGTGCCTTTTACCAACCCCTTTGCCAAAAGGCAGTCAGAGTGACCTTTCAAAGACCTATCAGTTCCTGGCCTTTGTCTCCATAGAAATCTGCACTGATCTTCTAACAAATTCTCAGTCCTCCAAAGGCATCCATAATCCTCCCATCCATCTCTTCCTACCCTTCCAACTGACTGATGCCTGTTCTGCCCTGTCTTTCTGCCCTTCAACCACGCTGCCTCCCTCTTCCTGTGGAGACCCCTCATGGTGCCTGCCTCCAAGCACAGGTGATTCCCATTGATGGGAAGACCCTCTTCCTCTCCCCCGTCTCCCCACTCCAGTTACTCCCACTTATTCGTGAGCTCACAAACCCCATGGTACACACTCTCCATGCAGCCTGCTCTCTCTTTTCTAGCACTGGCCTTCATTTATAGCTGTGGTTGTGTCACGGATGTCCCTCCCCAGCCTGCCTCCAAGCTCTCCGTCCATTTAGCTCCAACACCTGACACAGTGCCTGGCACGTAATAAGCCCTGGCTAGCTTCTAAGAGCCTCACTGAGGGACTGAAAGTGTTTTAAAAATGTCACCACATAGGCTCCAAACTGTAGGCAGAAAAAGCTTTGCCTGGATTGACATTTTAGAGACGTATTCATCAAGTTAGATGTGTTCACTGACTTTAACTTGTAAAATTAAAAAAAAAAAAAAAAAGACCTCTGTATCGCTTCGCATCTAACGAAGGCACATGTATACATTAAACCACGTTATGAGCTTAATGGAAGGAGACAAGATTTTTTCCCTAATAAAATGTATAAAGACTGTTGAGGTCACGTGGGAGGAAATAGTCCGTTTGTTGGAGCATTGCTATCTTACTCTATCACAGCCACTAATAAAAATCTGACACGGGGGTGAGTCAGAATTGTCTGTCGGAGATGAGTTAGATCTGGCTCATGTTTGCACAGACATGAAAGCCAGGAACGAAGAAGCAGGCTTTGAAAGCCTGGGTTGAGGAGGCGGTGTGGTTCACTGTGATGAGCTAAGTGCCCAGGGCCACCGGCAGACATGCAGGCCTGTGTCCTTCCTTTGTTCTGGGGTCCGTGTTGCACCATGTGGTGAGGCTAGCAGCTAAGAGCAGCTCAGGACAGGACCCCATGGGCATCTTACCTCTCCCACCCTCCTGTGGGCTCCAGTGGGCTCCAGTGGGCTCCAGTGGATCCCAGGGGACAGCCTGCCTTCCTTGCAAAGCCCAGTAGCACTGGGAGCAGAAACTGGGACCAAAGAGTGAGCACCTTGTTTGACAAGCCAGACCAGCCACCTCTTCTTCAGATGCAGGGGGAGCCCTGGCGTGCTGACTCCTCCCTTCTTCCTTTCCACTTTCCTCCCTCCCTCCCTCCCTCTTCCTTTCCCTTCCTCTCTCTCCTTCCCTGGTGGTGCCCTTTCCCGATGCCCACTTCATCCCTTTTCCTTTCTTACATGCCTGTCTTCTAGAGTTTCTTCTCTCCTCTCAATTACTTCCCTTCGTCTGAATCTCCTCTTTTTGGTCCCTTTGTCCCCGCTCTCTGCTCCTCCTCCCCCCTCCCTGGCCCCTGTTCAGCTCCATCCAGACTGCAGGCAGAGCTGCACTAACACGCTCACTTGCTAGCTCAGCCACCCTCCAGAGAAGTTCACTCTTCGGTGGCCACCTTCCTGACCCCCTGGTCCTTTCTCCACTTATTCAGCTATTGCTCTGAAGTCTGAGGAGGACAGAGCGGGGCTGCCGCAGGATCAGGCCAGAGGAGAAACCAAACCATGTGTCCACACTGTCCCCAAGTACTGCTGCTCTGTGAGCTTTCGGAGTCTTCTACAGGTTTAGGATTTAGGGGCTTCTTCAGAACTGGGAGTGAAAACAGCCATAGGTCAAAAGAAAAGCTATGGCCCCCACACAAAAATAATAATCACAAAGGAAAACTAAGTTAGCTCTGAAGTCCCAAAGTCAAAAAATTGCCTTGAATCTGTCACTATCAAGCACCCAAGGCCTCACTCTCTGGGTTCTGGGTGCCCTGGGAATGGCAGGAGGCTCTGACCCCCTTCCCTCTTCATTCACTCCCAAAGAACGTCCTCTGAGGTGGTCTTCAAACTTCCTCTGAGAAACTGTCTCTGGGAACTGTAGGCCCTTGGCTGCTGGGACGAATGAGGGTGATGTCAGTACCTGATGGGCAGCTTTACCAGGAGATGGTGGCTTCTGGATGCAGTCCTCAGGTCCCATGGTCTGGGTGAGATCTGGGTCTTTGAGTGGAGGAGGACAGATGAGATTTCAGATTTTGAGTTGATTCTGGGATGATTAGTGCTTTGGAGGGCATTGGGTGAAGGTATTTTGCACACGGGAAGGACACGAATTTGGGGAGCCAGAGAGTGGACTGTTAAGAGCTGACCTGCATTTCCCCCAGAAACCTTGCTGCTGTCCTTTTCTCTGGTACCACAGAACCTGACCTTATTTGGAACTAGAGTCCTTACACATGCAATCACATTACAGTGAGGTCCTTAGAGTGGGCCCTAATCTCCTGTAACTGACCTCCTTATGTAAAGGGAAAATCTGGACAGAGAGATGCCCCTACTGTCAGTGGTGGGCAGTTAATGAACTTCTAGAACCCTGACAGTAGTGGAAAACAGACTCAGGCTGGGCACTAGGTAAATGGGAGCTCTAGTGGAATTTCAGATGAAGATGCTGTGGACCTCGGCTTCCCAGGTCATAGTGACGTTAGGATTTCAAATTCAAGTCAGAGATGAAAGAAACATCTGGACTCGGTCCTCAGGTACACGCAGTATTCTGAACTGAGGCTAGAACCAGAGACCATTCTAATGAAAGGCCTCCACAGGTGGGCTCTCACAGGTGGGCTCCGACTCAGTTTCCTGTATATTCATTCATGAAACCGCTCTGCGGGTCAACATGCAGAACAAAACCATTTAATAAAAGTGGCAATGAGGAGAGGAAAGGGACGCCAGAAGGCATGTGAATGGGGAGAGAGGAAGATCCAGGGTGGAAAAACCGAGAATCCCTCCCTGTGCTCCTTGCTGCCAGGGAGGTCTGAGGGACTAGTTTCCACCTGGGATTTCAAGTCCAGAACAAAAGTGGCGGGGCCAGGCCACGGGATGAGGGAAGGGGGTCCTCGGCACCCGCGTGTGGGGGTGCAAAACGATGGGGGCTATTGCGCTCGCTGGCGGGCGGCACCTCGCGTGGCTCCGTCCCCTGCCCGACCCCATGGGGGCCCCGGTGGGGCGCGGCTTCCGGGGTGGTCCCGCTGCCCCAGGGTCGCGGGAGGCTGGGTCCCGAGACCCCGCGAGCTCGCAGCCCGCGCTTTCTGCTCCAGGTGAGGGCGCGGCGGGGTGTCACTTTACCTGCTCGCAGAGGGTAGTCCAGAGAAGCCATGGGGCGGGGTAGGGCGGGGCGGGGCAGCGGGCCAGCGGGACAGCGCGGCCTCAGGGGCTGGGCTGGAGTGCGGGAGTGCAGGGGCGGCGAGTCCGGGAGGGTCCTGCAGTCCCGACTGGGCCGCAGCACAGCACCGGGGCGCTGCGCGCCCCTCTTCCGCCAGCCCCTCCACCACCTCTCAGACTCTCTGCCGGGTCCTCCGCGAGCTCACTTCCCGCTTCCGGAATTAGCAAAGCCCCTTCTCCGGGCCGCCCCCCCCCGCCCCCCTCCTTCCTGAGGCGGAGGCCCGGGCCTGGGCACGGGGTGAAGCCCTGGGGGCCTTCCAGTGTGGCCAGCGCCGGCGCTCAGCAGCCTCCTAGCCTGGCTCCCCGAGCAGGTGTCTGCGCGATGCCTGGCTGCAAAAAGATCATCAGCCCTAAACCCCGGCTGCACTCTCCGGTCACTTTGCTGACTTCCTGATTGTGCCCAAAGCCGGGAACCAGCTTCCCCAGCACAGGCCTGGGCTGAGATGCCTGCCCGCGATCTGTTTGAGCAGTCTCCTAGTCTCCAGGCAGGGTCCGCCATTGCATGATGGCACGCGCAAATCACTTCGACCTGGATGTTTGGGTTTTTTGTTTGTTTTTTGGTTATTGGTTATTACATGACCTCCATGGTAGGTGCTCCACAAAGGGAGTGAAAAGAGGACGCCTGATACATACGCATATGGCCATTCTAGAAAAAGAGCTTGGGGTTCTCTCGGAAGCGCGGCATTGGTCCTTGCACTATGGTTTAATAGAAAAGGGATTATGCATAAACTTACTTAAATGAGCATAGGTTGAAATCGTTTACTGAGAATAAATATTTAAAACAGGTATATTTTAACTAAATCTATCATCAATCATAAATCTATTGCACGAAGGTTACAGGCAATTTAAATGCAATAGCACTCTCTTCAGGGTTTTAAATAATCCGTGTCTGTCTTGGTACATGAGAGTGCAAAGATAGGAAATGGTTTGTAAAAGATCATATAATGGCTTTTACTATATGGTATCAGCAATTTATCCTAAAGGAGTGGCCTCCAGCTAAAAACTCAGCTTTGAAAAATGCAGAAAAGCAGCAAACGTTTACATACCCTCTTGGTGACCAGAGGCGTGCTTTGTGCCCCTCATCATCTCTTTCGTGGTTCTGAGGCCCTTGGCGCTCAGTAGTTTAGTGTCTTATTCTCTGGAATAGGCCATTGAAGAAATACCAGGCCCAGAGAAGAAGGTCCTGCTGGGTGTCTGAAGAAAGTACAACCTTTTAGATGAAGCTTTCTGGGGAATTTGTTAGTGGTTTGGTCTGCTTCTGATAGGAAGGGAAATTTTATTTTTAAAGATTTTATTTATTTATTTGATAGAGATCACAAGTAGGAAGAGAGGCAGGCAGAGAGAGAGGAAGAAACAGGCTCCCTGCTGAGGAGTGTGCCTGATGTGGGGTTCGATCCCAGGACCCTGGAATCATGACCTGAGCCGAAGGCAGAGGCTTTAACTCACTCTGCCACCCAGGTGCCTAAGGGAAATTTTTTTTAAAGGTTTTATTTATTAATTTGACTGACAGAGATCACAAGTAGGCAGAGAGCAGGCATAGAGAGAAGTGGAAGCAGGCTCCCTGCTGAGCAGAGAGCCAGACATGGGGCTCAATCCCAGGCCTATGATCATGACCTGAGCCGAACGCAAAGGCCCAGTGAGCCAATCTCACTGAGCCACACGGGTGCACCAGGAAGGGAAATTTTTTTAAGAGTATTTTCTCTTTGAATCTATTTTGAGGTTTGGTTTGTGGTTCTTTCTGACTTCTCATGAAGATGGAATTACTTCTGAGGTTGGTTGTCAGGAACCGCATATCAAATCGAGCTATCTTGTTAGCAATAAATATATAAATAATAAAAGCTCAAGTGTTGGTATAAAGCTATTATGCTTTTCAAAACCCCGAACTATAATTCATGTATCGTGGTCATTCTTTATCATATCAAACAGGAGAGAGGTGTCAGAAACGCACTTTCAGGTTAATTTTTTTACAAGGAAGATGGACTTATGAACCTACTTTGTTATTATTCCCTTTCATTCAATTTCCCTGTACCTCCTTTTCTATGCATTGTAATGGTAAACCATCATTATTTTTATTGTTGGCACGTGAGAGTTAGAGATCAATGCGCAACGTGAAAGCAGAAGGTAGGTTTATTAAAGCAACAGCACACTCTCTAAGGGAGAGCAGGTGGTATTCCATGAGGTGGAGCTGGCCCTTACTTTGTTTTGGGATTGGATATTAATTGGTCTTTTTGAAGTGGGAGGACCCTCAACATGCAGTGGATTGATCTCTAATGGAGGCTGCTTCCAATCATTTTGGGGACTCCTACCACAGGTTGAGAAGTGGAGTTGTTGTTGTCATTTTTATTTTATTTTTTTCAGGGTTCCAAAATTCACTGTTTATGCACCACACCCAGTGCTCCATGCAATATGTGCCCTCCATAACTCCCATTAACAGGCTTACCCAACCCTCTGCCCCTTCCCCTCAAAACTCTCAGTTTGTTTCTCAGAGTCTCTCATGGTTTGTCTCCCCCTCCAATTTCCCCCCACTCACTTCTCCTCTTGATCACCCAGTGTCTTCTGTGTTATTCTTTATGCTCCACAATTAAGTGAAACCATATGAAAATTGACAATCTCTGCTTGAATTATTTCACTCAGGATTATCTCCTCCAGTCCCATCCATGTCGATACAAAAGTTGGGTATCCTTGCTTTCAGAAGGAAGCATAATACTCCATTGTAAAAATGGATCATATCTTCTTTATCCGTTCATCCATTGAAGGTCATCTTGGTTCTTTCCAAAGTTTAATGACTGGGGCCATTGCTGCTATAAACATTAGGGTACAGATGTCCATTCTTTTCACTGCATCTGTAATCTTAGGGGTAAATACTCAGTAGTGCAATTGCAGGGTCATAGGGTAGCTCTAATTTTAATTTCTTAAGGAGTCTCCACACTGTATCCCAAAGTAGCTGCACCAACTGGCATTCTCACCAATAGTGTAAGAGGGTTCCCCATTCTCCACATCCTCTCCAACTCTTGTTGTTTATTGCCTTGTTAATTTTGGCCCTTCTAACTGTGTAAGGTGGTATCCCAATGTGCTTTTGATTTGAATCTCCCTGATGGCTAATGATGATGAACATTTTTTCATGCATCTGTTTGCCATTTGTATGTCTTCTTTGGAGAAGTGTCTGTTCATGTCTTCTGCCCATTTTTTGACATGATTATCTGTTTTGTGTGTGGTGAGTTTGAGGAGTTCTTTATAGATCTTGGATATCAGCCCTTTATCTGTAATGTCCTTTGTGAAAATCTTCTCCCATTCAGTGGGTTGTCTCTTCATTTTGTTGACTGTTTCCTTTGCTGTGCAGAAACTTTTGATCTTGATGAAGTCCCAAAAGTTCATTTTTGCTTTTGTTTCCTTTGTCTTTGGGGACATGTCTTGAAAGAATTTGCTGTGGCCAGTGTCCAAGAGGTTACTGCCTATGTTCTCCTCTAGGATTTTGATAGATTCCTGCCTCACGTTGAGGTCGTTTGTCCATTTCGAATTTATCTTTATGTATGGTATAAGAGAATGGTTGAGTGTCATTCTTCCATACATAGCTGTCCAATTTTTCCAGCACCATTGATTGAAGAGGCTGTCTTTTTTCCACTGTATAATTTTCTCTGCTTTGTCAAAGATTTTTTGACCATAGAGTTGATGGTCCATATCTGGGCACTCTACTCTGTTCCACTGGTCTGCATGTCTGTTTTTATGCCAGTGTCATGCTGTCTTGGTGAACACAGTTTTGTAGTAAAGCTTGAAATTAGGCAACATGAAGCCCCCAGTTTTGCTTTTTCTTTTTCAACATTCCCTTGGCATTTCAGGGTCTCTTCTGGTTCCATACAAATTGTTTGGAATTGTTTGTTGTTGTTTGTTCCAGCTCTTTGAAAAGTTCCAGTGGAATTTTGATCAGGATAGCACTGAAAGTGTAGATGGCTCTAGGCAGTATAGACATTTTCACACTGTTTATTCTTCCAATCCATGCATGTGGAATGATCTTCATTCTTTTTGTGTCTTCTTCAGTTTCTTTCATGAGTATTCTGTAGTTCCTCAAGTACATTTACCTCTTTGGTTACGTTTATTCCAAGGTATTTTATGGTTCTTGGTGCTATAGGAAATGGAATCAATTCTATAATTTCCCTTTCTATGGAAATCAACTGATTTCTGTACATTAATTATGTATCCTGCCACATTACTGAATTGCTGTTATGACTTCTAGTAGCTGGGGGGTGGAGTCTTTTGGGTTTTCTATATAAAGTATCATGTCATCTGCAAAGAGAGAGAGTTTGACTTATTTTTTGCCAATTTGACTACCTTTTATTTCTTTGTGTTGTCTGATTGTAGTTTCTAGGACTTTTAGTACTGTGTTTAATAACAGGGTTTAGAGTGGACATCCTTGTCATGTTCCTGATTTCAGTTGGTAGGCTGTCAGCTTTTCCCATTTGAGGATGATATTCACTGTGGGTTTTTCATAGATAGATTTTATGAAGTTGAGGAATGTTCCCTGTATCCCTGTACTTTGAAGTGTTTTAATCAGGAGTGGATGCTGTATCTTGCCAAATGCTTTTTCTGCATCAATTGAGAGGACCATGTGGTTCTTCTCTCTTCTTTTATTGCTTTGTTCTATCACATTTACTGATTTGTGAATGTTGAACTACCCTTGTATCCCATGGATAAATCCCACCTGGTCATGGTGGATAATCTTTTTAGTGTACTGTTGGATCCTATTAGCTAGGATCTTGTTGAGAATCTTGGCATCCATATTCATCAGGGGTACTGGTCTGAAATTCTCCTTTGGGAGGGTGTCTTTGCCTGGTTTGGCCTTCTGTTTCTATTTTTGGAAGCAGCTTCAGAAGAATAGGTGTTATTTCTTCTTTGAAAGTTTAGTAGAATTCTCCAGGGAATTCACCAGGTCCTGGGCTCTTGTTTTTTGGGAGGTCTTTGATGACTGCTTCGATCTCCTAACTAGATATTGGTCTATTCAGGTTCTCAATTTCTTCCTGATTCAGTTTTGGAAGTTTATAGGTTCCTAGGAATGCATCTATTTTGTCTAGGTTGCCTAACTTATTGTCATATAACTGTTACAACTGTTGATAATAATTTCTGATGATTGTTTCTATTTCCTTGCTATTAGTCATGATCTTTCCCTTTTCATTCATAATTTTATTAATTTGGGTATTCTCTCTTTTCCTTTGGATTAGTTTGGTCAGTAGTTTATCAATCTTATTGATTCTTTCAAAATTCAGCTTCTAGTTTCATTGATGTGTTCTACTGTATCTCTAGGTTCTATCTCATTGATCTCTGCTTTAATCTTGATTATTTCCCTTCTTGCATGTGGGTTTGGCTTAATTTGTTGTTGATTCTCCTGGTCTTTAAGGTGTAAAGAGAGCTGGTTTATTCTGGAGTTTTTGATTTTTTTGAGGGAGCCTGGTGGGAAGAGTTGTTTTTTACCTTAAAAGGTTTGTTCTGGAACCATCATGGCAACTCTTTTCCATGGGGATGGTAATGCAAATGCATTATGATAGATCTAGGGGTTACCCTGGGGTAGAGGTAGAAGAGGAGAGAACATTTTCAGTACCAGTGTCTCCTGGTTTGTTAGGCCCAGGGTCTCAGAAGTCACAAAGTCGGGAGGTTGTGCCCTCAGTCTTCTAATGTGTAACCCATTTTTCACCATCCTTGCCTCCAACTCATCTCTCACTGCCCACACATTCAGATATAGGGGAATATTGATTGACAAAATATTAATTGCCAAATAACAGTAGTTGGAGAATAAGAAAAATGCAGGCACCTGATTATATAATATTACTTAAATAAAATGTTTTTATAAGTGCTATTGGAAGTAAATTCCTCAATACTTTAATCACACAGAATGATGGAATCCTAGATTTTTTTTTCTTGTATTTACTAAGAAAATGATCATGCCTCAAATATATTAAAATGGAATAGGGAAAATTAAAAATTTGTTTTAAGTTGATTTGCGTGTGCTGTGCGTATGTGAGAGAGAAAGAGAAAGAAAAAGAGAAAGGGAAAGACAGAGAGGTGGCTGCAGTGAATTGATGAGTTGCAGGATAGATTTTAAAGTTTTGTCTTTTGCTTTCTACATTTTCTTTTCCTTAGGTTCAAGAGAACAATCAGTAATATCTCAGATGCCTGCTGGTAACATCAGCAGAAAGAGTGAGAGGTTCCCAGAAAATTAAAGATGAGATATAGTTTTCCTGACATAAGAAAAGTCATTTTTTGTCCCCAGCTATTTTCAATGATCTATACCCCACCTGTGTACTTGCCCAAACACACTTCTTCCAAAACTTCCTGGGAGGTTCTTACAAAGAAATGCAAAAACCTCACTAGTTAAGGATTTTGAGGGAACAAGGCAATGGGAAAACTAACAGTCACCACCAGACCAGGAAATAGCCTAAGCTATTGAGACAATAAATCAGTGGTAAAACTCCTAGTGCTATTTCAAAAGTAATCAAGGCCTTGCATTCCTTGTCCCAGAAAATGAGCCCAAGACCCCATCTAGTTTATATCTGCTCTTGAAGCCTGCAGAGTCCCTTTCCCTTGTCCAACATTTACCTCTGCTTTATTCTAACGTTGAAGTTTCTGCCCTCGGTGGAATACAAGCTTCATTCAGGTGAACATGCAATACATATTGCACAAATACATATGTGGATGTGCATGCATCCACAACCTTATGACCAACCATACACGGGATAATAAAACTCTCCCTTCTGAGTATTCATCTTAAATATTAAATAAAAATCTCTCTCCTGTTCAAACAGTCAAGGCTTTGGAACTTATTCCCTGTGATCTCCTTGTATGTTGTAAACAAAGATTCCTTTGTTTGACAACTCCACCTGTTTCTGTGATTCACCAAAGACTGACCTCAGTTAGTTCAGTTACTGTAATGGCTTTCACTCCTCTGATTCTACCTCTGCAAGTCTCCAAATTTAACTATTTTTTTCTCCCAATTCCGCATGTTCTTGTCTTTAAACTGCAACTCTGAACAGATGATTTGCTTGTTTAAAAAAAAAAAAATCAAGAAAAGGGAGTAGTAGTCAACATTGTTACTTTGAACTTCCTGCCCTAAGGGGCTCTCCTGTTGTTTCTCTTTGACTTCCTGGAGTAAAACGACAGAAATTTGGCAATACATCACTCCCCAATCCAGATTACTGACAGAACAGTTTATACTCTTAGAAAAATATTAGTTTAAAAGATCATATAATTAAATACTTAAGCATGTAGTGTAATATAGTGGTTTACAAGAAATATATTTTGGTCATCTGAATATTTGGTTTTCAACCATGGCTACTGACTCACAGCTCCTAAAACTCTTGGACTTTCCTGTGATAAGGGTGAGAGAGGTGTGTTTTGTTATGTTAATGAAGTGACCTTCAGACCTCACTCAAGGCAAGGGCTGTTTGCCTGAAGGACCAACCACTTGGTGAAAGCCTTCATAACTTTTTGCCCAACATGCCTCCCCTTCCCCCCAATTCAGCATTATCTGGGGAGGGAAGAGGAGCTGGAGATTAGATCAGCAAATGACAATGATTTAGTCAGTCATGACTATGTCATGAAGCCTCCACAGAAAACCTGAAAGGACTGGGTTCAGAAAGCTTTTAGTTTGTTAAATGTATGAAAAGGCAGGAAGAGTGGCAGTCTTACAGAAGGTAATAGAAGCTCTGTGCCCATTCTCCATACCTTGCCCTGTGCACTTCTTTATCTATCTATTGATTTAAATCTTCTATTATATCTTTTAATAAGCTGGCAAACATAAATTAAGTATTTTTCTGAGTTTTGTGAGTCCCTGTAGCAAATTAAAAGGACGTAAGAAGTAGGCCACTGGGACCTCCAACCTGTAGTTGCTCAGTCACAAGCACAGGTAATAACCTGGGGCCTACAGTGAGACTGGCATCTGAGGTGGGGTTGGAGATAGTCTTGGAGGACTGATCCCATAACTGATGAAATCTTACGCTATATTCAGGTAGATAGTGTCAGAATTTAGTTGAATTCTTGGAGATCCTGCTGTTTTCTGAAAATTATTTGGCATTGTTGGTATGATGTCCTAAAACCCAAAAAGATATAGCTACCTCAAAATAAGAATAAGGTTGACAGCTTATATATAATAAGTGAGTATATCAGGGATTTAAAATATACCCAATAAATAATATAAGGAAATAAGGAAAGAGTTTGAAATAAAAACAAGAATAAGAACCTAGTGGTACTAATAGATTAAATATATGCAATCTAGTTGAATTAAGAATACAATGGATAGAATACGTAATGGATTCAATAGAGATAAGAAGTCACTTAAGGATATAGTCATCTGGATACCAGCAAAGCATTAAAATTATCAATATAAAAGAGGTGTAAGATGTAGGTGATGTGTGTGGGAACAAAAGCTAGAGAAAAAAATTAGATTTCCTTACTACTCATAGCCTGTTGACAAGTCCTTGATGTTCCTCTGGGGACTCAGCTGCTTCAATGTGGACACGTCCACTCAGGGCAAAAAGCATTCTTAGTCCACCCCCCAGGATACTGAAAATCTACTTTCACATGTAAAAATTACTTTGGAAACTTCTTTATCTCTACTTCCCACCCCTGCCCTCAAGATATACATTGGCAATCATCTCCCAAGCATATACCCACTGATACACATCAGAAGAGTCTCTTCCCTAAGTTTTTACTAAATAGTAATAAATGACCTTTCCCTAACAATAGCTAGCCCCCTCAAGGTCCTGGAAACCTTGTTTATAAAATACCTTGGAGGCTTGTGCTATCCCTAACCTCCTCCCAAATTGAAAGTATATAATCAGCCACTCTTCATGACCCCTCTCTCTCTCTCTCTCTACTCCAAATAAATAAATAAGTATTTTTTAAATAAAATAAAATAAATGACTTTTTTTTAAATGAAAGAAGAAAAAAGGAAAGAAATATTTGAATATTAATGTACATCTATTTCTCAAGCATAAAATAGTCAAGACACTGGATTAAAACTTACATACAGGAAAAGAAAGAAAATATTCATAACTATAGTTGACTCTATGAATCCCACACTAGGGCATACATACCAAAGACAAAAAAAAAATAATAAGTGTTAGAGAGGAAAAAAGAATTCATTAATAAAGAAACAAGAATCAGACTGACAGAAAATTTTTAAATAGCATCAGATATAAAAAAGAATAAAGTAATAGCTTTATTATCTTGAAAAAAATAATCACAAATGGAAACTTTTAGATCCTTATAAAATGTCATTGGAATAGGAAGGCATAATAAAAAAATATTTTCAGGAATACAGACCACAGATAATTTGCCTTAATTTGTGTAGGCAGCACTTAAATACTAATATTATTTTAAAAATTAAAATGTACTCTATGACCTATGGGGTGGGGGAAAAGAGGATGACCAAGTCATCTTGAAATAATTCAGTTTTATGAAAAAAGTAAAAAGATCGAAAAAAAGACTTGAAGAAAAGAGAGATAAAACATATGCATAATAAAAATAAATAAATAAATAAACAACTGGTGTGCCTGGGTGACTTAGTCGGTTCAAGTGTCTGCCTTCAGCTCAGGTCATGATCCCAGGGTCCTGTTATTGAGCCCTGCATCAGGCTCCCTGCTCAGTGGAAAGTCTGCTTCTCCCTCCCATTGAGAAAAGAAATTTGACTTATTTATTTGAGAGAGATAATCTTTAAATTTTATTTATTTGAGAGAGATTGAGAAAAGAAAAACATGCACACAGCAGGGGGAATAACAGAGGGAGAGGGAGAAGCACCCCACTGTGCAGGGAACCCCCTGTGGGGCTCTATCCCCGGACCCGGGTATTATCACCTGAGTTATAGTTAGACACTTAACTGACTGAGCCATTCAGGTACCCCAATGAATACAATCTTTAAAATAATAATAATAATAATAATAATAATAATAATAAAGAAATAATATTTCAGATAGTATGATTTTTTTAATGTAAGACTTGGTATAAAAACAGGATGACATACTTGTCTAATTATAGCAAAAGACTTTGATAAGTTTAGATGCAGTAGTACATAAAAAATTTAACTTCTTTCATTAACTGATAATTTAATTAGATTAAATTAAGAGACATCAAAATTTAGAGAATCAAATAGTCCTGATCTATTAATAAATGTAGCCATCCTGACCCCAAAACAATAGTCTTCAGTAAGTATATAAGCATAAGTTGAACATTTACACAAACAGGCCATTATTTAGGCCAGAAGTATATGCCAATAAATACCTAGAGTTAAATATCAGGCTATATTTTCCAAGAATAAGGCAATAAAATTAGAAAGCAATGACCAAAATATTAAATTCATATAATTGGAAGTTAACTTCATACCTACAAAGAAATAGTACAGCTAATTCAGAAATTTTTAGAATTACAGTACTTTGGTAATATCAACTCTCAAAATGAGTAATGGACAGATGGGGCTATGGAGGAAGAGATCCATAGGGAACTTTGTGAACAGGCTCTCAGAAATCCCCAAAATGTGGTGTGGGAAAACCAGAGTAAAGAGATAAATTGGACCACCCTACCCCAGGGAAGAGCACCCTGATCTAGGCATGTGGGATGGAGGACCACCCTGCCCTAGGTGTATGGGGTGGGTCATGTGGGGTGGGTGTCTCTATGATAATCACCTGTAACCAAAAAAGAATAATCAGACCCGAAAAAGGAGGTAAGCCCCTGAAGGAGTTATTGATAGAGATGTTAAAAGGATTAAAGTTGCCTGGTTACCTTTTTATAAAAAATAAACCCTGAAGGCACTCATTGTTAACTGTGTGGGGACCTCTCTTAGTTGTGAGAGCTTTTTCTATATATTCACTTGATAAACTTCTGTCACTTACTTACTCTCCATTGCCCACGAGATTCCTTCTTTGACTCCAAGAGACAAGAACCTAGCTCTCCCACATCATTCCCTAGAGTTAAGTATCAGGCTATATTTTCCAATGATAAGGCAATAAAACTAGAATATAATGACCAAAATATTAAGTACATGTAACTGGAAGTTAACTTGATACCTAAAAAGAAATAATACAGCTAATTCAGAAATATTTAGAATTACTGTACTATGGTAATATCAATCGTGAAAATAAGTGACAATAATTAAAGGTATTAAGGAAATCTAAAGGTTTAATTGTATTAATTCAAAAGAAAAACAAAACAATACAACAAAAACACCAAAGCATAAAACAACAAAACAAAACAAAAAGAATATAAAGGCAAAACCTAAGAACGACAGCAGTAATAACAAAATGTTATAGAAACAAACAAATTTTTGGAATAGATTAATAAAAAAGATTTGACCATTGAGTACTGGTCAGGAATACTCAGAGATGATGAAGATAAAATAAAATACTAAATGAAATGTATAAAAACTAAATTATAGACCTAAGAGACTGATTAAAAATGCTTCTAGAAAAAGAGTCTAATTTTAAGACAATAAAATTAATAGCACCATAGAGAAAACTGTATTTGTGACATAGGGGATCAATTAGAGATGATAAAGTATTTCCTTAAATATCAAAGATAACAATTAGACTCAGTGGCTCAGTCAGCTAAGCCTCTGCCTTCACCTCAGATCATGATCCCAAGGCCCTGAGACTGAGCTTGACTCCCTGCTTGGTGGGGAACCTGCTTCTTCTTTTCCCTCTCCCTCTGCAGCTTCCCCTGCTTGTGCTTGTTCTCTCTCTCTCTCTCTAAATAAAATTTTAAAAGTTAAAAAAATTAAGAAATAAGCATCAAAGATTAATCCATAAGGTAAACATATTTATTAAAGTGATTAATTAATTTATATTAAAATTAAATATTTCCTTGCAATTAAGTACAGTGTGGAGAAAGTTAATAGAGAACTGACATAGGAATGAACAATACTTAAAATATTTAAAACTGACAAGGAATTATTAGATTTAGACTCCATGATGATCTCTATGTATGTGCATATAAAACACCTTAAAATACTTTGTAGGAATGTGCTACAGGAAATTAAAGAGACAGGGAGATAAAGGGGGAAAAAAATAGCTCATATATGTTTCTCCTGGACCACTTAGCTCTTCTCATTCTCTCCTCTTCCACGTGATCAAATCCCAAAATAATTATTTAGGTTGCATATGCAAGTCCTGATTTTGAAGGGAAACTCAGTTACAGAAAGAGATGAAAATAAAGATACAGGGGAAAAATGGTGCACTTGGGTGACTCAATTAGATAAGCATCTGACTCTTGATTTCAGCTCAGGTTGTTATCTCAGGGCGATGAGATGAAGCCCCTATAGGCTCTGTGCTGGGCAAGGAGGTTGCTTAAGATTCTCTCTTCTTATCCCTTTCCTTCCACCCCTCACCTCCCATGCTGTCTTTCTCTGAAATAATAAGCACTGCTGAACTATCTTAGATTCTGTACCTTCTCTCCAGCCACGAACCTATCACTGTCTTTAACTCTTGAAAAATTCATTAGACAAATTAATGTGGTGAAGAAAGCAATATGAGAAAGCCTATTAATCTGATGAGCATGGAACTGAACAAACCCTATAGATACTTTCCCTTTGACTTCTAGCCTATCAATACCTACAGTGAGTCACATACACTCAAGATTATTGTTTTTATTGTATACTTCATATATTCATTAATTTTTGACTCGTTAAAATTTGTTGAAGTGTTAAACTATGGTAATAAACAAACTTTTAATTAAATTTTCCTCCTATGATACAAATATAACTTGCACTTGAACTTTAGCTAATTTTATGTTCTAAAATTGTCAAAACAAAATGATCAAGGTTTCTAGATTATTTACTGTATTTTCTACTATATAATATTGTTCTATCTCTTCTGTATAAAGAAAATGAATGCTTGGGACTCTTGGGTGTCTCAGTGCATTAAAGCCTCTACCTTCTGCTCAGGTCATGATCCCAGAGTCCTGGGATAGAGCCCCACATCAGGCTCTCTGCTCAGCAGGGACCCTGCTTCCCTTCCTTTCTCTCTGCCTGCCTCTCTGTCTACTTGTGATCTCTGTCTGTCAAATAAATAAATAAAATCTTAAAAAAAAGAAAATGAATGCTTGTTAACTAAATGAATGCTTTACTGAACAAATTAAATATGGCAGTAGCATTTTATTTTATCATGCTTTACATAGTAAACTATAATATTATATCACTGGTCTACAAATAATCTACTCACATAGTGATTTGGAAGCTTTTAGCAAAAGAATTCTTCCTCCTGATTGTAGTATAAAAGCCACAGAAATATACAGAAGACTCCTAGGATAGAAAGTTAAATCCAGTTATCTGTGATGCCTTGAGTAGGACCTGACCTATGTATGTCCTGGGATGCACTAGTAACTGTTACATGTGATAGGATTATATTTAATATATACAGTTTCATTTACTTCACAAAGGAGATATAGATTTGAGAATAAAATATTTGATGAATCTATAAAGTCTATATCTATTTGTAACCAATGTGGTAGAATTAAGATGTTAATTTGAAAAAAAAATTCATTGAACAGATACACATATTCAATTGTTTTTATATATATAAACAGCATTATTTATTTATGTAAATAAATGCATTGTCAGTAAAATCCATTTACTTATCAATCATAAGGGTAATTTTTTAAGTAAGTACTAAGAATAAGAAATATGTGAAAAGATAAGTGTTCAAGAGTGCAGTTTGTGGTAATTAATACAATATGATAGGCTCATAAAAAAGATATATTACTTGAACTTAAAAGCTTCTATAATTAAGCGATGACCACTTGAAATTTGTAATTCGTCTTGCTGCAGTTTTTCCTTGCACTTACTGCCTTTCCCCAGAAGTTCATTAAGAATTTCTGTGAATGTCCTTATGTTTAATCTCATTCATGGATTCCACTGCTGCTCACAAAACAAAGTCAAAAAGAGAGGTAACTCTATGTGGCACTCCATCCACAAGCAATACATTCATAAATAATTAAAAAGCTCTCTACTTCATTTGTTACCCATTCAGCTGATAATTTAAATGAGTAACTGAGGCCATTTTATCATCATTTTTAATAGAATGTGACTCAGAAACTTCACAGTGTTATTTAAGAAGAAATGTTTCTGTGTTAAGGTTTTTATTTTTTTTTATTTTTTTTTTTTTTTTAATTTTTTTTTTTTTTTAATTTTTTTTTTTTTTTTATAAACATATATTTTTATCCCCAGGGGTACAGGTCTGTGAATCACCAGGTTTACACACTTCACAGCACTCACCAAAGCACATACCCTCCCCAATGTCCATAATCCCACCCCCTTCTCCCAAACCCCCTCCCCCCGGCAGCCCTCAGTTTGTTTTGTGAGATTAAGAGTCACTTATGGTTTGTCTCCCTCCCAATCCCATCTTGTTTCATTTATTCTTCTTCTACCCACTTAAGCCTCCATGTTGCATCACCACTTCCTCATATCAGGGAGATCATATGATAGTTGTCTTTCTCTGCTTGACTTATTTCGCTAAGCATGATACGCTCTAGTTCCATCCATGTTGTTGCAAATGGCAAGATTTCATTTCTTTTGATGGCTGCATAGTATTCCATTGTGTATATATACCACATCTTCTTGATCCATTCATCTGTTGATGGACATCTAGGTTCTTTCCATAGTTTGGCTATTGTGGACATTGCTGCTATAAACATTCGGGTGCATGTGTCCCTTTGTATCCCTACATTTGTATCTTTAGGGTAAATACCCAATAGTGCAATTGCTGGGTCATAGGGCAGTTCTATTTTCAACATTTTGAGGAACCTCCATGCTGTTTTTCCAGAGTGGCTGCACCAGCTTGCATTCCCACCAACAGTGTAGGAGGGTTCCCCTTTCTCCGCATCCTCGCCAGCATCTGTCATTTCCTGACTTGTTGATTTTAGCCATTCTGACTGGTGTGAGGTGATATCTCATTGTGGTTTTGATTTGTATTTCCCTGATGCCGAGTGATATGGAGCACTTTTTCATGTGTCTGTTCGCCATCTGGATGTCTTCTTTGCAGAAATGTCTGTTCATGTCTTCTCCCCATTTCTTGATTGGATTATTTGTTCTTTGGGTGTTGAGTTTGCTAAGTTCTTTATAGATTCTGGACACTAGTCCTTTATCTGATATGTCGTTTGCAAATATCTTCTCCCATTCTGTCAGTTGTCTTTTGATTTTGTTAACTGTTTCCTTTGCTGTGCAAAAGCTTTTGATCTTGATGAAATCCCAGTAGTTCATTTTTTCCCTTGCTTCCCTTGCCTTTTGCGTTGTTCCTAGGAAGATATTGCTGCGGCAGAGGTCGAAGAGGTTGCTGCCCGTGTTCTCCTCAAGGATTTTGATGGATTCCTTTCGTACATTGAGGTCCTTCATCCATTTTGAGTCTATTTTTGTGTGTGGTGTAAGGAAATGGTCCAATTTTATTTTTCTGCATGTGGCTGTCCAATTTTCCCAGCACCATTTATTGAAAAGGCTGTCTTTTTTTTTCCATTGGACATTCTTTCCTGCTTTGTCGAAGATAAGTTGACCATAGATTTGAGGGTCTATTTCTGGGCTCTCTATTCTGTTCCATTGATCTATGTGTCTGTTTTTGTGCCAGTACCATGCTGTCTTGATGATGACAGCTTTGTAATAGAGCTTGAAGTCCGGAATTGTGATGCCACCAACGTTGGCTTTCTTTTTCAATATCCCTTTGGCTATTCGAGGTCTTTTCTGGTTCCATATAAATTTTAGAATTATTTGTTCCATTTCTTTGAAAAAGATGGATGGTACTTTGATAGGAATTGCATTAAATGTGTAGATTGCTTTAGGTAGCATAGACATTTTCACAATATTTATTCTTCCAATCCAGGAGCATGGAACATTTTTCCATTTCTTTGTGTCTTCCTCAATTTCTTTCATGAGTACTTTATAGTTTTCTGAGTATAGATTCTGTGTCTCTTTGGTTAGGTTTATTCCTAGGTATCTTATGGTTTTGGGTGCAATTGTAAATGGGATTGACTCCTTAATATCTCTTTCTTCTGTCTTGCTGTTGGTGTAGAGAAATGCCACTGATTTCTGTGCATTGATTTTATATCCTGACACTTTACTGAATTCCTGTATAAGTTCTAGCAGTTTTGGAGTGGAGTCTTTTGGGTTTTCCACATATAGTATCATATCATCTGCGAAGAGTGATAATTTGACTTCTTCTTTGCCGATTTGGATGCCTTTAATTTCCTTTTGTTGTCTGATTGCTGAGGCTAGGACCTCTAGTACGATGTTGAATAGCAGTGGTGATAATGGACATCCCTGCCGTGTTCCTGACCTTAGCGGAAAAGCTTTCAGTTTTTCTCCATTGAGAATGATATTTGCGGTGGGTTTTCATAGATGGCTTTGATGATATTGAGGTATGTGCCCTCTATCCCTACACTTTGAAGAGTTTTGATCAGGAAGGGATGTTGTACTTTGTCAAATGCTTTTTCAGCATCTATTGAGAGTATCATATGGTTCTTGTTCTTTCTTTTATTGATGTGTTGTATCACATTGACTGATTTGCGGATGTTGAACCAACCTTGCAGCCCTGGAATAAATCCCACTTGGTCGTGGTGAATAATCTTTTTAATGTACTGTTGAATCCTATTGGCTAGTATTTTGTTGAGTATTTTCGCATCTGTGTTCATCAAGGATATCGGTCTATAGCTCTCTTTTTTGGTGGGATCCTTGTCTGGTTTTGGGATCAAGGTGATGCTGGCCTCATAAAATGAGTTTGGAAGTTTTCCTTCCATTTCTATTTTTTGGAACAGTTTCAGGAGAATAGGAATTAGTTCTTCTTTAAATGTTTGGTAGAATTCCCCCGGGAAGCCGTCTGGCCCTGGGCTTTTGTTTGTTTGGAGATTTTTAATGACTGTTTCAATCTCCTTACTGGTTATGGGTCTGTTCAGGCTTTCTATTTCTTCCTGGTTCAGTTGTGGTAGTTTATATGTTTCTAGGAATGCATCCATTTCTTCCAGATTGTCAAATTTATTGCCGTAGAGTTGCTCATAGTATGTTCTTATAATAGTTTGTATTTCTTTGGTGTTAGTTGTGATCTCTCCTCTTTCATTCATGATTTTATTTATTTGGGTCCTTTCTCTTTTCTTTTTGATAAGTCGGGCCAGGGGTTTATCAATTTTATTAATTCTTTCAAAGAACCAGCTCCTAGTTTCGTTGATTTGTTCTATTGTTTTTTTGGTTTCTATTTCATTGATTTCTGCTCTGATCTTTATGATTTCTCTTCTCCTGCTGGGCTTAGGGTTTCTTTCTTGTTCTTTCTCCAGCTCCTTTAGGTGTAGGGTTAGGTTGTGTACCTGAGACCTTTCTTGTTTCTTGAGAAAGGCTTGTACCGCTATATATTTTCCTCTCAGGACTGCCTTTGTTGTGTCCCACAGATTTTGAACCGTTGTATTTTCATTATCATTTGTTTCCATGATTTTTTTCAATTCTTCTTTAATTTCCCGGTTGACCCATTCATTCTTTAGAAGGATACTGTTTAGTCTCCATGTATTTGGGTTCTTTCCAAACTTCCTTTTGTGGTTGAGTTCTAGCTTTAGAGCATTGTGGTCTGAAAATATGCAGGGAATGATCCCAATCTTTTGATACCGGTTGAGTCCTGATTTAGGACCGAGGACGTGATCTATTCTGGAGAATGTTCCATGTGCACTAGAGAAGAATGTGTATTCTGTTGCTTTGGGATGAAATATTCTGAATATATCTGTGATGTCCATCTGGTCCAGTGTGTCATTTAAGGCCTTTATTTCCTTGCTGATCTTTTGCTTGGATGACCTGTCCATTTCAGTGAGGGGAGTGTTAAAGTCCCCTACTATCATTGTATTATTGTTGATGTGTTTCTTTGATTTTGTTATTAATTGGTTTATATAGTTGGCTGCTCCCACATTGGGGGCATAGATATTTAAAATTGTTAAATCTTCTTGTTGGACAGACCCTTTGAGTATGATATCGTGTCCTTCCTCATCTCTTATTATAGTCTTTGGCTTAAAATCTAATTGATCTGATATAAGGATTGCCACTCCTGCTTTCTTCTGATGTCCATTAGCATGGTAAATTCTTTTCCACCCCCCTCACTTTAAATCTGGAGGTGTCTCTTCGGGCTTAAAATGTGTTTTTTCTTGGAGGCAACATATAGATGGGTTTTTGTTTTTTTATCCATTCTGATACCCTGTGTCTTTTGACAGGGGCATTTAGCCCATTCACATTCACGGTAACTATTGAGAGATATGAATTTAGTGCCATTGTATTGCCTGTAAGGTGACTGTTACTGTATATGGTCTCTGTTCCTTTCTGATCTACCACTTGTAGGCTCTCTCTTTGCTTAGAGGACCCCTTTCAATATTTCCTGTAGAGCTGGTTTGGTATTTGCAAATTCTTTCAGTTGTTGTTTGTCCTGGAAGCTTTTAATCTCTCCTTCTATTTTCAATGATAGCCTAGCTGGATATAGTATTCTTGGCTGCATGTTTTTCTCGTTTAGTGCTCTGAAAATATCATGCCAGCTCTTTCTGGCCTGCCAGGTCTCTGTGGATAAGTCAGCTGCCAATCTAATATTTTTACCATTGTATGTTACAGACTTCTTTTCCCGGGCTGCTTTCAGGATTTTCTCTTTGTCATTGAGACTTGTAAATTTTACTATTAGGTGACGGGGTGTGGGCCTATTCTTATTGATTTTGAGGGGCATTCTCTGAACCTCCTGAATTTTGATGCTCGTTCCCTTTGCCATATTGGGGAAATTCTCCCCAATAATTCTCTCCAGTATACCTTCTGCTCCCCTCTCACTTTCTTCTTCTTCTGGAATCCCAATTATTCTAATGTTGTTTCGTCTTATGGTGTCACTTATCTCTCGAATTCTCCCCTCGTGGTCCAGTAGCTGTTTGTCCCTCTTTTGCTCAGCTTCTTTATTCTCTGTCATTTGGTCTTCTATATCACTAATTCTTTCTTCTGCCTCATTTATCCTAGCAGTTAGAGCCTCCATTTTTGATTGCACCTCATTAATAGCTTTTTTGATTTCACCTTGGTTAGATTTTAGTTCTTTGATTTCTCCAGAAAGGGCTTTTATATCTCTCGAGAGGGTTTCTCTAATATCTTCCATGCCTTTTTCGAGCCCGGCTAGAACCTTGAGAATTGTCATTCTGAACTCTAGATCTGACATATTACCGATGTCTGTATTGATTAGGTCCCTAGCCTTCGGTACTGCCTCTTTGTTCTTTTTTTTTGTGTTGAATTTTTACGTCTTGTCATTTTGTCCAGATAAGAGTAAATGAAGGGGCAAGTAAAATATTAAAAGGGTGGCAACAACCCCAGGAAAATATGCTTTAACCAAATTAGAAGAGATCCAAAATCGTGAGTGGGGAGAAAGGGGATAAAAAGAGGTTCAAAAAGGAAGAAAGAAAGAAAAAAGCAAAAAGAAAAGAAAAAGAAAAAAAAAAGAAAAGAAAAGAAAAGAAAAGAAAAAAAAAAAAAAAAACACCTAAGAAAAATGTAAAAAATATATATATATATATTAGATAAACTAGTAAAAAATCGTTAAAAAAGAAAAAGGTAACAGTTAAAAAAAAAAATTTTACCCGAAGGCGAGAAAAAAAAATGAAAAAGAAAAAATTAAATTAACTGCAAGACTAAAAAAAAAAAATCACAGGAAAAAAGCCATGAGTTCCGTGCTTGGCTTTCTCCTCCTCTGGAATTCTGCTGCTCTCCTTGGTATTGAAACCGCACTCCTTGGTAGGTGAACTTGGTCTCGGCTGGATTTCTTGTTGATCTTCTGGGGGAGGGGCCTGTTGTAGTGATTCTCAAGTGTCTTTGCCCCAGGCGGAATTACACCGCCTTACCCGGGGCCCGGGGCCGGGTGAGTAATCCGCTCGGGTTTGCTTTCAGGAGCTTTTGTTCCCTGAGCGCTTTCCGTAGAGTTCCAGAGGACGGGAATACAAATGGCGGCCTCCTGGTCTCCGGCCCGGAGGAGCCGAGAGCCCAGGGCCCCACTCCTCAGTGCGCCCTCAGAGAACAGCGCCCAGTTACTCCCATCTGCCTGACCTCCGGCCGCGTTCCGAGCTCACCGAGCCTGCGACCGGTTCAAGGTAACACGGAGCTGCGAGCTTACTGTCAGCTCTGTCTCTGTAGCCGGCTTTCCCGTTCCAATACCCGCAAGCTCTGTGACACTCAGACACCCCCGATCCTTCTGTGACCCTGCGGGACCTGAGGCCACGCTGACCCCGCGTGGGCTTCGCCCAAGTTTAGCCTCTGGAGCGATGTCCCTCAGCGGAACAGACTTTTAAAAGTCCTGATTTTGTGCGCGGTTGGTCCGCCGCTTGCCGGGAGCCGGCCCCTCCCCCCGGGGTCTATCTTCCCGTCGCTTTGGATTCACTTCTCCGCCGGTCCTACCTTTCAGAAAGTGGTTGTTTTTCTGTTTCCAGAATTGCTGTTCTTCTTCTCTTCGATCTGCCGATGGATTTTCAGGTGTTTGCAATCTTTAGATAAGCTATCTAGCTGATCTCCGGCTAGCTGAAGCAGTCTCAGCTTGCTACTTCTCCGCCATCTTGACTCCTCCCCAAGATTTTATTTTTTTGACCGAGATCACAAGTAGATGGAGAGGCAGGCATTGAGAGAGAGAGACAGAGAGAGAGAGAGAGAGAGAGAGAGAGCGCGCGAGCGCGAGCGCGGGCGCGGGCGGGGCTGGGGCGGGGGGAGGCGGTTTTTTATTTTTTTTAAATCAACAAAATAATTTTCAAGTATTAAAAGCAAATGTCTCCTTTTCCTCCAAGTTTCCTTGCTATGTCCAAGTTATAAATAAATACATTACAATCGTATTTTGAGTAGTAGATAAAAACAAATGTTTTGAAACTGTCTGTGGGTTGAGTGTCTGGGTTAACTTGTATAAATATCTGAACTCAATGTATTTAGACTTTATTAGATGGTTTATTTTAGACTATTTAAAAATACATGCTCAGATAATGACTTAACATTATTTTATTCATTTTAATAAATAAATTATTTTATTTAATTATGTTTAGATATTTATTTATTAAATTAATGATTTAATATTTAATACTCTAAATTTGAAATATTTTAATTTATAAAACATTTAATTAAATTGATATATTTAATATAAATATTTAGTAAATTATTTAATCATTATTATAATTATGCAATACATTATGTATTGTGTAATAATTGCATTTTAATAAATAAATAAATGTATTATTTACATTATTTTATTTTATTTTATTTAGTTGACAAAGAGAGGGAGAACGCAAGCAAAGGGAGCTGCAGGCAGAGGGAGAGGGAGAAGTAGGCTCCCAGCTGAGCAGAAAGATCAACCTGGGGTTCCATCCCATGACCCTGGGATCACCACCTGAGTCGAAGGCAGATGCTTAACTGACTGAGCCATCCAGATGCCCAAGGCTTTGTATTCTTAGCTTCTAAATATTGATGCTGCTTCATCTCTGGAGTTAGTAAATTTATGTTGAGAATTCATATCAAAGAATTGATAGTAGCTGTTAAACAGAAACATGTAATTTAGGGGAAAAAAAAGAACAGAAGGAAGAGAAAGGCCAAAAGTCAAAATGCACGTTAATATAAAATTTAATTAGATAAATAAAGCTGATATTCCTAAAGGGGCCTAATAAAAGAGCTGCAAAGAGCTGATAGGATTAGGAAAATTGTCCAATCCTGGTCATTTCATAATTTTAAACTATTCCTTATTAATAAATATACTTAGTTCCAGAAACACAACCACATAAGGACATTTCCACCAAGTTTCCTCTAACAGCATTTAAAAATTAGATGTTCAAACAATGTAGTTCATTATATGTTGCATCTGTATCTTAAAGTTTAAACACTTTCTGTGACACATTTTCTAACAATTAAAATTTTTTAAAAAATATATATATATACACCTTATCACTAAATGGAAATATATATATACCTTATCCCTAAATGAAACCTTTCTTTGTTTATTAGCTTAAATAGGTAAATTAGCAACAACAACAACAACAAACAGCTAATATTATAGAGGTAGGAACAATTTACCTTTTCATTCATTGCTATTTTCTAAAAATTCCCATTTTATTTTTTTCTCAAGTCTGTCATAATAATTTTCTAAATCTCCTTCCTTATTCAAATTTTTTCTTTTAGTGGAAATCTCTATTTCATATTTATTTTCTCTTCCTCCACTCTTTGCTCTAATAATTCAATGTATTATTAGATTTTCTGTTTTTCTCTTTATCCAGATATATCTTTTCTTTCTTTCTTTCTTTTTTAAATAATTTGATTTGCTGGCATTTTACATCAGTACATGCTTTCTTATGGATGTTAGAAATGTCTGTGGAACTACTAGAAGAATAAACTTTTTACCTTTAAGAAGTTTACAGTCTAGAGTGCCTCGGTGGCTCAGTTGGTTAAGTGTCTTCCATCAGCTTAGGTCATGATGCCAGGGTACTAGGATCCAGTCCTGCATCAGCTGCCTGTTCAACAAGGAGTCTGGTTCTTTCTCTCCCTCTGCCCCTCCCCGCCCACTCTCTCTCTCTCTAATAAATAAATAAAATCTTAAAAAAAGACTGAAATCTGAGACTGAATTACTAAATTCAGTCTTAATATAAGACAGCTAAATAAAGCAATGATCACAACTGGAAAATTTAGTCAGATCATGGTTTAACATTTTTGGTTGACACAGGACCTCTTTAAGTAACAACTTTCCCTAAATATCAATTTCTTTTTAAGGCAAAAATTTTTGACAAGAAATTCAGATCTTTCTCATCATTTTCATATCAATTTAATGTGACATCCTCGGAGTATATAATCAAATATGTAATTATTCTATCTGTTGCCTTGTATATTGCCTGTATCTTTTTCAGACTCAAAGTTCCATTGAGGTAGAGCTTTTTTGTTTTGTTTTGTTTTTAAAGCAGAGATTTTTAAAGTGTTTGATATATACAAGATGCTTAATAAGTGTTTACAAAACCTATGTATTTCAGAAGCCTTAAACAGGCTTTAAAATAATGTAGGTGATATTAGTAGTCATATCAAACAATTTGTAGGTTTCAGTCATGTAAATAACTACATTTCTCAGAGACAGAGAAACATACAAATTATCTGGGTCCAGTAGGATGATGCTAGCATGTGTTGTAAATTCTCTTATATGACCCTATTCTTGCAAGAATTGGTGATGTGGCAGAAAAAAAGGTATCACTATCTTATACTTTATTATTTAAAGAGATTTATGGAAGTTGTTAATTTCTTACACTACCCCTTTGTTTCAGTGGACCCAATTTCCGTGGTAATGGTGAGAGGAAAGTAGGCAATTTAGGCAGCAGCAAAAATCTCCTACAAGGCACTATAAAATAAGGCTTGTTCTAGATCATGGGTCTGTCCAAAGGGGAATGTTAAGGGGTAGGATGGATGATGGATGCATTGTGGACTTATAACTATAAGATTAATACTGTTATGCCCCAATAATGGGTCTATGATTATAGGAGCGAGACTGATGTAAAGCGAAGGCCAAGCAAAGCTTTATTTCATGCCAAGCATCAAGAATCTAACCGAACATTTGGGGCCACACCTCTTACGAGAGAAGGTAACCCTTCTCTGTTTCACAGTCTAGCTGTTAAGGGCAAAGGACATGCAGTCAGGCCTGGCCACGCACAGGTGACCAATGAGATTTTAACACACACAGGAAACTCCACAGTGAGTCTAGGTGACCAATTGAGGTTCAATTTACCCTAGTATAGACATTTGACCCAGCCTATTACACCTTGATTAGGATTGGTGCCAAAAAGGTTCCCAAAGGGTGGAGGAGTGGGGCATACTCCTTAGTATCTAGGGAGACAAAATGCAAACACCGCCACCCCCCCCCCCACAGATTGATGTCTCCACCTGGCCTGACCCACCCTTGTATATGTGCTTTGTTACCTGGAGCTGATTTCCAGGACTTGTTTTTAAGTGAATCCCCTAGGGGAAGGGGAGCAAGGACTGTTTAAGGGTTAACCTCAATGAAAGCCTCTTGCTAAAATATAAAAATATCAAATAGGTCCTTACATTACAACAACTCAGTAGGGAAAGTCCCAGTGTGGTGATAAAAGAAGTGATGTAACTTGCATTGCACATTTTATTTTTAAAACGTGTAAGTTGTATTTTTCCCTGCCATGACATCATACTTTATCTTCATCTCTGTCTACTAGTATAAAACTAGTTAAACAAACTCAACAATTTTTTTAAAAAATATTGTATTTATTTATTTGAGAGAAAAAGCCAGAGAGAGAGAGAGAGAGAGAGAGAGAGAGAGAGCATGAGCAATATGGGGCTCGATCCTAGGACTCTTGAGATCATGATCTGAGCCAAAGGCAGACACTTAACTGACTGAGCAAATGAGACTCCCACAAACTCAACAATTTTATAAAATTTTTATTTGTTGGGGTGCCTGGCTGGATCAGTCAGTAAAACATGTAACTCTTGATCTTGGGGTTGTACATTTGAAATCCACCTTGGGTGTAGAGGTTTTTAAAAATAAAATCTTTAAAAAATATTTTTTCATTTTTTTATTTAAGCCATTGTATGGCAGTGTTGATCACCATATTGTATACCTGAAACTAATATTAACCTTATTTTAACTAACTGGAATTTAAATAAAAACTTTAAAAATAAAATAAAAATAATAATCATAAAAATAAAAAAGAGGAAAAATTATTTGGCAGGCAATTTTCTTAATTGCATTATTATTTATTATTATCATAGTCTGTGTGTGTCGGTGGGAAGTGGCTGGTATTACAGTGAGTTCCATATCTGTGTTACACTGAGGTCCATGTCTGTAGTCAGTCTTTTTTTTTCCTTTTAATTTATTTTCAGTGATCCAAAATTCATTGTTTTTGCACCACACCCAGTGCTTCATGCAATAAATTCCCTCCTTAATACCCACCACTGGGCTCACCCAACCACCTGCCACCCTCCTCTTCAAAACCCTCAGTTTGTTTCTCAGAGTCCACAGTGTCTCATGGTTTGTCTCTCCCTCCGATTTCCCCCAGCACACTTCTCTCCATCTCCCAGTGTCCTCCACGTTATTCCTTATGTATTGAGTCTTATAAAAACTTTTATTTCTTTCCCTATTCTGCTTTGCATATGCTTACCTTAGATGTTAAAATGTTATAAACCTCTCCTGCCTGGTCCATTTTCTCTCTCTGCTCTCATGATTTCTCATGCTCTCCCTGCCTTACAATATGCTCTCCCACATGCCTTACAATATCTGGATATGACTAATCTCTTCCTGAGCTACTTTATTCTACTCTGCCATATGGTTGCCCTTCCCTCTTCTGTACCATCACGTCTATCCCCTGCATTTGTGCTTTAACAATACCTAATTCTTTTCACTACAACTGTATCTTTGAGGTCAATACTCGGTAGTGCAATCGCTGGGTCATAGGCTAGCTCTATTTTACTGGAAAGAAGGGCCATATGCACCCCAGTGTTCATGGTAGCAATGTCCACAATAGCCATTCTGTTGAAAGAGCCAAGATCCCCTTCAACAGACAAACGGATAAAGAAGATGTGATCTATGGCTACAATGGAATATCACTCAGCCATAAGAAAGGATGAATACCCAACTTTTGCATCAACATGGATGGGACTGGAGGAGATTATGCTAAGTGAAATAAGTCAAGCAGAGAAAGTCAATCATCATATGGTTTCACTTATTTGTGGAACCTAAGGAATAGCATGGAGGACATTAGGAGGAGGAAAGGAAAAATGAATTGGGGGAATTTGAGGGGGAATTGAAACATGAAAAACTATGGACTCCAAGAAACAAACTGAGGGTTTTAAAGATGAGAAGGATGTGGGGATGGGTGAACCTGGTGATTGATATTAAGGAGGGCACATATTGCATGGGGCACTGGGTGTTTTACACAAACAATGAATCATGGAACACTACTTCAAAAACTAATGATGTATTGAATGGTAACTAACATAACGTAATTTAAAAAAAAAGGAGGGGGACAATACCTAACACTCAATCTTTGCTAGTTTCTTGTTTAACTCCTTTTAAGAGTAAGCTCATTAGTGGTTTTTTGTTTGTTTGCTTGTTTGTTTTGTCTCAACTAAAAGAAGAAAAATAATACACATTATTTTGAAAACTTTTTGAACAGTGTACAAACCTTAGTCAAGTCCACAATGTCTCATCTCTTCTTCCTCCTAACATGGCTAAGTTGAAAAACCCTTTATCTGGGAAAAGATCATTCTCCTGCCCCCTTGTGTAAGATTTTGGCTTTAGCTTAGATTATCCTTTCTTTCCTTTTCTGAAAATAAGTTGAAAATATTAATAGCCTCAGTTTCTTCTTCCAAAATATGACTGCTTCTTTACCAAGTGCAAAAGCAACCCATTTTGACCATAGTAAACAGCTTGGACCTACTTTTTTGGCTCACTGTTTTAGTGAGACAAGTGGAGTGAAGATGACACACCATTTCCAAATGTATTAATAATTGGTAGACCATACTTCTAAATTGAAGTTTTGTTGCCATAAAACTATGACCAGACTCGCTATAATTACAGAGGTAAATTCTTTATATTTACTATATTTGAAATTACCATATAATACCAAAATAAAATTATGATTATGTGAAGAGTCTGTAATATTAAGAAGATGACTTTGAAATTATTGCTTATCTAAATGAAATTTCCCATTTTATAATCTTGCATAAGCTTCCGTTGTCATTTCCTATTTAAAATCTATTAGAAGGTACTCTTATTCTCCCTTACGTGGGAAGTCAAATGTGGAACAAATTCATCCCAAAGGAACTGATTCTATATTCCACTGAAGACCAGGTGGCTTCCATGTGGCATTTAGCCTCTTGCATATTGTTCATCGCCTACAACAAATGGGGGTATGCTCTTTAGTAAACTAATTCAACTCAATTAGAGACATTGTCTTCAAGGAATAACATCATAGAGACTAGAATCAGAATCATACTTTTAGGAAAATTGGGCCCAGGATTTTTTTGTTTTGTTTTGTTTTAAGATTTTATTTATTTATTTATTTGACAGACAGAGACCAAAAGTAGGCAGAGAGGCAGAGAGAGAGGGGGAAGCAGGCTCCTTGCTGAACAGAGAGCCTGATGCAGAGCTCGATCCCAGGACCCTGAGATCATGGCCTGAGCCGAAGGCAGAGGCTTAACCCACTGAGCCACCCAGGCGCCCCTGGGCCCAGGTTTTGATGGCTTCTTTCCTCAATCTTATAAAACCTATTTGAACTCTACTGGATGCCATAACTGCTTAAAAATATTTGGTCCCTTGTAATTTTAACCTTCCAGTATTCAATGCACCTGATCCATGTAATATCCTATAGTATTTTTGTCAAATGAAGACTCCCAAAGTGTGTTTCTTGGGAGACACTTTTCAATTGGTTGCTTACATTTCTGCATGTATTATTTGTTCTAGACTATCCTTTGAAGATGGCTGCATTGAATAGACTTGGAAGACAGAAATAGTATCTTTTTTTTTAACTTAACCTGTTGTGTTTGCAAATATTACCTGCCTCTGTTTTGATTCTTCTTGTGGGAACTGAGGCTCAGAACTGATATATAACTCCCACCCCTACACACACACACACACACACACACACACACACACACACACAAAAACTGTTAATATTCTGACTACCTCTATTGCTGTGAATAATAAACTTTATTATTTCTGAACCATGAGTCTGTGTCTTCTGTCAACACCCAAGAAACCACGGCAGACTCATACACCAGCTTTCAAATAAGGGAAAATAATATCAGATGCTTTATAATTTTTCATAGTGTTACCTACTTCTGAACATATGACTGAACACATATAAAGCTGGAACCATGACTGTCGCTCTCGGCCCGCAAGAACGACCCGCAGACGAGGTGAGTGGTAAGCTTCTTTTATTACTACTCTAATGGCGGCCGCCTTGCACCAAGCACTTACAGCAGTATTTATCCACGAAGTTCACCCATATTCGCCCCCCTATTTGGCCAATCATAACGCCGTGCACGCAGTGTCCTTGTGGACCCTTATGTAACCATACAGGACTCTATTGTTCTCTAGCGGTGATCATGCATTTATCTCTTGGCTCCTGGAGCTGTGTGCGTCAGCCACAAGCGCATCCTCCTAGACTAATCATTCTCAGTTCCTCAATCTTCAGGCACTCCCGTCCACGTGACTCCTTGCATCTGCTGAATGGCTCTCCACAGCTCCCCCTTTTTTATTATTTATATGGCAGGGATCATGCCTGTCTTAGGTTGCCAATCCTCAGCACACATGCTTACCCATCATCGGGTACTCCCCCTGGCTGAGGAGCCCCTGTCTTAGGTTGCTATGGTGAGGGATCAGTCTTACCCGTCTTTGACTACCGATCCAGCGTACTAGGCCATATTTTTGGGGGGAGGTGCTAGCCTCTAGAGCCATCATGGCTTAGACCCAAGCCCGCTGCTGTAGCCGTTGTTGTCATACAATTCTGCAGATGCATTTTAGAAGGAGTATTTGAGCCGGAATCATCAAGGCTCTTATGCCTGCCTAGTTTGAGGAAAGAGACTGATTGTTATAACATAGTAACCAAATCGCTGACGGAGCCAAGAGATACCTGGGTGGCGTTCAAGGTGACATTCTGAACCCACCGCGGTTGATTAGAGGATGGTTACGTATGATGGCTCTTAACTTATAAACTTCTGCGAGTATAATTTTAACCGCACAAGGCAAGAGGCACATGAAAAGAACAATTACCGCTAGCACTCCTATAATTGTTCCTACAACATACCATGCGTGTGTCAGGGAAGGGAAGTGAGAAAACAAGGACAATGTCCGCGTGGGTTTTGTATACACCTAACAGTCCATTAATCTGATTTTGTGTTGCAAGGGCTTCAGCTATCCTCCCGGTGACATTGTTGAGTGTTGCTGCAGTCAAAGTCTCGTTTATGTCGAAGCAGCACCGGCAGGTTGTCGAGGTTCACCTGTACTGGCATCGGGATATACGTCGGTATCTTGGCTATTATTGCCAAGTCTCCCACCGTGGCATTCCAACATTCTGATAGCAGACAATTCTGGGACTCACAAGAGAGACTAGATGACTTGTTAATAGTAGAAGCATTAAAAACTATGAAGAGAAAGGGAGCTCTAACACAGACGGGCATTGGTGAGTAACTTATGTGCTTAGCTGAGGTGCAATTGCAAGTAACATTTGTTTCAAATCGAGAGCCTATGTGATAGTTGTATGCACATTTACGCCATGTAGACCCATTAATAAAGTGATGGCTTTCCAAGCCTGTATATGCCTGTGCAGCGTTGCATAGCAGGCCTTGGCGCAGCTGAGCTTATAGGGCGGGGGCCACTCATGGGGTGGCGCCGTGGAGCTGGAATGCGGAAGCGGTGTAACTTCTGTTTTTAATTTCGACTGTGCCACAACTGTGGCTTCCGCCTTTGCTCTCAGCTGCGCCATTATTGCTCCCTGCGCTCTTAATTCTCCTAATGCCTTTTGCAATTTTGCCTTCTTTTCCTCAAGTTGCTGCCTCACGGTCTCCAAGTCTGTCTGGAGACCGGGAGATTCCCTTTTCTTGTTACTTGCCTCTATCTTTCTTAGCTCCTGTAACTCGCGTTCGGACATCCCTTCTGAGCTTTCGCTTTCGGATTCAGAATCTCGGGAGGAGCCCTTACGGGATTCTTCTTTCACTTGCTCAAAAACTTCACCCCCCTGTTGTACTGCTCGCTGCAGGTGCCCTTGGGGGGATTGCAAACATACCTTCACCAAGGACCACACAGCTAGAGTCCCCGGAGATGTAGAGGGGCAGCGTTTTAAGTCTTCACCCAGGTTTTCCCATTGTGGCACATTTAGGAGCCCGTCTTCTATAAACCAGGGGGCAATCTCTTCTACTTCTTTCAAAAAGGCCCTCGCTGTTTTTGTCTTTAAGGGGGTACCGTTCATCTTGAGGACATCTTTTAAGGAGTCCTCTAAGCGAGTAAGATTGTTCCCCATTCAGATCAACTAAAAATCAAATTACAGGACACCCAAAATAACTTATAGATTAATAGAACGGCACAATAAGATGCTTCAGAAAACCATGCAAGAATTAGAACTGGTTAGTAAGGATGCCTAGCAAATCACACTGATGAATATGGAAATAGCTAATTATGAGCGTTTGATGAAAGAACTGAATCAAAAGTTTAGCTAATAAAAACAGCAAAATTGTTCCCCATACCAAGGAAACTTCCCTTATTGTCTCAGTAGAACTTCATAAACTCCTAATGTCTTATCGTCTACGGAGAGCTTCTGTTAAACCTTATTGTCCCCGTAGAACTTCATAAACTCCTAACGTCTTATCGTCTACGGGGAACTTCTTATCGTCCCTGAAGAACTTCACAAACTCCTAACTTCTTATCGTCTTCAGGGAACTTCCCTGTCAATAGACAGAAATAGGTGCACTCTTTACCTTATTGTTGCTCTTACCTCGATCCTCGTTCTGCGTCTGGAGATAGGGATCCCGGGTTTCGGCACCAGATGTCGCTCTCGGCCCGCAAGAACGACCCGCAGACGGGGTGAGTGGTAAGCTTCTTTTATTACTACTCTAATGGCGGCCGCCTTGCACCAAGCACTTACAGCAGTATTTATCCACGAAGTTCACCCGTATTTGCCCCCCTATTTTGCCAATCATAACGCCGTGCATGCAGTGTCCTTGTGGACCCTTATGTAACCATACAGGACTCTATTGTTCTCTAGCGGTGATCATGCATTTATCTCTTGGCTCCTGGAGCTGTGTGCGTCAGCCACGAGCGCATCCTCCTAGACTAATCATTCTCAGTTCCTCAATCTTCAGGCACTCCCGTCTACGTGACTCCTTGCATCTGCTGAATGGCTCTCCACACATGACCATTTAGAGCTTCTTCTGTGGAAGAACTATGCATTCACTAGTAAACAAAAGTAGTTTCATCTTATTTTTTTCCTCCTGGAAACCATTTCCTCTCTCACACTGTTGCTCAAATTGGATGGAGTCTAAGGTCCTTTGAGGAAATTTTTGTTTAATGACTCAAAATAAAATAGGAAGAGTCCAAAGTGCTAAAAATAATTCTAGATAAAAGGTATAAGATCATGCCAGAAAGGATAGTAATTTTATCTAACAACTGCCTGTTCACCCCTTTATTTGTTCATTAACTAATCTCCAAATTCCTGACTAAATCCCTTTTGTAAGCCAGAATGTGAGCTAAAAACTGGGATTTTAAAAAAGTTTTCATTTGAAATCCAGTTAGATAACCTATATGGTTGTATTAGTTTCATGTGTACAATATAACATATAACACTCAGTGCTCATCATGACAAGTGCCCTAATTAACCCCCATCACTTATTTAATCCATCACTCCTTTCAGATCCTCTCAAGTAACCATCAGTTTGTTCTCCGTAATGAAATGTCTGTTTCTTGCTTTGTTTCTCTTTCTATGTCTTATTATTTTCCCCTTTGCTTGTTTGTTTTGTTTCTTTTATTCCATATATGAGTAAAGGTATTTGACTTTCTCTGACTGACTTATTTCACTTTTAGCATTATACTGTCTAGTTCCATCCATGTTATTGCAAATGGCAAGATTTCAGTCTTTTTTTATGGCTGAATAATATTCCATTGTATATACATACCACTTATTCTTTATTCATTCATCAATTGATGGATACTTGGGCTCTTTCCATATCTTAGCTTTATAAATAATGCTGCTATAAACATAGGGGTGCTAGCATCCCTTTGAATAAGTTTTCTTATATTCATTGGGTAAATAGACACCAACAGGATTGTTGGATCACAAAGAACTTCTATTTTTAAATTTTATGGAAATTCCATACTGTTTTCCAATATGGCTGTATCAGTTTGCATCATCACCAACAGTTCACAATTGTTACTTTTTCTTTCTTTTTCTTTTTTTTTAAGATTTTATTCATTTGACAGAGAGAGATCACAAGTAGAGAGAGAGAGGAGGGAGCAGGCTCCATGCCTGGCAGAGAGCCCGATGTGGGACTTGATCCCAGGACCCTGAGATCATGACCTGAGCTGAAGGCAGAGGCTTAACCCACTGTGCCACCCAGGCAGCCCCCAAAAGTGTTACTTTTTCACATCCTCTCAAACACCTTTTGTTTCTTGTAGTGTTGATTTTAGCCATTCTGACAGGTGTGAGGTGGTATCTCTTTCTAGTTTTGCTTTGCAATTTCCTGATGATACATGATGATGGACATCTTTTCATGTATCTACTGAACATTTGAATGTGTTCTTTGGGGAAACACTTGTTCATGTCTTCTATCCATGTTTTTATTGGATTATTTGTTTTTGGATGTTGACTAAAAACTGGATATTAAGTAACACACAAGACAGGTTTTCTTGAGCTTAAATTTTATTTGCATGAGTATTATTAACAGGAAAAAATATGCATATGTGTATGTACAAGTGTGTTTATGTATACATCTATCTATCTATTCTCTATCCCCTGTCTTCTAATTGTGGTAAATCCTGTAAGGTGGGGAACGAGATAGTCCGAAGGAATATGCTGCTGGATATGTTGGGTAAGCAAATTTAATTGCACTCAGATGCATTGGATATAAGTGAATCACTCAAATTAGTTATTTAATATTATATAGAAACAAATTAAAAATTTATGTAGTTGAAAATAATAGGTAGTTAAAATAATTTTTGTTGTTTGTTGTTTCTGTGTCTTTTTTTGTTTATATATACTATGGTGTGAAAGTTTATGTCTCCCAAAATCATATTATGAAATCTAACTCTGGAAGTGATAGTATTAAAACATAGGGGCCTTTGGGAGGTGATTAGGTCATAAGTGGGATTACAGTCCTTTTAAAGGAGACCCCAGAGAGTTCTCTTGCTTCATTCATCATGTACATTTACAGTGAGAAGATAGCCATCTATGAGGAAGTGGGCTCTCCCTGGATCTGCCCATTCCTTAATCTTGAACTTCTCAGTTCTAGAACTGTGAGAAATAAATTCCTGTTCTTTATAAGCTATTCAGTCTATATCATGTCCGTTATAGCAGCCTGCATGCAGAAGGACAATATGACCTAAAACGAGAGCAATAAATATAAAGTTTCAGTAAAGTCAGTTGGTACAATGTTTTTTACTTAGAGAAGACATGTTGCTTCATGTTAAACCTTGATATTGTATGTGTTTCTTGAAGGGCCACTTCTTACTCCTTTGTATGTTTTCCACAAAGTCCAGGATGATGCCTTACATAAAGGTAATATTTTATAAATACTGTTGGAAATATATACCTCTCTAAAATCCTATTTTGCCTACAGATTACTTGGATCCACTTTGCCTTGTGTAGAATATTTGAAATATATTAAGAACAGAATGTCTCTCTAAATAACATTTAGAATCATCTTTAGTTTATGACTCCTGACTCATTTGTTTATGAAGTGATACTTACTGCAAGAACACTGAAGTTTGTAATATAATTTTTGAATTAATCACCAAGCTAGTTTATTATAACTTATGAAAAAATAATTTCTCATGTTGGTTTAATTCTGCTCTTATGTTATGGTCATGGCATTTTCATTAAAATAAAGTAGAAAATAGAAGTAAATAATAAGTGAAAAATAAAAAATAATAAATAAAAATATAAAAGTAAAACTCTTGTGAAATGTTAAACTTTTCTTACTTATTTTGTTTTGCTTTTCCTCTACCATGCTGGCAAAGCTGTATTTTGCAGATAGATACAATTTTCTACTTGCTAGGTTTGTTACTGTTGTTAAAATTTTCAAAATATAAGAAGTTGAATAGTCATGGATTGTTTACTAAACTCCTTATCTACACATATAAAAATAAAACAATGATGGTGGCCTGGGTATTTCTAAAATTGTATTCTGTTTTTCCATATTATGTTTTACAATGTAATTAATAAAGATTCTGCATATATTAACACCCATCCCCTTCTATCTCATCTGTATGTCCATTACAGAGCATGTATGATTTCTATTCATTGCTATGTTGTGGTGAAGAGATTGTCTGAAGTAGTCCTATTTTTATGCAGGTAGATCTTAAGCTACAGTGCTCTTGTTTATTTGCTTGTTCATGATCAGTATGTCTGAAAGATGGTAACTATTGCATCAGGTATGACGATTAAAAAATATTATTGGTGCCTGATACACTGTGATGAAATAGGTAAGTCGATTTATAATTTGTTAATTAAATTAGAAAAGAAATTCCTTTGGATTTGTCCTTTATTAAGTGTTTTTTTTTTAAACTAATTCCTTGGGATGGTTTTTGTGTAATATATATCACATGCCTCAACCTTTAAATTAGAATGTAGAAAAGAGTTATCAGAATGAGCCTAGAAAATATTGTTATGAAATATTTTTGTTCTGTTATATTATGTTAACTTGGGAAATAATGGTAGTTATTTTTATTAGCATTTCCTACTTTCCACATGCCCTTACAGATGAGATATCATGTTTTTCCTACTCTTTTTATCGTGGTTGTTATATTCTTCATGATCAATAACAATCAGTGAAAATTCATAACATTAATTTTCTTTGGGAAAGTGATATTTTAGCAAGAATCCATGACCAAAAATTTTAGCTGTTGTTCATCCAGTAGGTGAGACTATCAATGTTCCCGAAATTTCAAGAAATAGAACTTATTAATTGTGTTGGTTAATGTTTATTGTCTCTGAACTTAGAGGTGCATAATTCAATTTAAAATTTATTTGAATTGAAAACAAGATCTTACTGAAGTTTAGTCATCCCACTTTATATCAGGCCTCCAGTACATTCTAATTTATTTATAGAAAATATCATAAACATGAATGTCACTTTTCCTATTGCATTTATACTGAAACTGCAATGACTCAAAGATGTCAGATCTGAAAAACACTACCTTTCTATAATTTCTGTTTCCTAGGAGGAATGGATATACCATTTTAGCACAATTATCCAACAGTATTCAAAACAACCATGAATTTTAAAACATAGTTATTACACCCTAAAAATCAAGTATGAAAATGTATAAACAACCAAGTCTCTATCTGTAAATGAAATACTCCCACACAGACTGGTTTTAAAACTTTCTAACTTAAGGAATTTGATAGCACAGACTCAGGGTAGTAGTTTCAGTGCCTACAGTATACTTTCAGGGAGAGAGTAATGTAGGCTCTGAGTCACTTTCTGCCTAGAGATGACCTAATAGTGGTTCTGGCATTGTTTGTTTGTTTGTTTTTGAAAATACTTTCCTGGGCGTCATTCAGAAAATGCAGAGTTAGAAAAGAAATTCCATATTTCTTTATAAATTAAGGATGATCTTTTTGAATGTTTGTCTTTCACTACATCAAATTAACATAATTGGACAGAAATTACACTAAATTAAGCATTGTTAGGAAACGTGTAAATTGGAGCTGCTCAAATTAGTTGCTCTTTGAACTATGTGCTGTTGGTTCAGGATTAGATAAGGAGTTTGAAGGAAAACCTAAATCATTGCTTCCTTTTTTGAGAGAGTCTTAGCATATTTTCTTAAAATTAGCTAAAATAAACAATGTGTTTAGTCGCAAAGTGATTTGCATTTTTGCACAAACTCCCAATCTCCTTGAGAATTATCACAAATATTTCATGAAACATCATTGATCTTTACTTTGTTACACTGCTGTAAAGTACATTCAGAGTTGCCAGTTAAAAGTGTTAGTGTTGAGATGAAATGTCATGCATTTTTCTTCACTTCCATGCAAATGAACACAGTAATTTATTAAGACACAATGAAGAAAAAAAATTGACAATGAGTTCCAGATTTTAAAAATCACTTGCCATTCAATCCAAATTGTGAGTTTGATCGGTTACCGAACACTTTATAATGCACCCCTGGTAATTTTATAGAGATTATTTTTTTCTTACCAATTCTTGATTATTCTGTCTTGCAATGCAGAGAAAGCTAACTATTTTAAAATAAACTTCCGTTAATTTTGATTGTTATAAACTTAAAATTGATTAATTTCCATATACAGAGTTCAAAATGTTCACAATTTACATTAAATATATATTCTGTGTATACCTTGGAATAATTATACTGAAAATTGAAATTAAAATGATGTTGTATATAGCTGCAAGAAGCCACCTGTCCCATTTCATCTTACTATATAAGTTGTGTCAGGTAATTTATAAAATCCCTACTGCATAACAAATCTATTTTTTGTTGGAATGGGTAGTAATGTTTGTTCTTATTTCTAAATAAGATTTTGTCTATGAGTGCATCTGCAATTGTATTTTTCCTAAGTGGCTTCATGGTCTTGAACTGAGAAAGCTCAGATCATTAAACATCAAAATAATATAATTTGACATAATTAGACATTAAGGAAATGCAATTAAAATGACACTGAGATATCACTACACACTTATCAGAATGGCTAAAATAAAATATAATGACAAGAACAAAAGAAAAAAAAATACCATTTGATGATACACAATGGCAAGTTGTACCATAATGTAACCATCTCAGGGTAGTGTATTGTTAAATTTGTTTTTCTAAGCAATGTTTTGGGTCACTTACCACTTTTCAAGGATTTAAAGTGCTATCATTTTACTTAAAACTGTGAAATTTGGTCAGATTTAAATTTCAATTTATGTTAAAACATTCTGTAAACTGTGTTAAACTTTGACATTTGTTCCCTCTGTTCAGTGAATAACACTATATCATATTTTGAAAAATACACTAATTTTCATTTTGAAAAATATCCCTTTTTCCTCTTATGGTAATTATTAATATGAATTAATAGTAGAATTTGATATGGTTCAATATGACCATGAATACTTTATTGTATATTATCAAATTTAATAATGAATATAATGTACTTCTTTGGACAATTTTTAAAGACCAGTCTACTCTTAAAAAAAAAAAAATGGAGACGCACTCCTTCAGTTCACACAAATTTCATTTTATTATATATAACCTCAGATAGATTTCAAGAAATCATAATTTATTAAAATTATGTCTATTTAAAAATCTCATAGAAGAGTAAAACCATCAAAAATAAAAATAAACACACACAACACACACACATCACCCATGTATTGGCAAATCACAATTGCTGTAACAATACATTAGGCATTCCACAGTTAAGGGCTATCAAAATTTCCATCAGTGACAAAAGATTTGTATCCAAATGGACTGATTTTCCAGAATCCAAGAAAAAGTCTCCTAGGGTTTATTTAAAGATAAATATTTGAACAAATACTTCTTCAATTTAGGAAATTCAGAACATACGATTAAAGAATATTTGCAGTGCAGACTATATTCAATCCTTCCTTCAAAATGTGCCTTTGAGTACATAATTCTGTTTTCTCTATCTAAATTGAGCTGTCCTCCAAGGAAGTTTTCTAAAATGTGTGTCTCTGTGTGATAAATGTTCTAAGACCTAACATGCTTCATTGTATTTTTACTATGCTCTCAACTTTAATCAATAATTTGGCTTGATGTATAATATCTAGTTTCAAATATCTTTTCCATCTATACAAACACTCAGCTGTCTCCTTTATATGCTATTACTATTGAGAATTCTGCTGTCAGTATTATTCTTGTACATTTTAGGTGATCTGTTCTTCTCTTGGGCATCATTTATGCTCTTCTCTGTTTTTGATATTCTTAAAACTCACCATAATATATATGAGTGGTTTTTTTTTTAAAGATTTTATTTATTTATTTGACAGAGAGAAATCACAAGTAGTTGGAGAGGCAGGCAGAGAGAGAGAGGAGGAGGAAGCAGGCTCCCCGCCGAGCAGAGAGCCCCATGCGGGACTCAATCCCAGGACCCTGAGATCATGACCTGAGCCGAATGCAGCGGCTTAACCCACTGAGTCACACAGGCGCCCTATATGTGTGGTTTTTTGTGAGTGTGGTTTTTGTTTTGTTTTGTTTCTGATTTCTCATGTTTGGCATCATTTTAAGTCTGGTATCTTTTATCTTTCTTTAATTCTCCAAAATTTATCTCAGTACTTATTTAAATATTTTCTTTATTTTTTTTCTCTTCTGCTGCATTTGGGCAGAAGTCATTAATTTGTTTGTTTGTTTGTTTGTTTTTCCCAACTCACTTATTCATTTTATAGCTATATTCATCTTAGTCTCCATTTATTGTATTCTTTATTTCAACAATTTTCACTTAATTTATATTCACAGTATAGTATCTTTCTTTTCTTTGTATATGTATATCATTATTTTATCATATACTTTAAAGCTATTTTTAAAAATATTTTATTTATATATTTGACAGTGAGAAATCACAAGTAGGCAGAGAGGCGGGCAGAGAGAGAGGAAGGGAAGCAGGCTACCTGCTGAGCAGAAAGCCTGATGTGGGGCTTGATCCCAGGACCCTGAGAACATGACTTGAACTGAAGGCAGTGGCTTAACCCACTGAGCCACCCAGGTGCCCCTTTTAAGCTATTTTTAAAAAGTACAGTCATTCTTTTTTTTTTTTAATTTTATTTATTTATTTATTTGACAGAGAGAGATCACAAGTAGACGGAGGGCAGGCAGAGAGAGAGAGAGAGAGAGAAGCAGACTCCCTGCTGAGAAGAGAGCCTGATGCAGGATTTGATCCCAGGACCCTGAGATCATGACCTGAGCTGAAGGCAGTGGCTTAATCCACTGAGCCACCTAGGCGCCCCTAAGCTATTTTTTAAATTCCTGTTCCAATAACACTTGGATTGCCATATAAAGTTAACCACATCATCTTCTTTAGGTAAGTATTTGTACTTTTTATGTGCATAGCTATTTTGGTCCATGAGTTCAGCTCCTCTTAGGATCATCAAATCTCTGTAAAGTCTGGGTATGCTAGGATTTTCTAAGCAACAATAAAATACATTGAAACCTGGTAGCTTAATTATAATAATGTTTTCTTTCTCAATCATTCACAATAGCATTACATTCTGAGTAGCTTCCTTCTATTTTGCAGCTATAGTGTTTGGAAAAACTTGAATTGTGATATCACTGTGATAATGTGAATTAGTCAGGGTTTTTCAGAGAATCGGGAAGAGAAAAAAAAAAGGAAGATATTCTCCAGGGCCAACTCTAGAAGTGACTATTAAAACATCTGTCCAAATTCAATTGAACAAAACTCAGAAATGCCATCTCTAGTGAAATACAAAGAAGATTATATATAGTTCTGGGCACACACATCTCATTTGACCCAATGATGTACATCAATGAAAGACTGAAGGCCAATCACCACTCCATGGGAGAATTTAAAAATAAATTTACTAATGAGGCCAAGAATTCAGAACCACAAATACTTCAGAACTAATAATAGCTGCCTTCACTTGATGTTATTCTATAAGATAAATCCTACGATCAAGTTTCAATTTTAAATTCTTCCAATTTTAAATTCTTAAATCCTTATGAAGAAGCATCATTTGGAGGGAGCAGTTTTCATAATTTATCATCCATCAGCCTTTTTTTAAGATTTTATGTATTTATTGGACACAGAGAGAGAGAGAGAGAGAGAGAGAGAGATTACAAGTAAGCAGAGAGGCAGGCAAGCGGGGAGGGAAGCAGGCTTCCTTTTGAGCAGAGCCCGATGTGGGGCTGGATCCCAGGACCCAGAGACCATGACTTGAGATGAAGGCAGAGGCTTAACCCACCACCCACGTGATGAGAGAGCCCCTCAGGTGCCCCTCATCCATCAGTCTTAATTGTTTGGAGGAAAATGTGTGGATGAATAATGCCTTAGGGAGCTAATCTCTCTAAAGAATTTTCAAGTCTTTACTCCTTCAAGGTTTTTGCACAGTTCTGATAGCCTCTAAACATCCAGCTGATTTCTACAGTGACAGGCCTGTTAAAACCTGTCCTCAAACCAGGAATAGAGCATGAAACATACCAGTCAAGAGCAACTTTGAGTCTTTTAAGGAATTTATCATCATTTCTTTGTTTTTGGTTCATATCCGAAATAGTTCTATATTACACTTGCATAATTTCTCCAGAGCTGACTTTGAAGGAGGCATTCAATTCCAGCTAGTTCCATATTTTGGCAAGAACTATAATTCTATATTAAAAAAAACATATTTTGGAGCGCCTGGGTGGCTCAGTGGGTTAAAATCTCTGCCTTCGGCTCAGGTTATGATTCCAGGTTCCTGGGATTGAGTCCCACAGTGGGCTCTCTTCTCAGCAGGGAGCCTGCTTCCATTCCTCTCTCTCTCTGCCTGCCTCTCTGCCTTCCTGTGATCTCTGTCAAGTAAATAAATAAAATTAAAAAAAAACATATTTTATACCAGTTATTTATGTTTATTAACTAAGATATCACAATACAAATAATACAAACAGTTGCTCTTTATTAATACCTTCAACCAAGATAAAAAAAATATGTCATATTTTCTCCAAAAATTTTATATCATCTGATAGGTCAGATATATATAAAATTACATTTAAAGTTTTTAAAATATCAGCAAATATTTTCATTTAAATGCAAATTTCAAAGAAAATCTACTTTTCCAAACACGACTTTTTATCCTATTTTTTTTAAATTTTGTCTACAACTGATAAATTGTTTAGCGAGACTATAAATGTTAGATCGAAAAAATGAATAATAGATGTATGTTCAAATTATTATGTTCCATTAAAAATGATTTAGTCTTTGATGAACATCTGTTTGGTAATATGTTGTATCCAGATATAGTAATTTAATGACATATATAAAATTATAGGGAATTGACACCTTCCTTTCCATTATGAGTAGAGCTTTTAAAATGCTATTTGTCACAACCTGTCATCTTGTCATTATGTAGCATTATGTAGCATTTAAAAAATATATACTCTTCACTTTGAAGTCTTTTAGAAATCTAAAATATGACATTCTATGGTTTGTGTTTCCTTATTCCTTTATGCCAGTTTGAACAAATCCACATGCTTTGATTCAAAGGTAATAAATTCCTCTTATTTGGAAAAATGATGTTTATTTTTGTTCTCTCACCCTTAGCAGGTGGTTTCATTTTAGCACACTTCAGAGTTATAATTTCATGCTTATTAAAAACATTTATTATGATCTACATAGATGAATGAAACTTTTATTTTATTAAATTATTCGCCAAAAAATCTGTTATTTTTAAAAATGTATTTCCTTTGAAGGGTTATTTTAGAGCATTGAGAGAGGATCTAGGAGTGTGGTATTATGCAATTTTTAAGTAGGTATGAAATGGTTATTTATATGATTGTTTCTTTAAGGCTTATGTATATTGTCCATTATGTGCTATAAAATATTTTGAAAGTAAATTTAAGGTATGTTTTACATAGTTTATTTTTTGGAAAAAAATATTGAATTGACTTATGAAATTCAGTATACTCTCAACATTAATTTTTTCTGAAATTTACCAATTGTCTATTGAACCTATTATATGGCATATATTACTTCAGACTACACTGGTAAATGAAATACTTGGCTTTGTAGAACTTTTATTTTAATGGATTAAAAAATTAAAAGCTATAAACCTTAATAAAAATTGCATAGTGCATTCAAAAATGATGAGTACAATGGGGAAAAAGAAAAATTAGATCAGGGTGAGAAAAATCAAGGTTGTTAGGCAGGGGATGGGGAGTTAAAAATTTTAATAGGAAGATCAGGGTAGTTACAATGAAGCTGACAATTGAACAAAGGTATGGAAAGGTAATGAATTTGCCCAGAACTATCAGCAATAGGTCACTCCAGACAAAGGAATTGGCTATCTTGAAGGCCATAAGGTTAGATCGTGTCTGGCATATCTGAGGAATAGCAAGGAGGCCACTGTGAAGGACTGAAGAGTAGCAGGGAAAGAGGTCACAGAGGTTAAATGAGTGGCTAGATCATGTAAAAGTTTAGAAGTCATTGTAAAACTCTGGCTTTTATATTTGGAAACTTACTGTGTGATAGAATTTCTGCTAATAACTGAGAGTTCAAATGTCCATAAAATTTCAAGGATTCTTATTCTAGTAAGACAGAATAAAGAAAAAGAGTTCATAGTTTCACATGGTGTAATAAATGCTCGGAGATCCAAGTGTAGGAAGCTATGGGAGCACAGGAGAAGGCACTGAAATCACACCAATATATTTGATGACTGTGACTGTATATAAATTTGTATTTTCTAGATTTTTAATAGTCATGGAATCACACAGTATATACTATTCGTTGCCTGGCTTTTCTTTTCTCAGCATCATTACTTTGAGAATCTACAATTGTAAATAGTTCATTTTGATGTTGAATAGTAATCTCTTTAATGAATAGATCATAATTTGTCTTTGCTCTATTGATGGACATTGATGAACTTTTCCACTGTTTTCAATTCTTAGAAATAAAGCTGCTATGAAATTCATATACAAGTCCTTGTATGAACATAGGGTTTTTTTCTCTTGGTTAAATGCCTAATCTGCTTAAACAACTGCATCATCCAGGCACCCCTAGAAAATTAAAAAAAAAAAAAAAAGACCTTTCAAAAATATTTTGTTTCTTTCTTTCTTTTTTAATATTTTAATTATTTGACAGACAAAGAGACAGGAAGAGGAAATATAAGCAGGGCAGAGGGAAAAGGAGAAGCAGGTTTGCCACTGAGCAGAGAGCCTGATGTGGGGCTCCATCCCAGGACCCTGGGATCATGACCTGAAAAGAAGGGACACTTATGGAGGAAGCCACCCAGACACCTCTTTTCTTTGTTTTTAATATATGGCAACTGATGCTTCCCAGCCACGAGGAGCATAATACCCATTGATTAAATCTTTGATAACAACCTATTTAAAAAGGTGTGTAAATATATACTTACTCAGATTTATACACTTTGTGTTTTCTTCATAGTTTGGGGCTGGACCCCATGGTCACAACACTGCTTCCAGTCTTTGCCTTCCCATCTTTTGATACCAGGTATTTGGTCAGCAAAGCAAATTAGTATCAAAATTAATAAGCCCTTGGCACCATATCTCTGGAGCAGGGGTTGCTCTTAGCCAAGGCCCAGAGCAGTTGATTTCCCCTCGCTAGTGCTATAGCCCCAAATGTTTGGATTTGTCTTTGTCCAGACCAATGGCCTCCTCCAACACCACCTGCCCAAAGTAGGCCCGTCTTAGGGGTCTGCCTAAACTGCTTATAACCAGCCTGTCTCAAGGCAGTTATGAACTCTAGATTATCCTCAAAAACATTAAACCACAAGCTAAAAATTCTCTTCACTAGGTCTCTGTCGCAGATCTAATTTTCTTACCCTTCATCATTTATCTTTTTCCTAATTCTTATTTTCAGTACAGTTTATTTTGCTTCCAGGTGTTTCCCCTGGTTTCTGTATGCTATTTCATAGGGAAGAGTTATCCTGTCATAAAATTATTTCTTGAGCATTCATTAAATCTCTCAGTTAAAATGGGTTCTTTTATGGTATTGATTCATTTGAGTTTTTCAAAATGGGAAGAATTTTCAAAATGGTGTTTTCCTCAAGGTTCAGAGTATGTCTTAGGCTCATCTTTACTCTTTTTGAATTTCACTTTTCAAATTCTTGTCCCTCTTTTTATCTTTTTAAATTAAAATGTTTTATTTTTACTATTATTTTATTTGAGTATAGTTGATATTCAGTGTTCCATTGGTTTCAGGTTTTCAATATCTCCATACATTATTCTATGATCACTACAAATATAGCCACCATCTGTCACCACGTAACACTATTATAATATCATTCACTATATTCTCTACACTGTCCCATATCTCTTTTTAAAATCTCTGATTTTTATGTTTTCTGTTATTCCAAATTTCGACCATCATTTTACTTGGTTACTTTAATAAAATATGCCTGATTACACAGTCTTTGCTGAAAACCATAGCATTTGATTTATAGTAGTCTTCTTCTTCCTCTTTTTTTTTAATTATCATATAATATATTATTAGCCCCAGGGGTACAGGTCTGTGAATCGCCAGGTTTACACACTTCACAGCACTCACCACAGCACATACCCTCCCCAATGTTCATAACCCCACCACCCTCTCCCTACCCTCCCCACCACCCCGGCAACTCTCAGTTTGTTTTGTGAGATTCAGAGTCTGTTATGGTTTGTCTGCCTCCCGATCCCATCTTGTTTCATTTACTCTTTTCCTGTCCCCCAAACCTCCACATTGCACCTCCATTTCCTCATATCAGGGAGATCATATGATTGTGTCTTTCTCTGGTTGACTTATTTTGCTAAGCATAATACCCTCTACTTCCATCCCTGTCATCTCAAATGGCAAGATTTCATTTCTTTTGATGACTGCATAGTATTCCATCATATATATATATATATATACCATTCATTTGTTGATGGACATCTAGGTTCTTTCCATAGTTTGGCTATTGTGGATATTGCTGCTATAAACATTTGGTGCACGTGCCCCTTTGGATCATATAGTAGTCTTCTTTACCTCTATCAGAACCCCAGGAAGCTTTGTTTATTTATTTACTCACATAAACATATTATCCAACACAACGTTTTTTGATGTTCAAATGTATTCTGTCTTACCGCTTAACACTATGCTTACTGCTCTCTTTCCCTGTCTGACTAAATCCTCATCATCACTATGCCATTTAATAATAAAGAACATTTGAATTCAGAGTTCTTTCCAAATCAGGGAATGAAGACTCAACCCTTCTGTTTGTGCAGGTAAAATAAATGTTGATATTGTCTGTCCTGCACATACCCCATCCTGTTCACCAGAATATTCACCATAAAAATATATACAAAATAAAAAACCATACCTCACCACTTCTATTACCACCCAGCATGCTAAAAACACCATCATATGTTCCTGAATTATTGACTTGATTGATAGCCCCATTTCCACAACTACTGCACTCCTTTCTCCCTGCAAATTTATTTTGCTGTCAGATGATTTTATTCTGCTGTTGAAAGTCTTTTGGTATCTTCCCCTTTCATATTAAATAAAAACTGAAGTTGTTTCAATGTACTGGAAGGTCATACATCAATACATTCTTCCTCTCTCCACCACTATGAACTCCTCATTGGCCTCCTTGCTTTTCCTCAAAAGTAACAGACCAGCTGTTCACACAAAGTCTATATACTTACTTGCTCTGCCTAGAGCAATCTTTTCCTTTAATATGTGTATAACACCCTCCTTCACTTCCTGGGTCTTTGTGCAAATAACATCTCATAAATGAGATATAACCACCCAACACAAAATAAAATTAACCTTCCTCCCAGCATTCTCCAATGGCTTTTACCTTTCTTGTATTTCTTTGTAACACTTATCACCATCAACCATCAATCATTATTCTATTACTGGTTTATTTTCTTATTGGAGACAGAGAGAGAGAGAATTGGGAGGGGGCGCAGAGGAAGAAGAAAACACCCCACTGCCTAGAAAGCCTGCTGGGGAGTTACATCCCAGGACCCTGAGATCATGACCCAAGCCAGAGGCAGTCACTCAATGGACTGAGCCACCGAGGTGCCCCTCTATTATTGCTTTATTTCACTATTATATTTCAAAAGAATGTAAGCTCTTTGTGGTCAGGTATTTTATATGTTTTATTAATTGAAGTATTCTCAGAAAGGTATTTGGCAGATTGTAAGGGATCACTAAACTGTATTTTGTTGTTATTATTGGGCTCCTTTATGGGCTTTACCTCTTACTCTATAAGTCTATCCTTCAGATGTAAGCAAATGAGTAAAAAGCCTGTATTAAGTGGATATTTTAAAAGCTAAACAACGCAAAAGGCAAGGGAAGCAAGGGAAAAAATGAACTACTGGGATTTCATCAAGATCAAAAGCTTTTGCACAGCAAAGGAAACAGTTAACAAAATCAAAAGACAACTGAGAGAATGGGAGAAGATATTTGCAAACGACATATCAGATAAAGGACTAGTGTCCAGAATCTATAAAGAACTTAGCAAACTCAACACCCAAAGAACAAATAATCCCATCAAGAAATGGGCAGAAGACATGAACAGACATTTCTGCAAAGAAGACATCCAGATGGCGAACAGACACATGAAAAAGTGCTCCATATCACTCGGCATCAGGGAAATACAAATCAAAACCACAATGAGATATCACCTCACACCAGTCAGAATGGCTAAAATCAACAAGTCAGGAAATGACAGATGCTGGCGAGGATGCGGAGAAATGGGAACCCTCCTACACTGTTGGTGGGAATGCAAGCTGGTGCAGCCACTCTGGAAAACAGCATGGAGGTTCCTCAAAATGTTGAAAATAGAACTGCCCTATGACCCAGCAATTGCACTATTGGGTATTTACCCTAAAGATACAAATGTAGTGATCCAAAGGGACACATGCACCCGAATGTTTATAGCAGCAATGTCCACAATAGCCAAACTATGGAAAGAACCTAGATGTCCATCAACAGATGAATGGATCAAGAAGATGTGGTATATATACACAATGGAATACTATGCAGCCATCAAAAGAAATGAAATCTTGCCATTTGCAACAACATGGATGGAACTAGAGCGTATCATGCTTAGCGAAATAAGTCAAGCAGAGAAAGACAACTATCATATGATCTCCCTGATATGAGGAAGTGGTGATGCAACATGGAGGCTTAAGTGGGTAGAAGAAGAATAAATGAAACAAGATGGGATTGGGAGGGAGACAAACCATAAGTGACTCTTAATCTCACAAAACAAACTGAGGGTTGCCGGGGGGAGGGGGTTTGGGAGAAGGGGGTGGGATTATGGACATTGGGGAGGGTATCTGCTTTGGTGAGTGCTGTGAAGTGTGTAAACCTGGTGATTCACAGACCTGTACCCCTGGGGATAAAAATATATGTTTATAAAAAATAAAAAATTAAAAAAAAATAATAAAAAAAAATAAATAAAAGCTAAATGAATGGCTTAATAGTTGTATATAGGGGGAAAGGGAACATATTTTCCACGGTTTAGAAGTGGAGTTCTTTTATAGAGTTCTTGTACAAGCCTACACTATTGAACGATAATGGGCAGTTGTACATTCCAATTATACAAACACTTTGGTAATTTATATCCTTTTTTTTGTAATACATGACTGGATCATTTAATTCCTTAGGAGTATTATAGCATTTCAACTTTTCATGTTCAATAAACTTATTGGGGTTGCTACCTTTTTTTCAAATGGAGAAATAGTCATGTTTTAATCTAAATAAAGTGTTATTGATTGTGTTGTTTTCTAGGAATGAGTCGCACACGCTAGTTTAAAAGTTTTGTTAAATTCCCAAGTCTGTCACCGATAAAAGACTTTTGTAGATTAGTAACTTGATCAAAACAGAAAAGTTATGTAACACTCAATTGTTATACTATCTTTGTTTCCATCTTGCATTGTAATAACGCCCATCTTAACTCTATTTAAGAAAAGTCATCGCCAGATGGCTTTCTGGCATTGATTGCATGATATGAAATCTAGTATAACTAAAGGTTTTTGGTTTTAGTAGCATATAAATCAATTTAGAAAAATATATGTATTTGAATATAAGATAAAGTTTTAAATTATTTGGCAATAGTAAACTAAAAACTTTTGTAAATTTTTTATTTTCTAAAATTTCATTGAGCTCTTTTGCAATAAGAAAAAACAAGTTACAAAAAAAAATTAAGGTTTATTTTACCCCAATTTCAATTCAAAATTATTAGGAATATAATCATAGAGGTTGAAGTATTTAAAATATTGAAACCAAAAAATTTTTATTAGGTAAATTCATGAATGCTGAGCATTCACTGTTAAAATATACTAATACTATTGATAAACTGGTAGAAGCCTAAAATCAAATATTTATTAAATATTTATATCCATATCTTTTCATGGCGTGGTAATTCATTTCTCTGGCATTAAATAATATTCCACTGTTTGCATGTACTACACTTTATTTGACCTTTCACCTATGGAAGTATATCTTGGTTGCTTCCAAGATTTTGTCAGTTATGAATAAAACTACTATAGACATCTTTGTGGGTATAGATTTCATCTTCTTTGGATAAATACCAAGAACTGCTACTGCTGAATCATCTGGCAAGAATATGTTTAGTTTTGTAAGAAACTGCCATGTTGTTTTCCATTCTTTATTCTCAATAGACATGGAAGAACATTCCTGTTGCTCCACATCCTCACCAACATTTTGTGTTCTGTTGTCAGTGTTCTGGATTCTGGGTATGTACTGGTGTCTCTTTTTTGTTTTAATTTGCATTTTCCTGATGACATATGATGTGAAGCATCTTTTTATATGCTTATTTGCCATCTGTAATATTTTCTTTTGTGAGGTATCTGCTAAGGTCTTTGGCTCATTTTTAATCAGCTTTTTCCCCCATTGTTGAGTTTTAAGGGGTCTTTGTGTATTTTTTGATTAACAGTCCTTTGCAAGATGTGTATTTTGCAAATTTTTTCTCATAGTCTGTGCTTTGCCTTTTCATTCTCTTGGCATTGTGTTTCACAGAGTAGACATTTTTAAATTCAGTGCTTGTGCTTTTGTAGCTAAAGTTATTGCCAAAACCAAGGTCATTTAAATTTTCTTCTATATTACCTTCCACATGTTTCATGTTTAGGTTTATATTCCAATCTGAGTTAATTTTTGTGAAGAGTGTATGGTATCTGCCTGGATTTATTTTATTTTATTATTTTCTTGTATTTTTATTTTATATTTTTACATTTAGCTTCACCATTACTCCAGAACCATTTGTTTAAAAGATTGTATTTTGCTTTCTTGTATTGCTTTTGCTTTTATATTAAATATAAAATATAATTGATAATATATATTCTGTTCCTTTAATCTAGACTTTCTGTGGTATTACAATATCTTGCTTACAATTATCGTTATGGTAAACTTTTTTTAAAGATTTTATTTATTTATTTGACAGAGAGAGAGATCACAAATATGCAGAGAGACAGACAGAGAGAGAGATGAAGAGAAGCAGGCTCCCTGCTGAGCAGAGAGCCCAATGCAGGACTCGATCCCAGGCCCCTGGGATCATGACCTGAGCCGAAGGTAGAGGCTTAACCCACTGAGCCACCCAGGCGCCCCATCATTTTGGTAAACTTTGAAGTCAGTCCTCAGTCTTTGTTCTCCTTCAACACTATGTTGACTATTGTGAGTCTTTGCCTCTCCATATAAACTTTAAAATAAGTTTGTTTATATTAAAAAAAAGAACCTGCTGGAATGCATTAATTGTATAGATAACCTTGGAAACCAGTGACCTCTTGAGCTTAGCAGGAGATAGACCATGGACATCAGTTGTCACAGTGGTGCCTCTGGCAGAACCTATTTCAAATCCGTAGGCAAAATGAGACCTCAAGGATCTGAGAGATGTCTAAGAAGTACTTGATACATCCCTTGGTATGGTATATTGAAGTGTCCACCTGTCTGAAAGCTGGGGAATGTAGATAAGGGAGGGAAAATTAGTTATGATAAAACATATCAACAAACATGAATAAATTTTGTAAAACTAATTGTCTTCGCTCATATACAGTATGACCAACAGAGGGACCATCAAAAGGAAAGCATCCGTTATGTTTATTGTGAAATTTTTTATTCAAAATAAAGCAATGAGAGGGGAAGACACAATGAGAAAATTACCATTTTTTAAATGGTAAACTTCTTACAAAATGGAACAGGTTTTATATTCTAAGTAGTATATGGAAGAGAGAGAGAGCGAGTACAGGCAGACAGAGTGGAAGGCAGAGTCAGAGGGAGAAGCAGGCTCCCTGCGGAGCAAGGAGCCCAATGTGGGACTCGATCCCAGGACGCTGGGATCATGACCTGAGCCGAAGGCAGCTGCTTATGAGCCACCCAGGCGTCCCCTAAGTAGTATATGGAAAAGTAAAACATTGGAGCGCCTGGGTGTCTCAGTGGTTTGGGCTGCTGCCTTTGGCTTGGGTCATGATCTCAGGGTCCTGGGATCGAACCCCACATCAGGCTCTCTGCTCCGCAGGAAGCCTGCTTCCCTCTTTCTCTCTCTCTCTCTCTCTGCATGCCTCTCTGCCTAGTTGTGATCTCTGTCTGTCAAATATAAATAAAATCTTTAAAAAAAATAAAAGAAAAGAATTACATTAAAAAATAAAATTTTAATTTAAAAAATTATGTAATTTTTAAAAAAGGTTAAAAATAGCAGAACCATTTTTCTTATAACTCGAAAATACATTGTATATATATGTATCAAAAATAACTTGTCGGGCGCCTGGGTGGCTCAGTGGGTTAAGCCACTGCCTTTGGCTCAGGTCATGATCTCAGGGTCAAGGAATCGAGCCACAAATCGATCTCTCTGCTCAGCGGGGAGACTGCTACCTCCTCTCTCTCTCTGCCTGCCTCTCTGCCTACTTGTAATCTCTCAATAAATAAATAAATAAATAAATAAAATCTTAAAAAAAAAAAAACTTGTCATGGGGGCGCCTGGGTTTCTCAGTGGGTTAAAGCCTCTGCCTTCGGCTCAGGTCATGATCCCAGGATCCTTGGATTGAGTCCCACATTGGGCTCTCAGCTCAGCAGGGAGCCTGCTTCTTCCTCTCTCTCTGCCTGACTCTGCCTACTTGTGATCTCTGTCAAATAAATAAATAAAATCTTTTATAAAAAAAATTTAAAAAAATAACTTGTCATGTCTGGAATCAGGAGCATATGGAAAAAAATAATATCTAAGGACAATACTTCTGCCATGTTTTGTGCCTTGTTAATATTTTTAAACAGTCAGGCAACTTTTAGCTTTATTGAAATACCTGCTAAGATACCAGCAGTGCCTTTTGGAACCCTATGACTATAAAAATTAATTGCAAATATTCAAAATGTTTACTATGGTGTGACTATTTAGGGCCACCACCAAGTATGTTTCAGAAGTAAGCATAACTGTTACTCTTCTGTAAGGCAAAAGGGCATATTTTCAGGAGTTCCATCTGCTGTACCAGGAGTTGAATCAAGTAATGATTTTTGTCTATAAAATAATTTACTTTTCAATCTAACATTCCTCATTCCACATTATAATAATAAAAACTAGGAGGAGACTAAAACAAACAAACAACTACAACTACAACAACCAGCTTTTCCTTCAGTGGAAAAGTAAATAGAACCTTATGAGTAGCCTGAAATTTATTTTTAAATATTTTTAAGATAAACGTTTTTGTTAGAAAACCATATATTTTATATTACTAAGAAATAACAGGCAAAGTTTTATTAACTTCTAAAACGTCTAGTTACTTTTATTTATCTATTAACTCATCTCTTTATGAAGTAGAACATGATCACACCTATTGTATCTACCCAAGTTTGTATGCTTTGGTTATTTTATGTTTGCTATTTCCTTGATTAATTTTTACAATATTTGATACATAATAGTATCTTTAAGTCCTTCTATGGTTTCACAGAATTTGTTTGAACTTCATAAAAATGTACCATACTTTTTGCACTGCCCTTGTTTTAATTCTCTATTAACTTTCCAAGATTTATTCACTTTAGAGTGTGTAGCTATCATTTATTTTTATTCCTCCATAATGCTATGTTTACAAATTTGTATTTATCTGTACTTTTAAAAATATCTTAATTATATAACATTTCTCATCTCACATAACACTCATGTTACTTCTACACTTATCAGATCTTATGTAACTGAAAACCACAACTCAGCAACAATATAGCACCATTTTTCAAAATTAAATGGCTTACCAGAATTCTTTAGTTCTATCCTTTATTTGTATTAGATGACCCTTTATTCTGGTATTTGACATTGTTCATATGGAGGAAAGCTTATAAGTTGATATTCCATAAATAGAAGGATTTATTATGATTGATTAATTATTTTCATTTAGAATGCATAGAATATGGTTGATTTAATATTTCTTTCTTACTCTCTGCCTGGAACATAGTGCTATCTATGTAATAGCCACTAAAATATTAAGTTAATCACCTAGACTTTAAACTGCATATTAATAGGAATAACATACAGAACTCTTCTCAGATTGGGACACCTGGGTGGCTCAGTCAGTTAAAAGCCTGAGCCTTTAGCTCAGGTCATGATCTTAGGGTCCTGGGACTCAGTTCTGCAACAGATTCCCTGCTTAGCCGGGAGTTTGCTTCTCCCTCACCCTGCTGCTCCCCCTGCTTGTGCTCTCTCTCACTTAAATATAATTAAAATTAAAAAAATGAATTCTTCTCAGATAGCTAATATAGAATATCGTCTTTGTATTCATCAAAGGGAAAGTGCCATATAATAATGAATTCAGACTACTTCAAATTCATTTTTTAACCAGTAAGAAAGTACTGGAAACAAGCCAAAAATGTCTTTAATGAATTAAATAAATAGATTGAATTTCAATATCTTAATGTTTCTTAAATAAATTGCAAGATTTTTATACTAGATATCAGTGTAAATATTCATTATACAAGGATATTCTAAAAATAAACCTGAGAAAACTACTTGACATATATGATGACAAAAACGAGTTTGACAAAAGTCAGTTTGGGTAAAACTTACAACACCTACCACCTGAAACTCTTGTTCTATAATTTAATTATTTTAATTTACAAAAATACAAAAATAATATATCAGAGTAAGTCTATTGATAGCTTTGAAGGTATGCTCTGGTTGTGCACTGTTTACTATTGAAAGGGGAATCAAATATGTGATGCTTATGGTGTGACTATATTAAAATTCAACAAGTTCAGAAGCATGCGAGGAATAGAATAAAGACAAAAGATGACCCTTACTTATCCAAAAGATAGACAATGGTATATATGTGCTAGTTGGGGAGAGAATCCAGTCAGTAGTTGGAGGATGTGGTAGTGGAAAAAAAAAGACACAACGTTGTGGTTGAACGTTTAGCACTATATTTAACAAAGTGAAATTGTGTGTTAATAGCCTTGAATAAAATCCAAAAAATATTTTCAATTCATTGAAGATTATTTAGGAAAAACTTGAAAAATACAACTTGATAAGGATTCCAATAAAAGATTCATAAGCAATACAAGTTTAAGAATTTTTAGTATATTTTCCCTAAAAATCCATTTGATTTAAATTAAAAAGAATTCTATTTACCTGCCACTTAAATAAGAGGAAATTATTTGGTTTTGTAATAAGTCAATAAAATAAATTAACATATCTTTAGAAAACAGATATGCACACTAATTTTAAAATAATAGTGCTAAAGCTGTTCAGCAAACATTTGTAAAATTCCTTGCCATCAGCTAGCTCTGGAGTTCTGCTAGGTAAGGCCACGTATGTTACTGCTCAGAGTACTGACGCAAAGCAATTGTCCCCTTCACATCCATTTTTTGCTGTTGATATGACATGCTATGTTGTTTAGAGATACATAGATGGCCCTACATGAAGGCCTTTTTTTGTGTGTATACAGGTGACTGTGATTTAACTTTCAAATAAGATGGCTCCTGATTTACAATGATTCAAGTTACGATATATTTGGCAATGATGTGAAAGTGAAAGTGATTCAGTAGAAACTGTACTTTGAATTTTGAATTTGGGTCTTTATAAAAAGGGCCAGTGACATGTGGTATGGTGCCGTCTTGTGATGCTGGGCAGGGGCAGTGAGCCACAGCTCCCAGTCAGCTAGGAGACTACAGGGGTGAACACCTGATATTCTTACAACCATTCTATATATAACCATTCTTCTTTTTTTTAGTGTAATATTTAATAAATTGCATGTGATATTTGATACTTTGTTATAAAATAGGCTTTGCTTAAGATTATTTTGCCCAAATGCAGGCAAATGTAAGTGTTCTGAGTATGTTTAAATAAGCTTAAGGTAAGCTATGATATTTGGTAGTTTAGGGGTATTAAATGCATTTTCAATTTTTTATGTGTTTCTCTGTACATAGCCCCGTTGTAAGCTGAGGAACATCTCTATATGTATATGTAGCCTTGGTATGGCTTACATATTATTGGCATGAAACACCTAGAACAGTACGTGTGCCATATAATTGTCTACAACATCAAACAAGTTTCTTGAAAACTTGTGCCAAAGGGGTTATGTCTTTAAGGATTCTTATTTCAGAAGGGTTCTCTCAAACGTAAGATTTTTCAGAAGTTAAGTGAAAATCTGACCAAACTAAACATTTTTTTTTAATTTTCCCTAGTGAGCAAAGATAGCTAAAATCTATCTGCCATTTTCAACACTGTACTCAACGGCTATAATTCGAATTTAAGAACAGATTATTTATATCAAAACCACATGTTGGTCTAAACTTACACAATATTCATAAATCTCACTCAGAGCCTTGGACACTTTTATTTGTTGAGTCTATATGGTACTACGGACATTCATCTTTTTTGACGTCATAGCTTCATGTATGTCTATACTTTTGAAAATACATGCATCATAGTTCCATTGTAAAATGTCTGGGTTATAAAATGAGCTATGCTATCAAAATGGTAATAAGAACATACAAATGACCTGATGTAATGAACTGGACCAGATTGCCAGATATCACATTTCATACCAGAAAGATTCAGTGGTAAGTTTTAAAATGGCCAGCTATACTTCGACTGAATTATAACTCATTTAACTTCTTTCTTTGTGTCCAGTATTATACATTAGTCAGTATTATAGTAAATAAGTACTTTGGACAGATGTAAATAGGCTGTAATAAAAAATGTTTTTCTTCTTTCTTTTAGTCCTTTTTACTTGTAAGACTAGCCACAAATACCATGCCTCCCCCTAAATAATTTGCAATCCAAATTTATCTCTAAATGAATTTATTGCACAGAAAAATATATATATATACACTTACAGTAGACATGTTCAAAAATAGTTACACAACAGCAGGGCCCTAAATGTAAGCAGTATAGTTGTTTTGTTTTGTTTGTTATTTTCTTTTAAAAAAAAAAAGAGGTTATGTGAAATATTGGAATTTTATTTCGAGGCCTAGTATTTCAAGACAGTTAACCACACTTACGGTGTCAACAGCCTCTTGTTGGCAGTATGATTTTATTGGCTCCATGGAATAACAGCAAGAATTTACTATTGCTTCTTTCTTTTATGACACACACAGAAAAAAAAAATGACACATTTGCTCAAGACCATCCAGAATCATTTTAACCTATCAAAATTGATGGGAGGCCTTCACTGCCAAAGTCACTGCTGGGTTTTCACAATTCATTGCAGACAATCTGCTACTCCCATTATGATAAAGAGAGAAGAGTCATAATCAGGTAAGAAAGCTAGATTAATACTTGTAATTATCATTGAATTATTTAGCCTGCTATAGGATTATTATTATTAGTGTCATTTGATAATTTTCTCTCATTTTATTAAACACAACTGTGAGTAATTACCCTACCTAATATTTCTCTGTATTGGCTGACTAGCTAGCAAACATTCATGAAAATATACGGTAGCCACACATATAAAATGCTGCATTATGATGCTGTTGAATCAGAACATACCACTACATGATCCTGTAGCTCTTTGAGGATTTGCAAATCAATTAATTCTATGTTTATTGGATTCTTCCCATACAATTAGAAAATTTATAATAGAGTCCATGAACATTGTTATTTTTACCATTTTAAACCAGCAATCACACTTTGATTTTTACAACAAATGCAGAAATATAAACACACACATTTGGATCAGTTTTCTGTTAGTCTGTCTGGACTTCAAAATCCTATACCTCAAGATAATGCACACCAAAGTTCTGGATTAAAGAAGAAATTAGATGGCACCTGAACACTTGGTTTAATATTCTCAAAAGGTCTATGCCACTTATTTCTTACATTATGACATTGTTTTACAAAGATCCACACTTTTATAATGTTAGTATTTCTAATAATCAATAAAGTCAATTAATCATGATTAAAAATCAAACATAAAAATTTCTACTTTTTGCTTTTGCCCCCTCCATTTAGAACTTATTTATAGCCTGATAATTCAAAGGTCCCTATGTTTATGAAAAGCTGGGCAGAAATAGCTCTAAGATCCCATTCAGAACTTGATATTAATCTAAGTCTTTTGGCTCCATTTATCCTGAGAGCAAAGAGTAGGACAAAGGATTTGAGTACTGTTAGTTTATCTGGGAGATTATCCAAGGTAGAAAAGAATGGGAAAGTGATAGAGTGAAGAAGCAACTTTGTCAAAGAGGTACATTGTTGATATAATTGTTGTTGAAAGAAAATGAAGGCTTGCTTTTACTGAAAGGTCCTGAGAAACTTCTTTAAGTTGTCCTCATGAAGACCTGAAAACTGACAATTTTATCTATTGTTCTTATTTCCACTTCACTGAGAGCTGTCCTCAGAGGACATTAACTCTCCTACACTTTTGGGTTGTGTTGGAGACATTCTAAAATGAGAGAGAGAACATGAGATGCTATCAGTGTTAAGTAACTGCAATTTCCCATGGAACTATCCACCACAGGTTTGGCTATAATCAGGTGTTGGGCCTTGATATCAGAGGGATTTGAGGCAGTATCATTTTAGGTTAATCATTATATCTGAAATTTCCATAAACTTCAACTGATGAAACTTTGTTTATAAATCTATAAATATAACAATAAATCTACAGTATTCAAATTATTTTCATAGAAATACACAGACAAAGCATCAATTGATTAATATTTAAATGTTACAAAATACTGAACTGAAAGAATTTGGTCATATAGCAACGTGTAAGTAGTAGAACTTAGGTTTAGGTTAGAACTCAGGATGCATTTGAGACTCAGTTAAGAAATTGAATGGAGGGATGCCTGGGTGGCTCAGTGGGTTAAGCCACTGTCTTTGGCTCAGTTCATGATTCCAGGGTCCTGGGACTGAGCCCCAAATCGGGCTCTCTGCTCAGCAGGGAGCCTGCTTCCTCCTCTCTCTCTGCCTGCCTCTCTATCTGCTTGTAATCTCTCTCTGTCAAATAAATAAATAAAATCTTAAAAAAAATTAATTGAATGGATGTCTGACTATCTTATAGGTTTGCTAAAAATCAGTGACTTTGTGTTCACATGTGCCTATGCAGGAATTTTTAACTTTCTCTAAGAAGTTATTAGATTTGATTATATAATGGCAGTAAAGGATGGGGAAAAGCAAAGTACAAACCCCATAAAGACAAAGACAGTGCATATGAGAAAAGAGTAATAGATAAGAAGAATCAATGCATTTGAGGAAAATGGGAATTGAAATACACAATGAGTGTTGATTTTTTTAGATGGAGAAAACAAAAGTAGCTTGCAAGAAGGAAATAACAGAAGACATGTTGTGATGTGATACAGAATCCTGGAAAAGGCAGTAATGTAGAATAAAAGAGTAGGGAGAGCATATCAGGTATTTTGGATAGGAAGGAGTTAGGAGATAATTGCTTGATAAATTTTATATGGCCCACTTAAATGCACAGATTTCTCTTCTTTAATATATATGGAGAACAGGGTGTCCTTTCTCTTCCCTTTCAGAGCACCAGAGGTGTACTCTTTCAGACTGAAAACCTGAAAAGCTCAGGACTCAGTTGCTTAAGCACAGCTCAGAGGACATATTTCAATTAAGATTTACATTTTGCTGTATGTAGTAGACTTTCAAAAGTGGTTTAACCATATTTTTTCATTTAACAAGAAGACTACAGAGAGTGTTTTCTGGTGTTGGTTCAGCGTCTTAAGAAAGTCAAGTGAACTATCTTAAAGGTTTTCATGGCTTTTAATTCACAGTTGCAAAAATTGCTGTTGGAGTTCTCACTATTAAGCCCACATTTCTGGCAGAAAGATAGAGGTAAAAGAGAATGATAGCTTGTATGACTGATACTTTGTCATATGGTTACAATATAACTAGAAAAGAGACAATAAAATATTTGATGTTGTTTTAAGTTTCCTTGTTGTCAATCCCTCAGTGCTTTCTGATATTAAAGGAAAAAGTAGATGGATATTGACCTGGCAAATATCAACACCTGTCAGTCTCTCTTGGATAACCAATATCTCTATAATCTCTTCTTCCCAGTAAAAAAATAAAATAAAATATATTCATAACCCACACTGTGCCATCTCAAGTTACTGCACCAAGATAAAATTACAATGATTTTCAGTTGTTCCAAATTTACAGAATACCCTTCCTTATGATATCATGTCTTATAAGATAAGATAGATAATTGGCTTGCTACCAATATACCCAGATGTGACTGTGGAAGAGACAGGAAAAAAATAATAATATTTATTTATTCCTTGGGTTGACTCTGTTTACACAGATGCATTAGTATTAGAAAAGGTTGGCTTGGGACATTGGAATGAATTTACTTAATGGGTCTGTATGTAATTTTGTTGGAGGAAATTTTTAATTTCTACATAAATTATTAGAATTCTATCTTATTATCTTTTGTTATTTTTCACATGTTAACAAAGCCAATGTTTTTGTCTAGCAGACAAGATCTTAAATCCTAACAAAACTCAATTTTTTCCTTTTTTTTTTTTAAGTTTGAGAGCCTCATGTTCTCTCATGCTGCTTTAAATACAACTCAAAAAAAAAAGGAGCTAAGTGGGGCAGTAAGACCAGACTTTTTTTTTTTATTTATTTTTTTATTTTTTATAAACATATATTTTTATCCCCAGGGGTACAGGTCTGTGAATCACCAGGTTTACACACTTCACAGCACTCACCAAAGCACATACCCTCCCCAATGTCCATAATCCCACCCCCTTCTCCCAAAACCCCCTCCCCCCCCGGCAACCCTCAGTTTGTTTTGTGAGATTAAGAGTCACTTATGGTTTGTCTCCCTCCCAATCCCATCTTGTTTCATTTATTCTTCTTCTACCCACTTAAGCCTCCATGTTGCATCACCACTTCCTCATATCAGGGAGATCATATGATAGTTGTCTTTCTCTGCTTGACTTATTTCGCTAAGCATGATACGCTCTAGTTCCATCCATGTTGTTGCAAATGGCAAGATTTCATTTCTTTTGATGGCTGCATAGTATTCCATTGTGTATATATACCACATCTTCTTGATCCATTCATCTGTTGATGGACATCTAGGTTCTTTCCATAGTTTGGCTATTGTGGACATTGCTGCTATAAACATTCGGGTGCATGTGTTCCTTTGTATCCCTACATTTGTATCTTTAGGGTAAATACCCAATAGTGCAATTGCTGGGTCATAGGGCAGTTCTATTTTCAACATTTTGAGGAACCTCCATGCTGTTTTCCAGAGTGGCTGCACCAGCTTGCATTCCCACCAACAGTGTAAGAGAAGACCAGACTTTTTATTTTATTTTATTTATCTTATTTTTAATTAAAAAATTAAAGATTGTATTTATTTATTTGAGAGAGAGAGCATGAGTGGGGCAGGGGGAGGTAGCTGCAGAGAGAGACTACATTTGAAACCCGATATGGAGCTCGATCCCAGGATCCTGACTGAGATCATGACCAGAGACAAAGGCAGATACATATGCAAAATCCCTTTTTTTCTGGGAAACAATACTTTACAAGAGATGTTTGAAAAAGTACTGGGGAATCAACTTTAATTGGAGATACAAAAATTTAATTGACTTTTGTAAAGCTACAGGGATCCAAATGATGGGAATCCCAGCCCGTTTAGGTTGTAGACCACAGAGTATTCTTCTCTGTAATATTTTATTTCCTTCCATGTCTACTAACTCCAGTCCAAGTTCACTGATCTCTTTTTAGATAGTGCAAAACATGTCAAAGAATACCAAACGAGTGCCCAATATTCTACATTTATTACATCATTTCTAACATATAGAAGTGTGTTATCAAGGCTGGTTCTGTGAACGAACATAGTTACGCTAAAGTGTGTTTTGTTCTCCAAGAAATTAAATGCATGATTATCACACAATTATAAAATACTTGTGTCAAGAATTTTTATTCAAAAATTAATAAGAAGCAGATATTAAAACTAGTTCACATGGTTATTTGGGATATAAGCAGAGCTGTGCAGCAGAAGTGCTCTGGGCCCATAATTTGGGTTATAGAATTTATGTTTTCTAATGAAATATCACTAACTTGCATTATTGTTAACAAGAATCTTGTGCACTACCATCAGTTTTCTACATTATAACCTCTTGCTCTATAGTTTGTAAATAACTTTGTCAATAGCAAGCTAATAAACAGGGTGACTCCAATGGATTGAGATAATCTCCAGAGTTTCTGCTACATAATGCCCAGGACTCCATTGAAAGGACACCTAAGAATTTATTTTGCCCAAAAATTTGATCATTTTTTTTACTGTCCTTACCTATTTTCCAAACCTAGTCCTTTTGCTTCACCTTTCAGTCTACGGACAACCCTGTATCTGACTGACTTGTTAATTCTGGGAATGTCTTGCAGATTAATTTGCTTGCCAGAGGTGGTTCCTCTAATTGATGTCTAAGAACCTTAATTAGTTAAGAAAAGTTTTTTTAACATTTTCATTGCTATTTATTATTATTATTATTATTGCTAATATCTCTATTATAAATAATTCACAAGGGCATCTTTCTGACAAAAGTCAAAGAGCTGGCTACTAATAGAAAAAGTACATTTGACTCTGTCAGTGAAAGTGGTAAAGGGATTTGAGAAAATAAGGCAAAGCACCGGAATTATGTGTTAAATCTTTAAATATTATAGACACCTTTACTTAATTTCTAATACTGTTGTTGCTTATAATTAAATAAGTTGTTTACCATGAACCACGCATTACAGCAAATATATTGTTTATACAGATTAAATTTTTATCAAAAGGGACGCCTGGGTGGCTCAGTTGGTTAAGCAGCTGCCTTTGGCTCAGGTCATGATCCCAGCGTCCTGGGATCGAGTCCCACATCAGGCTCCTTGCTCGGCCGAGAGCCTGCTTCTCCCTCTGCCTCTGCCTGCCATTCTGTCTGCCTGTGCTTGCTCTCTCGCCCACTCTCTCTGATAAATAAATAAATCTTAAAATAAATAAATAAATTTTCATCAAAAAATTGTAAGTGTATTTTATTGTAGGATCATGATCAGCATTTTGCAGATGAGAAAAGTGAAATTTAGAAAAGTATGTCTCTTCAAATCCCTCATACAATATCTGGCCTAGATAGAAGGATATACTATCACAATTGAGGAAGATAATTGAGATTACTTAAAATGATAAACTTTACTGTATAGGGTTTTTTAAAAGTTTGCCACAGATTCAGATTCTTTTAAAATATAGATCTATTTTGTGTAAAGAGAATGCACTGAGAAGTAAAAAGAAAGTGATATATCAGTGGTACCAAGTAATGGCTATAATATCATCACCTTATTTATGAACAATGAAACAGTGTGCAATATTTAAATAAATTTAAATAAATTCCTATTTATTTATTATTAAAGAAATTCCTCTAACAAACAGTATGTTTTGAAGGTTGCTAGCAGGAAAGTGTTGTACTTCATGGAAGTAATCAGAAAATATGATCTAAATTTCTGCTTTCAAGGGCGCCTGGGTGGCTCAGTGGGTTAAAATTCTTTCAAGAAGCTATAACAGTAAGTACTGAGCATTAGCTATTATATGCTATGGATGAATAACTGAAATCTACATTTGAAACTAATGGTACACTATATGTTAACTAATTGAATTTTAAAAAGTTCATAAAAAAAAACCACTATTTTATAAAACAATATTCCCAACAGGCTCTTTTGCTTTAAAATACTCACTCTGTAATGAGAGTCATTACTTTTGTCTAGCCAATTCTTACATCACTGTTTATCCCTTCCCTGCTTTATCCCTTCCCTTTATCAATAAAGGCTCACTTGGGTTACCTAGAAGCCATGAGAAAGCTTGTAATAGATTTGGCTGGTTTTCACCAGCAATTTGACCACCATGTGCACAGTGAAGTCTATTGATAAAGGCTTTATTGCAATAAATTGCAAATACATGGATGATTTTGAATTCTCTTTCTTGAGGTCTTGTTTCATGATAATAAATTTAGGGTGGCTTATTGGAATGGATGTTATTAACATATTTTCATAGTTCTAAGTACATGGAATTGTAAAATAGATTAATGAGTGTGGCATTACTGACAACCGTCCTCATTTTGAAATCAAATTACAGTGTACTGAGCTGAGGAGGCAAAGCAGATTTGGGATTATGAGTGAAATAATTTAAAAAAGTCTTAGGGCTATTATCAGACTATTGGGTAATTCAGCAGAAAAATATCAACTGATTGAGATTCTGTGTACCCTGATTTCAGAGAGAAGTTAAGATAAATAAGTAACACGAGGAGACTAGGGAGCCAAACATAATTGAAAATTTTGTGCCAGGGTGTGTATACATCTGTTTATCTTCTTGCTTTACCACTAAGGTTGCTCCTAGAGGAGAGTTTAAATATGTGTTGGAGCTAATCTCTGTGGATTACACAAGAAACCACATCCTACAGCTCTCCCTGAAACACCCCTTAGGATTTCAATGTAATTTGGTTTTTGCATTTTTAGAAATAACAAAATACTTTGAAAACTCATCTACTTTATTACCACCACAAGTGAGTCAGCTGACTCCACATTTTAACACAGTGACAGTCACAGAGGAATGGAGGAATGAGTAGAGTTATCAATATATGTGCTTTTAAGAAGTATGACCGGGTAGCAGCTATTTCCAGGAACCAAAACATGGGTCAGCAGCTGTGCAGGAAAAGTGATGGAATAAATGACTCATTTCAGAGGATTTCTATAACATATTAGTTCTATAATGTATCTTCAGCACCCAATTACCCGCTTTGATCTAAAGATAAGGATTTACAGTTAAGATCCCATTTATGATTTGACTGGTAGTGTCTGGATCATGTTTACTATTGTTTTGACTATTACTTGAAACCTATAGTAGTACTTGGGATATGTGTTGTGTATTCTGTGAACATGTGCTATTTTTAGATTAGATAATTCCTGTCTCAAACCCCTGTTAATTTGTTTGTTTTTGTTTATTTGATAGAGGGTTCAGTAAATGGATATATCTGAAAAATTGCAAAGCCACTATTAAAATAAGTTATTATTATATATAGCATGTAATTGCACATTCCTCCTTTGAATCCGACAGAGCTTCACCATATCCTTAACAATTTGGGAAAAACACGCTATTATTTTTCTTCATAAAATTTCTCCTGTTAGGCTGTGATTGTTGTCATCAGCAGTAACTCCTCTGAAGGCTTTGTCAAAAGAGTTGAAAAAATTGGAAAGATGTGAATGAAGCTGTTTGCTGAATATAAAGAAAAGAGCATTGAAGTACAATTCACACTCTTACTTCTCCTTCTATGCTTTCAGATGTTTGACATTTGAAAATTCTGCTTCTAGAAGAGATGCCCTATATAATTCTTACTTTAAGGAGCAAGTTGCTTTTATAATTTTTTTTTTATTATTCTACCATTCAAGTATTTCCATTTAAATTAAATTCAATACCATTTAAAAAAAATCAAAAGTGCAGCCAGTATTCAATTCCTGGGCTAAATAATTTTAGAAAGCTTTGTGTTATTGAACCTACGGGGTTTTTCTGTAGTTTTAACTCTTTCTTTCTGTGATTTTTCCCATTAGTCACGTAAGTGACTGCAATATAACAGACATTGAGGATAAAGGACTGAATAGAACAATCCTTGGCCTCATGAAGTTGAGAATCTAGCAAGGGAGTCAAACAATTCAATCATTCAGAGACTATTTATTGAGTGCCTGGCTTAAGATGAGCACAACAAAACCCCAGCCCAGAGGAATCATTTTAATGGGAGAGATAGATAATAGGTAAGCCAACTTTAAAAAGAAAAAAATTGTACTGGGTTTTCCTTTAATAGTGATGCATATTTGAACTAAATAAGCACATTTTAAAAAGAGCAGTGATTGAGAAGAGGTTTTGTAACTGAGTGGTCTGAAAGGGCCTCCCTGAAAAAAGTCTGTTTTGAACAGATTTCTGAATAATATCAGCTAGGAAGCTGCGCAAAAATCTCAGAGATGGGTGATTTTTCCAGTCAAAAAACTGTAAAGGCTCCAAAGTCACAATACAGCTGTAAGTTTCTCTAATAAAGTAACTTCTGACAAAGAATGAGAAGAAATAACTAACCCAGGTTTGAAAGAAAAGGGACAGACATTCTATGGAATTAATATTTAATTAAAGCTCTAAAGGACAAAAATACAATAGAGCAAAATTCTGGTGACGCTGATATACCTAATGAAAGTTCATAAACAAGGTGTGGGTAGCAAAGAGTGTGTGGGAATGTTGGTAAGAACAGTGGGGAAGAGTCATCCCTGAACATGTTCTTAAATGAAGCAATTCTTGTGTTGTTTTAAAGGGTAAATTGGAGTTTGCCTAAGTGATTAGAGAAGGATGCCTCGGCTTATGGAAGTTCAAAGCCATAAAGATGTGATAAACTACTGCAGATATTTTCATGTATATTTGTTGTTGCTTCTAGTAATGGTGATCTAAAAACTCCTACTTAAGACAACTTAAAAATCCAGACAAAATAGCTTTTAAAGTTAAAAATATCAGAATGATTATAAAAATAAGTGAGGGATTACTGGGCCAAAATACGAAACACAATGAGAGTCTAGAGATATATGCCCTGAAGCCATTTTAGCTATGAGAGCATTAGAAACTGCTAAAACACACTGAGCTGTGTTTTTAATAGACACTTGATACTAGAGAAACAAAATTCAAAATCCAGCAGCAATCAAATTTGAGGACTTTGGTACAACCCAAATTTAAGTTGAGATCCCCAAAGCACAAGGAGAAGCAGAAATAAGACTATAGCCTACCTTGCCTTCTGTGTAAACTGAGAAAGTCAACCACTGAATTTGGAGTATGATTGTCTTGTAGAGTCTCAGATATAAGAGAAAATCCTGCCAAGGAGGACCATACCATTATTATAGCTCTTAATTATCCCTACTCAAATAGAGTTTCAAATATAATGTCTTGAACATAGCAAAATGTAACAAAGCACACAAAGAAAAACCATTAACAAGATTTGATAGGCAAAATGGGATTAAGTATGATATTAAAATGATCAATAAATATTATAAAATGGCTTGATTACTCTGCTCAAAGAAATGAGAGGGGAAGCAAATTGAACAAAAAACTGAAACTAAAAAATGATATTGAGAAAGATTTTATAAATGAACCAAATGGATACTCTAGAACTTTAAAGATATGACAGCCAATTTAAGATACCACAGGGGTGCCTGGGTGGCTCACTTAATTAAACCTCCAATTCTTTTTCCTTTTTTTTAACACCTTAATTTTATTTTATTTCTTTCATTTTGGCTCAGGTCATGATGTCAGGGTTGTGAAATAGAGCCCAGAGTTGGGCTCTGTGCTGAGCCTGGAGCCTGCTTAAGATTCTTTTCCCTTCTTTTTCTATCCCTCCCTGTGCTCTCACTCGCTGGCTCTCTCTTGCTTGCAAATAAATAAATAGATAGATATATAGATAATAGACAAAGCAAAATAAAAGCAGATTATGAAAATAAATATAAAGTTTTTGGAATGAAAGCAAGTTCAAAATAAAATAGAGAAGACCTACACAGCTAAAAGTTCATTCAGAAAATCTACTATTAAAGAAGTCAGTATGACACAATGTTAAGATATCAAAAGATTGGAGCATGTACTTTACAGAAAGGGTAATCCAAATGGCCACTCATATGTAAAAACTGTTTATCATTATTATGAATCTGGAATTAAATTAAATTAAAAATAAATTAAAACCTAGAATGGCATACTATTACACACTTACCATATTGGGAAAAAGTAAAAATGTCTTGCAAGAATGTGAAAGAATGACAGTGCGCATAATAAAACATTTCAGGTAAGTTGGACATTATTTAGAAAACTTCAAAATTAAAAAAAAATTGGTCCATTCCTAGAAATACAACATTGAACTAAATGAATATTTTCACCAGGATATGTAAACAGATGATTATAGTTATTTCACTCATAACGGCAGATCAGCAGTGGTATATTTGCACAATGTTACATTAAATAAGAGAGAATATTAACAAACTGGGAGAAGGGGATAGGTTGTTATCATAAACAGATCTTCTATGGTGCTAATTATGTTCTATTTCTCAAAATCTTTAAGTTAAAAAATTTTCAAATTTATATCTAAATAGATAGATAGATAGATGATAGATAGATAGACAGATATCCCAGAAGCTGCAATGCTAGGCTAAGACCAGGCTTTAAAGGGCTTTTCTATATTCTACTAAATACTTTAAACCGTTCATTATATCATAGCTCAGTGTTCGAATCTCCATTTGTTTCCTCAGTTTTCTAATATTTATCTTAAGGTGACATGATCCAGACTTTTGATCACCTTTGTCTAAATATTTCTATTTTAACAAAGTCCTTTTTAATACTCAGAGACTAAAACATAGAAAAATACTCTGATTTTTATCTCACTAGAGTGGAAAATATATGGTTACCCATTAACTAATGATATCCATGTCTACATTAGATCCATGACATTTTTAATTCTTGGGAGCTTTTGGTTAAATGAGTTTTTTAAGCTTCCTTTAAATGAAGCTTTAAGCCATCACCACATGAATAAAATTAAAGAACTAAATGAAAACAAGCCAAGTATTTACAGAGTAATAGAATGTGCAGTGGAAAGAGTACAATTCTGAAATCATAAAGCCTAAATTAGTGTGATACATCTTTATCAGCCATGTAATCATAAACCAGTTATCTAAATGTGTTAGCCTCAGTTTTTTCACCCATGAAATGGTGATGATAATACTTATTATGCAGAGTTGTTGTGTGGATGTAATGAAGCATGGAGCATGAGAGTCTCGTATTCCATGCTAAAATGATAGCTATTTTTATACTTATAATAATTCTAATAATAGTAATTAAATTGTTCAAAATGATAATATTCATTTATATTGAGGCATTGTATTGACTATTCATAGACACATTTACCAAAATAAATTTCATTTTACTTTACCCCCTCTGAGGCTATATATTCCTTAATTCAATATGAATCTTATTATGAATAATAATTACCATGATAAATATGCTGATTTTTCTTCTATTTAATTTTAGGGAAGTATCCTTTACTGTTGAACATAAAGAAACTTAAGCAAGTCTGTCTTATTCAAGATTTGCATGCTGCTTTCTTATGAAACTAGATTATAGAGTTGTATGAAATATATTCATGCAGTTAAGACATTTATATTTGGAAAACTGGGTGGTCAGTTTAGTATTTCAAAAGAAGATTTTAAATTTAAACCTTAAAACTGAGCTCTTTCAGCCTTATTTATAGACCATCCTTCATGCTTCATAAGTATTCCTTCATTGTAAACTAACTAATAGTGTTTGTCACAGTGTATATAACTAAAATGGATTTTGTATTCTATTATTTCAGAGTTAGTTGCAGTTTCTATTTCCTTACTTCCTTTTTTGAAAAATAGATTAATTCTACAAAAAGTTATTTCCAGCTTTATTGAAAAATAATTGACATATTATAATTTGTAAATTTAAGAAATGATTTCTTATAACACTGCAAACTTTTAACATTGTGTAAATTTTGTACCATTTGATAAATTGGTATACATCTGTATTGCAATATAATCTACATAAAAATGTTAATACATCTACTATCTCATATAGTTGCCTCTGTTTTTTATGCATGTATGGTAAGGAATTGTAAGATCTACTCTCTTAGCAACTTTAATGTATATAGTACAGTAGAGATAAACTTCAGAGGTCTTGTGGGTTTTGTTCCAGACCACCTCAATAAAGTGATTATCTCAATAAACTAAGTCAAATCATTATTATTTTTTTTGGTTTCCCAGTGCAAATAAAAAATTATGTTTCCCAGTGCATATAAAAAATAAACACTATACTGTACTGTTCAAAAGCATTATGTCTTTAAGGAAAAACAATGTATATACCTTAAGTAAACTAGTTCTGAGTTTTCAGTGGGTCATAATTACTGATAACAGATCACCATAACAAATACAATAATAATGAAAAAACTTGAAATATTGCAAGAATTACCAACATGTGACAGAGAGACACAAAATGAACAAATGTTGTTAGAAAAATGGTGGCAGCAGACCTATTTTATACAAGATTGCTATAAACTTTCAACTTGTAAGAATGTGATATATGCAAAATTTAATAAAGGGAAGCACAAAAAAAAGTATGTATATATTATTAACTATGATCATCATGCTGTACATTAGATCCCCAGAACTTTTTCCTATTATAGTTGCAAGTTTGTACCCTTTGACCACCTTATTCCACCCCAGGTTCACCCCTTGTCAACTCAACTCTAAGTTTCCATTAGTTTGCTTTTTCTTCAGATTCTGTATGTAAGGGTTATCGTAATACATAAATTAAAAAATATATAAAATCTTTGAAATATTTCACTTAGTATAATACCTTCAAGATCCATCCATGGTATTGTAAATGGCAGTATTTATTAATTTTTCATGGTTAAGTAGTATTCCATAGTATATATTTACCATACTTATTTTATTCATTCATCCATGAATGGATACTGAAGTTATTTCCATCTCTTGCTTAGAGTTAATAATTTTATAATGAACATAAGAGTGCAGATATGTCTTCGAATAGTGACTTCGTTTCCTTTAGATATATACCTAGAAGTGGGATTACTGAATCATATGGTAATTTTACTTTTAATAATATGAATAGTCTCCATACTGTTTTCCATACAAATTTATATCCCTATCACAGTGCATAAGTTCCGCATTTTACCCAATATTTACCAAAATTTGTTAGTTTTAATTTTTTGGTAGTATATATTCTAATAGTTAGTAATATCTTGCTGTGTTTTTCAGAGGTAAACAACAACAACAACAACATAATGACTTTGCCCTGAGTTTTTTACGTTGAGCACTTTTTTTTTTTTTGGATATAATTATTTATTTTTTATAAACATATATTTTTATCCCCAGGGTTACAGGTCTGTGAATCACCAGGTTTACACACTTCACAGCACTCACCAAAGCACATACCCTCCCCAATGTCCATAATACCACCCCCTTCTCCCATGCCCCTCCCCCCAGCAACACTCAGTTTGTTTTGTGAGATTAAGAGTCACTTATGGTTTGTCTCCCTCCCAATCCCATCTTCTTTCATTTATTCTTCTCGTACTCACTTAAGCCCCCATGTTGCAACACCACTTCCTCATATCAGGGAGATCATATGATAGTTGTCTTTCTCCGCCTGACTTATTTCGCTAAGCATGATACGCTCTAGTTCCATCCATGTTGTTGCAAATGGCAAGATTTCATTTCTTTTGATGGCTGCATAGTATTCCATTGCGTATATATACCATATCTTCTTGATCCATTCATCTGTTGATGGACATCTAGGTTCTTTCCATAGTTTGGCTATTGTGGACATTGCTGCTATAAACATTCGGGTGCACGTGCCCCTTTGGATCACTAAGTTTGTATCTTTAGGGTAAATACCCAATAGTGCAATTGCTGGGTCATAGGGCAGTTCTATTTTCAACATTTTGAGGAACCTCCATGCTGTTTTCCAGAGAGGTTGCACCAGCTTGCATTCCCACCAACAGTGTAGGAGGGTTCCCCTTTCTCCGCATCCTCGCCAGCATTTGTCATTTCCTGACTTGTTGATTTTAGCCATTCTGACTGGTGTGAGGTGATATCACATTGTGGTTTTGATTTGTATTTCCCTGATGACGAGTGATATGGAGCACTTTTTCATGTGTCTGTTGGCCATCTGGATGTCTTCTTTGCAGAAATGTCTGTTCATGTCCTCTGCCCATTTCTTGATTGGATTATTTGTTCTTTGGGTGTTGAGTTTGCTAAGTTCTTTATAGATTCTGGACACTAGTCCTTTATCTGATATGTCGTTTGCAAATATCTTCTCCCATTCTGTCAGTTGTCTTTTGGTTTTGTTAACTGTTTCCTTAGCTGTGCAAAAGCTTTTGATCTTGATGAAATCCCAATAGTTCATTTTTGCCCTTGCTTCCCTTGCCTTTGGCGTTGTTCCTAGGAAGATGTTGCTGCGGCTGAGGTCGAAGAGGTTGCTGCCTGTGTTCTCCTCAAGGATTTTGAAGGATTCCTTTTGCACATTGAGGTCCTTCATTCATTTTGAGTCTATTTTTGTGTGTGGTGTAAGGAAATGGTCCAATTTCATTTTTCTGCATGTGGCTGTCCAATTTTCCCAGCACCATTTATTGAAGAGGCTGTCTTTTTTCCATTGGACATTCTTTCCTGCTTTATCGAAGATTAGTTGACCATAGAGTTGAGAGTCTATTTCTGGGCTCTCTATTCTGTTCCATTGATCTATGGGTCTGTTTTTGTGCCAGTACCATGCTGTCTTGATGATGACAGCTTTGTAATAGAGCTTGAAGTCCGCGATTGTGATGCCACCAACGTTGGCTTTCTTTTTCAATATCCCTTTAGCTATTCGAGGTCTTTTCTGGTTCCATATAAATTTTAGAATTATTTGTTCCATTTCTTTGAAAAAGATGGATGGTACTTTGATAGGAATTGCATTAAATGTGTAGATTGCTTTAGGTAGCATAGACATTTTCACAATATTTATTCCTCCAATCCAGGAGCATGGAACATTTTTCCATTTCTTTGTGTCTTCCTCAATTTCTTTCATGAGTACTTTATAGTTTTCTGAGTATAGATTCTGTGTCTCTTTGGTTAGGTTTATTCCTAGGTATCTTATGGTTTGGGGTGCAATTGTAAATGGGATTGACTCCTTAATTTCCCTTTCTTCTGTCTTGCTGTTGGTGTAGAGAAATGCAACTGTTTTCAGTGCATTGATTTTATATCCTGACACTTTACTGAATTCCTGTATAAGTTCTAGCAGTTTTGGAGTGGAGCCTTTTGGGTTTTCCACATATAGTATCATATCATCTGCGAAGAGTGATAATTTGACTTCTTCTTTGCCGATTTGGATGCCTTTAATTTCCTTCTGTTGTCTGATTGCTGAGGCTAGGACCTCTAGTACTATGTTGAATAGCAGTGGTGATAATGGACATCCCTGCCATGTTCCTGACCTTAGCGGAAAAGCTTTCAGTTTTTCTTTATTGAGAATGATATTTGCGGTGGGTTTTTCATAGATGGCTTTGATGATATTGAGGTATGTGCCCTCTATCCCTACACTTTGAAGAGTTTTGATCAGGAAGGGATGCTGTACTTTGTCAAATGCTTTTTCAGCAATTATTGAGAGTATCATATGGTTCTTGTTCTTTCTTTTATTGATGTGTTGTATCACATTGACTGATTTGCGGATGTTGAACCAACCTTGCAGCCCTGGAATAAATCCCACTTGGTCGTGGTGAATAATCTTTTTAATGTACTGTTGAATCCTATTGGCTAGTATTTTGGTGAGTATTTTCACATCTGTGTTCATCAAGGATATTGGTCTATAGCTCTCTTTTTTGGTGGGATCCTTGTCTGGTTTTGGGATCAAGGTGATGCTGGCCTCATAAAATGAGTTTGGAAGTTTTCCTTCCATTTCTATTTTTTGGAACAGTTTCAGGAGAATAGGAATTAGTTCTTCTTTAAATGTTTGGTAGAATTCCCCCGGGAAGCCGTCTGGCCCTGGGCTTTTGTTTGTTTGGAGATTTTTAACGACTGTTTCAATCTCCTTACTGGTTATGGGTCTGTTCAGGCTTTCTATTTCTTCCTGGTTCAGTTGTGGTAGTTTATATGTTTCTAGGAATGCATCCATTTCCTCCAGATTGTGAAATTTATTGCCGTAGAGTTGCTCATAGTATGTTCTTATAATAGTTTGTATTTCTTTGGTGTTAGTTGTGATCTCTCTTCTTTCATTCATGATTTTATTTATTTGGGTCCTTTCTCTTTTCTTTTTGATAAGTCGGGCCAGGGGTTTATCAATTTTATTAATTCTTTCAAAGAACCAGCTCCTAGTTTCGTTGATTTGTTCTATTGCTTTTTTGGTTTCTATTTCATTGATTTCTGCTCTGATCTTTATGATTTCTCTTCTCCTGCTAGGCTTAGGGTTTCTTTCTTCTTCTATCTCCAGCTCCTTTACGTGTAGGGTTAGATTGTGTACCTGAGACCTTTCTTGTTTCTTGAGAAAGGCTTGTACCACTATATATTTTCCTCTCAGGACTGCCTTTGTTGTGTCCCACAGATTTTGAACCGTTGTATTTTCATTATCATTTGTTTCCATGATTTTTTTCAATTCTTCTTTAATTTCCCGGTTGACCCATTTATTCTTTAGAAGGATGCTGTTTAGTCTCCATGTATTTTGGTTCTTTTCAAACTTCCTTTTGTGGTTGAGTTCTAGCTTTAGAGCATTGTTGTCTGAAAATATGCAGGGAATGATCCCAATCTTTTGATACTGGTTGAGTCCTGATTTAGGATCGAGGATGTGATCTATTCTGAATAATGTTCCATGTGCACTAGAGAAGAATGTGTATTCTGTTGCTTTGGGATGAAATGTTCTGAATATATCTGTGATGTCCATCTGGTCCAGTGTGTCGTTTAAGGCCTTTATTTCCTTGCTGATCTTTTGCTTTGATGATCTGTCCATTTCAGTGAGGGGGGTGTTAAAATCCCCCACTATTATTGTATTATTGTTGATGTGTTTCTTTGATTTTGTTATTAATTGGTTTATATAGTTGGCTGCTCCCACGTTGGGGGCATAGATATTTAAAATTGTTAAATCTTCTTGCTGGACAGACCCTTTGAGTATCATATAGTGTCCTTCCTCATCTCTTATTATAGTCTTTGGCTTAAAATCTAATTGATCTGATATAAGGATTGCCACTCCTGCTTTCTTCTGATGTCCGTTAGCATGGTAAATTCTTTTTCACCCACTCACTTTAAATCTGGAGGTGTCTTCGGGCTTAAAATGAGTTTCTTGGAGGCAACATATAGATGGATTTTGTTTTATTATCCATTCTGATACCCTGTGTCTTTTGACAGGGGCATTTAGCCCAATAACATTCAGGGTAACTATTGAGAGATATGAATTTAGTGCCATTGTTTTGCCTGTAAGGTGACTGTTACTGTATATGGTCTCTGTTCCTTTCTGATCTACCACTTGTAGGCTCTCTCTGCTTAGAGGACCCCTTTGAAGATTTCCTGTAGAGCTGGTTTGGTGTTTGCAAATTGTTTCAGTTGTTGTTTGTCCTGGAAGCTTTTAATCTCTCCTTCTATTTTCAATGATAGCCTAGCTGGATATAGTATTCTGGGCTTCATGTTTTTCTCATTTAGTGCTCTGAAAATATCATGCCAGCTCTTTCTGGCCTGCCAGGTCTCTGTGGATAAGTCAGCTGCCAATCTAATATTTTTACCATTGTATGTTACAGACTTCTTTTCCTGGGCTGCTTTCAGGATTTTCTCTTTGTCACTGAGACTTGTAAATTTTACTACTAGGTGACGGGGTGTGGGCTTATTCTTATTGATTTTGAGGGGCATTCTCTGAACCTCCTGAATTTTGATGCTCGTTCCCTTTGCCATATTGGGGAAATTCTCCCCAATAATTCTCTCTAGTATACCTTCTGCTCCCCTCTCTCTTTCTTCTTCTTCTGGAATCCCAATTATTCTAATGTTGTTTTGTCTTATGGTGTCACTTATCTCTCGAATTCTCCCCTCGTGGTCCAGTAGCTGTTTGTCCCTCTTTTGCTCAGCTTCTTTATTCTCTGTCATTTGGTCTTCTATATCACTAATTCTTTCTTCTGCCTCATTTATCCTAGCAGTGAGAGCCTCCATTTTTGATTGCACCTCATTAATAGCTTTTTTGATTTCAACTTGGTTAGATTTTAGTTCTTTTATTTCTCCAGAAAGGGCTTTTATATCTCTCGAGAGGGTTTCTCTAATATCTTCCATGCCTTTTTCGAGCCCGGCTAGAACCTTGAGAATTGTCATTCTGAACTCTAGATCTGACATATTACCAATGTCTGTATTGATTAGGTCCCTAGCCTTCGGTACTGCCTCTTGTTCTTTTTTTTTTGTGTTGAATTTTTCCGTCTTGTCATTTTGTCCTGAGAAGAGTATATGAAGGGGCAAGTAAAATACTAAAAGGATGGCAACAACCCCAGGAAAATATGCTTTAACCAAATTAGAAGAGATCCCAAATCGTGAGGGGGGAGAAAGGGGATAAAAAGAGGTTCAAAAAGGAAGAAAGAAAGAAAAAAAAAGAATTTAAAAAAAAAGAAAACACCTTTCAGAAAGTGGTTGTTTTTCTGTTTCCAGAATTGCTGTTCTTCTTCTCTTCGATCTCCGATGGATTTTCAGGTGTTTGCAATCTTTAGATAAGCTATCTAGCTGATCTCCGGCTAGCTGAAGTAGTCTCAGCCTGTTACTTCTCCGCCATCTTGACTCCTCCCCCCGTTGAGCACTTTTTAATGCTCCTGTTGGTCATTTATATAACTTTTTTGAATAAAAAGTCTATTGAGATCCTTTTGCTATTTTTTTAATTATATATTTTTTCTTTTTGTATCTGTTGGTTATTAACCTCTTTTCAGATATAAGATTTGTAAGTATTTTCTTCCATTCTGTGGATTGTGTTTTCATTCCCTTTTTTTTTGGCAATGCAGAAACTTTAGTTTGATGTAATACCATTTATTTATTTTTGCTTTTTTTGCTTGTGTTTTTGGTCTGGTATCCAAAAAACTATTGGCAAGACCAATGTCAAGGAGAATTTTTCCTATGTTTTCCTTTAGGAAATTTAGTTTCATGCATCACATTTAAGTCTTTAATCTATTTCAAGTTAAGATTGATGAGTGATATAAGGTTCCAGTTTCATGCTGGTTTATGTGACTATTCAGTTTTAAATATCATTTATTTGAACAGACTATCTTTACCCATTACATATGTTGGCCCCTGTCAAATATTAGGTGACTTATGAAAGGATTTATTTCTGGACTCTCAATTCTGTTCTACTTGTTTATTGGTCTGTTTTTATGCCAGTATACTTTATTGTTTTGAGCATGGGGGTTTTGTAGTATAGTTTCAAATCAAGAAGTGTAATTTCTCTTCTTCATTCTTTCTCAGAACTGCTTTGATTATTTGTTTGTCTCATATAAATTTTAGGATTCTTTACTTACTTCTGTAAAAACACAATATTGGATTTTTTAAAAGATTATTTATTTCTTTATTTGAGAGAGAGAGATGACAAGCAGGCAGAGAGGCAGGCAGAGAGAGAAGAGGTAGCAGCTTCCTGCTGAGCAGAGAGGCTGATGCGGGGCTCGATCCCAGGACCCTGGGATCATGTCCTGAGCCGAAAGCAGCAGCTTAACCCACTGAGCCACCCAGGTGCCCCTAACATTGGATTTTTGGTAGGAATTGAATTTACAGATGGTTTTCGGTAGTATGGACATTTTAACAATGTTAATTCTTACCATTCATAAATATGAACTATCTTTCCATTTGTGTCTCCTTCAATTTCTTTATCAATGTCATAGATTATGGGGTACAGAACTTTCATCGTCTTAGTTAAATCTTATCCTAAGTATTTTATTAGTTTTGATGCTAGTGTGAATTAGATTGTTCTCTTTATTTTTTCAGATAGTTCATCATTAGAGTCTTAAAATGCTCCTGTCTTGTACTTACTTTGGCAGCACATATACTAAAATTGGAATGATGCAGAGAAGATTAGCATGATCACTGAGCAAGGATGACATGAAAAACTATTAAAAAAATGAAACAAAACAAAATTCTTGTCTTTTATATATTCATCTTGTATTTGGCAGCTTTACTAAATTTGTTTATTCAAAATTTTTATGAATTTTTTAGGATTCTTTTACATGTAAGTTCATGTTATCCAAAAAAAGAAAATTTTACTTCTTCTTTTTTTTTTTTTGGAGTCTTTTATTTCTTTGTGTTCCTTGTTTCTCTGGCTAGGACATCCAGTACTATGTCAAATGAGAGTAGTGAAAGTGGACACACTTGTCTTTTTTCTGATCTTTAAGGGGAAAACTTTCAAACTTTTTTGATTGAATATGAGATTAGCTCTGGGCTTGCAATATGTGTTTTTTCTTTAATGGATTTTTTAAATTATTTTTTAAAATTTTTTATAAACATATAATGTGTTTTTATCCCTAGGGGTACAGGTCTGTGAATCACCAGGTTTACACATTTCACAGCACTCACCATCACTCACCATAGCACCTGCCCTCCCCAATGTCCATACCCACACCATCCTCTCCCAACACACCTCCCCACAGCAACCCTCAGTCTGTTTTGTGAGATTTAGTCTTTTATGGTTTGTCTCCCTCCCAATCCCATCTTCTTTTATTTTTCTTTTCATACGCCCGAAACCGCCTATGTTGCATCTCCACTTCATCATATCAGGGAGATCATATGATAGTTGTCTTTCTCAGATTGATTTATTTCGCCAAGCATAATACCCTCTAGTTCCACCCACGTCATCACAAATAGCAGGATTTCATTTCTTTTGATGGCTGCATAGTATCCCATTGTGTATATATACCACATCTTATTTATTGATTCATCTGTTGAAGGGCATTTAGGTTCTTTCCATAGTTTAACTATTGTGGACATTGCTGCTATAAACATTTGGGTGCATGTGCCCCTTCAGAATGCCACGTTTGTATCTTTAGGGTATATACCCAGTACTACAATCACTGGGTCATAGGTTAGTTCTATTTTCAGCTTTTTGAGGCACCTCCACGCTGTTTTCCAGAGTGGTTGCACCAGCTTGCATTCCCACGTACAGTGTAGGAGGGTTGCCCTTTCTCCACATCCTCGCCAGCATGTCATTGACTGACTTGTTCATTTTAGCCATTCTGAAAGGTGTGAGGTGGTATCTCATTCTGGTTTTGATTTGTATTTCCCTGATGCCGAGTGATGTGGAGCATTTTTTTATGTGTCTGTAGGCCATTTGGATGTATTCTTTGCAGAAATGTCTGTTCATGTCCTCTGCCCATTTCGCCATTGGATTATTTGTTCTTAGGGTGTTGAGTTTGATAATCTCTTTATAGATTTTGGATAGATACTGGCCCTTTATCTAGTATGTCATTTGCAAATATCTTCTCCCAGATAAATTCTGACAGTCATCTTTTGGCTTTGTTAACTGTCTCCTTTGCTGTGCAAAAGCTTTTTGATCTGATGAAATCCCAATAGTTCATTCTTGCCCTTGCTTCCCTTGCCTTTGGTGATGTTCCTAGGAAGAAGTTGCTGCTGCTGAGGTCAAAGAGGTTGCTACCTGTTCTCTCCTCAAGGATTTTGATGGATTCCTTTCTCACATTATGCTTCTTCATCCATTTCCAGTCTATTTTCATGTATGGTGTAAGGAAATGGTCCAACTTCATTTTTCTGCATGTGGCTGTTCAATTTTCCCAACACCATTTGTTGAAGAGGCTGTCTCTTTTCCATAGGACATTCCTTCCTGCTTTGTTGAAGACTAGTTGACCATAGAGTGGAGGGTGTATTTCTGGGCTCTCTATTCTGTTCCATTGATCTATGTCTGTTTGGGGGACAGTTCCCTACTATCTTGATGATGACAACTTTGTAATAGAGCTTGAAGTCTGGAATTGTGATGCCAACAACTTTGGCTTTCTTTTTCAATATTCCTCTGGCTATTTGAGGTATTTTCTGGTTCCATATATATTTTAGGATGATTTGTCCCATTTCTTTGGAAAAAATGGATGGGATTTTGATAGGGATTGCATTAAATGTGTAGATTGCTTTAGGTAGCATAGACATTTTCACAATATTTGTTCTTCCAATACAGGAGCATGGAACATTTTTCCATTTCTTTGTGTCTTCTTCAATTTCTTTCATGAGTACTTTAGAGTTTTCTGAGTATAGATTCTTTGTCTCTTTGGTTAGGTTTATTCCTAGGTATCTTAGGGTTTTGGGTGCAATTGCAAATGGGATTCACTCCTTAATTTCTATTTCTTCAGTCTTGTTGGTATAAAAAAAATGCAACCAATTTCTGTTCATTGATTTATATCCTGACACTTTACAGAATTCCTATACAAGTTGTAGCAGATTTGGAGTGGAGTCCTTTAAGCTTTCCACATACAGTGTCATATCGTCTGCAAACAGGGATAGTTTGACTTCTCTTTTGCCAATTTGGCAAAATTTGGATGCCTTTAATTTCTTTTTGTTGTCTGATTGCTGAGGCTAGGACTTCTAGTACGATGCTGAATAGCAGTGGTGATAACGGACATCCCTGCCGTGTTCCTGACCTCAGCGGAAAAGTATTCAGTTTTTCTCCATTGAGAATGATATTTGCAGTGGGTTTTTCATAGATGGCTTTGATAATATTGATAATATGTGCCCTCTATCCCTACACTTTGAAGAGTTTTAATCAGGAAGGGACACTGCACTTTGCCAAATGCTTTTTCAGCATCTATGGAGAGTATCATATGGTTCTTGTTCTTTCTTTTATTAATGTGTTGTATCACATTGATTGATTTGCAGATGTTGAACCAACCTTGTAGCCCTGAAATAAATCCCACTTGGTCGTGGTGAATAATCCTTTTAATGTACTGTTGAATATTATTGGCTAGTATTTTGGTGAGAATTTTCACATCTGTGTTCATCAAGGACATTGGTTTGTAGTTTCTTTTTTGATGGGATCCTTCTCTGGTTTTGGGATCAAGATGATGCTGGCCTCAGAAAAAAAAAGAGTTTGGAAGTTTTCCTTCCATTTCTATTTTTTTGGAACAGCATCGTGAGAATAGGAATTAATTTCTGTAAATGTTTGGTAGAATTCCCCTGGGAAGCATCTTGCCTGGGGCTTTTGTTTGTTTGGAGATTTTTGATGACTGTTTCAATCTCTGTACTGGTTATGGGTCTGTTCAGGTTTCCTATTTCTTCCTGGTTCAGTTGTGGTAGTTTATATGTCTCTAGGAATGTATCCATTTCTTCCAGATTGTTGAATTTGTTGGCGTAGAGTTGCTCATAGTATGTTCCTATAATAGTTTGCATTTCTTTGGTGTTTGTTGGTTGTGATCTCTTCTCTTTCATTCATGAATTTATTTATTTGGGTTCTTTCTCTTTTCTTTTTGATAAGTCTGGAAAGGGGTTTATCAATCTTATTAATTCTTTCAAAGAACCAGCTCCTAGTTTCGTTGATTTGTTCTATTGTTTTTTGTTGTTGGGTTTTTGTGGTTTTTGTTTGTTTATTTGTTTCTATTTCATTGATTTCTGCTCTGATCTTTATTATTCCTCTTCTGCTAGGTTTAGGCTTTCTTTGTTGTTCTTTCTCCATCTCCTTTAGGTGTAGGGTTATGTTGTGTATTTGAGATCTGAGAGAGAAGCGTGGTTCCACACATCTGTCACCGAGCTCCACAGGAGCAAGTCTGGGGAAGGCACAGCACGCCGCCCCCAGAGAAGAGAAGGAGCCATTGGCCTTGTGGTCGGGAAATGGTCGGGAAGCAGAATAGCCTGCCGTGGCATGAACAGCAGGCCAGTGGCAAGACAAGTGTCACCCGCTCCCTGTGCGGAGAGACAAAGCCTGGTTCCTACGGAAACATGAAGGCACGACTAGGGAAGGGACGTGTGCTCCACTCTGAGGAAGGAGTCTGGGAAGAAGGCAGGCCGGTCCCAAGGGCACAGCATCTCCTTGGACAACTGTCCGTAGGGCAGACTTGGGCTTGCTACCAGGAGACATGAGGGGATGACTAGGGCAGGGGCGTGTGCTACACTCTGAGGAAAAAGTCTAGGCAGAAGGCAGGCCTGTCCTGTGCCCCTGGTCCCAAGGGGACAGCATCTCCTTGGCCACCTGTCCCAAGGGCAAACTTGGGCTTGCCACCAGGTGCCATACCCGCAACTCACAGAAACACCCCCATGGAGAAACGGGCAGTCAGAAGCCATCTTCCACCAAGATGTGGCAGCGATGTGTGTGGCAGGGGGTGTGCGGGGGATGGAGTGGAGACTGTCCCCCACAGTTCCCCATCCAAGTGCACGGGCCGTGTGCAGGGATCCTGTCGCCTCCTCTCTCCTGTGGTGAAGGCACTGGCCTAGACCCCATGTCTGCCTGAGCGCTGGAACAAAAGACAAAGCCTTATCTACCCCAGGAGATGGTAATAGGCATAGAGTGCCATGCTAGGCCACGCATGCTGCTGCAGGGTTGTGACTGTCTGCTTAGTTCGGCTTAGCAAGGTGAACCCCGGGCGCGAACTTGGAGCCCGGGAAAGCAAGGCCCAAGAGGCACCAGCTCTCCGGCAGCTCTTCTTCCCTGACGCGAACGAAGCCTTGCTGAGGAAGCAGTGGTGAAGTGAGGTTCGCTCCAAGCCCAAAGCCTCTGTGAAAGCACATTCGCTGAGAAATCCGAGTCGGTACTATGGGCTGCTGCTGCTGGTTGCCTGAGCCCAGTCTCACGGTGGGAGAAACCCGCATACAGCTTAAGGCTCTTTGCCCGGGCATCTCCTCTGGGAAAGCGCAGCATTCGTTGGGAAATCAGAGTTGGGTTTGGGGATGCTGCTGCTGCTTGCCTGAGCTAGTCCCCGCAGCACGGTGGAAGATACCCGCATGGAGCGAAATTCTCTTTGCCCTAGCATCCCCTCTGCCTGAGAGAGAAACGTGTTTGCACATCGGAAAGGGCCTTAAGGAAAGGGACATGTCTGTCCCCGCCCTCCCATGGAGCACGTCTGGGGAAGGCGCAGCACGCTGCCCCCGGAGAAGAGGAGCTGTTGGCCTTGGGGTCGGAAAACGCTCGGGAAGCAGGATAGCCTGCCGTGGCACATACAGCAGGCTGGTGGCAAGACAAGTGTCACCCGCTCCCTGTGCGGAGAGATGGAAGCCTGGCTGCTAAGGAGATATGAGGGGACGACTAGGGTTGGGGAGCGTGCTCCCCTCTGAGGAAGGAGTCTGGGCAGAAGGCAGGCCTGTCCTGTGCCTCTGGTCCCAAGGGCACAGCATCTCCTTGGACAACAGTCCGTAGGGCAGACTTGGGCTTGCTACCAGGCACCATACCCTGAATTCGCAGAAACAGCTCCTTCGAGAAACGGGCAGTCAGATGCCATCTTCCTCCAAGATGTGACATCGTTGTCAGTGGCAGGGTGTGTGCCGGGGAAGGAGTGGCGACAATCCCCCAAAGCTCCCCAATCTAGTGCACGGGCAGTGTTCAGGGATCCTGTCGCCTCTCCTCTCCTGTGTGGAAGGCACTGGCCTTGTCCATGAGTCCGCCTGAGGGCAAGTGCAAAAGGCCAAGTGTTGCCTACACTGGGAGATGGTAGTGTGCATAGATTGCCATCCTAGGCCACGCACGCGGCTGCAGGTTTGTGGCTGTGTCTGCTTACTTCGGCCTGGTTGGGTGAATCCAGGGCGTGAACATGGAACCCGGGAAAGCAAGGCCCAAGAGGCACCAGCTCTCCCACGGCTTCTCTTCCCTGAGGCGACAGAGCGGACACCCAAAGCCTTGCTGAGGAAGCAGCAGCGAAGTGCGGTTCGCACCAAGCTGAAAATCTCTGCGAAAGCTTAGCAGTCGCTGGGAAAGCAGAGTTGGTTCTGTGAGCTGCTGTTGCTGCTTGCCTTAGCCTAGTATTCGCAGCATGGCGGGAGAAACCCTCATAGAGCAAAAGCTTCTTTGCCCGGGCATCCCCTCTGGGAAAGCACATCATTCTTTGGGAAAACAGAGTCGGGTCTGTGGTATGCTGCTGCTGCTTGCCTGAGCTAGTCTCCACATCACAGTGTAATAAACCCGCATGGAGCGAAATCCTCTTTGCTTGGGCATCCCCTCTGCCTGAGAGAGAAGCGTGGTTACACCTGTGGAAAGAGCCTTAAGGAAAGGGACACGTCTGTCACTGCAGAGCGACGGAATCCTGGCTGCTAAGGAGACACGAGGGGAAGATTAGGGCAGGGGAAAGGGCTCCACTCTGAGGAAGGAGTTTGGGCAGAAAGCATGCCTGTCCTGAGCCTCTGGGCCCAAGGAGACAGCAGCTTTGGCCACCTGTCTCTGGTGGAGACATGGGCTTGCCACCAGGCGCCTACCCTGAACTCACAGAAACAGCTCCCTGAAAGAACTGGCAGTCATATTCCGTCTTCCTCCAGGATGTGGAAGCGTTCGTGAAGGCACGGGGTGTCCAGGCAAGGATTGTGGACCTTCCCCCACAGCCCCCCATCCCAGTGGGGAAGGCACTGGCTTGGTTCCCGAGTCTGCCTGCGCACCAGAGCAAAAAGTCAAGCTTTGCCTATGCCAGGAGATGGTAGTGGGCATAGAGTGCCATCCTAGGGCGCGCACGATTCTGCAGGGTTGTGACTGTGTCTTAGTTCAGCTAGACAGTGTGAACCGAGGTGCTAACATGGAGCCCGGGAAAACAAAGCCCAAGAGGCACCAGCTCTCCCACAGCTCTTCTTCCCTGAGGGGACCGAGCGAACGCCCAAAGCCTTGTTGAGGAAGCGGCAGCGAAGTGCGGTTCACGCCAAGCTGAAAACCTCTGCGAAAGCATATCAGTCGCTGCGAAATCAGAGTCGGTTCTGTGGGCTGCTCCTGCTCCTTGCCTTAGCCTAGTATTCGCAGCAGGGTGGGAGAAACCCGCATAGAGCGAAAGCCTCTTTGCCCGGGCATCCCCTCTGGGAAAGCACAGCATTCTTTGGGAAATCAGAGTCGGGTCTGTGGGATGCTGCTGCTGCTTGCCTTAGCTAGTCTCCACAGCTCGTTGTAGTAAACCCGCATTGAGCAAAATCCTCTTTGCCCGTGCATCCCCCTCTGCCTGAGAGAGCACCTGTCGAAACAGCCTTAACGAAAGGGACACGTCTGTTACCACGCTCCTCAGGAGCATGTCTGCATAAGGTGCAGCACGCCGCCCTGGGAGAAGTGAAGGTGCTGTTGGCTTTGCTGTTGGGAAACGGTGGTGAAGCAGGAGAGCCTGCCATGGCAGGAACAGCAGGCAGGTGGCAAGACAAGTGTCACTCGCTCCCTGTGCGGATAAAATGAAGCCTGGCGGCTGAGGAGACACGAGCGGCTAAGGAGACATGAGGGCGCTCGTGATCCTCTCTGAGGAAGGAGTCTGGTCAGAAGGCAGGCCTGTTCTGTGCCTCTGGTCCCAAGGGGTCAGCATCTTCTTGGACACCTGTCCCTAGGGCAGACTTGGGTTTGCCACCAGGCGCAATACCCGGAACTCACAGAAACAGCTCCCTGGAGAAACAGGCAGTCAGAGGCCTTCTTCCTCCAAGATGTGGCAGCGTTCGCAGAGGCATGGGGTTTCTGGGGAAGGAGTGGGGGACAGTCCCCCACAGCTCCCCATCCCAGTGCATGGGCGGTGATCAGTGATCCTGTCGCCTCTTCTTTCCTGTGGAGAAGGCACTGGCCTAGTCCCCGAGTCTGCCTGCGCGCCAGGGCAAAAGGCCAAGTCACCGGAGATGGTTGTGCATAGAGTGCAATCCTAGGCCTCACATGCTGCTGCAGGGTTGTGGCTCTGCTTAGTTTGGCCTGGCAGTGTGAACCCAGGGCGGGAACATGGAGCCCAGGAAAACAAGGCCCAAGAGGCACCAGCTCTTCCGCGGCTCTTCTTCTCTTAAGCGACAGAGCTAATGCCCAAAGCTTTGCTGAGGAAGCAGAGGCGAAGTGCAGTTCGCGCCAAGCCCAAAACCTCTGCAAAAGCAGAGTAGGCACTGGGAAATCAGAGTCGGTTCTGTGGGCTGCTGTTGCGGCTTGACTTAACCTAGTATTCACAGCACGGTGGGAGAAACCCGCATAGAGCAAAAGCCTCTTTGTACGTGCATCCCCTCTGGGAAAGCACAGCATTCTTTGGGAAATCTGTGTCAGTTCTGTGGGATGCTGATGCCGCTTGTCTGAACATAGTCTCCGAAGCATGGTGGGAGAAACCCATATGGAGCGAAATCCTCTTAGCCCGGTCATCCCCTCTGCCTGAGAGAGAAGCGTGGTTGCGCCTGTGGAAGCAGCCTTAAGGAAAGGGACACGTCTGTCACTGTGCTCCCCAGGAGCATGTCTGGGAAAGGCGCAGCAACGCCGCCCTGGGAGAAGAGAACGAGCCATTGGCCTTGTTGTTGGGAAACGGTCGTGAAGCAGGAGAGCCTGCCATGGCAGGAACAGCGGGCGGGTGGCAAGACAAGTGTCACCACAGTCTATGATGACACTTTTGAGTCAAGGTTCATCTACTCTACAGATGAGACTGTAAAATTTTTAAAGGCAACATGTTTAAAGGCAACATCATGAAAGAAGGTTTGGTGGATTGCTTTGATTTTCTATTCATGGTATCAGATGAGTTTAAGGGAGCATAATCCAATAAAAAATTTAAAATTAATTTTAAAAAATAAGAAAAAAACATTTTAATGTCTTTGCCTTTGTGATTCCTGCAAATGAAACTACAAGAAAGGACTGAGAACATTTTCCTTTTTTCGATTTGTTTTTCTTCAATTTGGACCTCCTCCTTAGGTCTCTGATCAAAGAATGCTTACACAGACTCTGTAGTGTAGAAAGGACAAAATATCATATTACAAAATATTCCATTCCTATCCTTTTGTATACGCAGAACAATAAGTTAATATATGTGCTGCCAAAGGAGCACACCAGAGCTATAAGTTAAGTGAAGATTGTACTGGGAAGATGAAACAATTATTCCATAAAATGAGTGGGTTTTGAATGGGACATGAAGGGCGGACTTGTGAGTTAGGAAAAAATATATATATAAAGACTTAGTGAGGTTTAATTAAAGCATAACAACTATGCTGTATTCCTAAAATATATTAAAATGATGATATGGAAATACCTTGCCTAGTACTTAATATCTCACAGAGTAACATCAAAGCACCTATTAATCCTTTCTACTAACATCTGTTCCTCTTTGTTTCACTTTACATAACATGTGATGGATTGACATTTGTAGAAATAAGGAGGAAACATGGAAGAAAGTGAACAATTAGAAAGGATCAAAATACAGTAATAAACCAGGTAAATAACCAGTGAATATTATTATAGTAAATATATGCACATTTATAAACTGAGAATTTTCAGGAGTGACAGCCAATGTAGAAAATCGAGATGGTGTTATAGAAAATTCCATAAAACCCTTTGCATTAGTTTAACAGCCTGGTATAATATTTAGAAACATGTGTAATTTCTTTGAGCAGTTAAGCATAGAAAAACATGGCTGAAATAATGATAAACACTTAACATTTACTTAAATTTTTGTTTATTTTTATCCTTTAATGCCCATCTTGTGTTCATAATGTCCTAAGTATTTGTGGTTGTTAGATCAAAGTAAATTTGAAAATTTCCATGGGGAGGGGAAATGGTATCTGTTTGTAAAACAAAACAAAACAAAACAAAAACACAGGGCACCTTTCCTATGGTTGTGAGCTGCCCTTCCCTTACTGCTCAATGCATTTTCATTAACACCCACCTCACAGTCCATAGGCAGCTATCTGTGTTCCCATCTTTAAGAAATTTTATCCTACAAGTCTTTCCTCATGACACTGTTGCCTATTACATAAATCAAACAGACATTCAACCTCTTGGAATGGAATCAGAAACCCACAAAGCTGACTGCTGTCAGGACTCATAAGGAAGGCAATTAATAAATTTATTATTTAGGAGAGGAATTGTTTGCTTTCCAAAAATCCATGCAAAGTTGGAATGTTATCCGGAGTGTATATCAAACTGACGAAGCTAAAAGTGTCTTTTTATCTCAGGTTCACCCATTTGACAATCATTATATTTTCTCCTTTATCTCTGGTTTGGTCAGCTATGCTAGTGTCAGAACACTTAATTCATTCAGCCAATCAACAAAGACCTATTTAGTACTAATTTTTTGTGGGTGGGATGAATAAGACAAATATCTGCCACAATGGAGCATATGATCTAGAGTTTAAAATTCATATTTGAATTACTTACATACCACCACATACATGAATTACATACTTACCACCACAAATGTAAACAACACTTATAAAATTGATAATGCTAAGGAGACCTTAATATTAAAAGCAATAAAATTGATATGTCTATTAGTAGAAATAAAAAATAGTCATATATTAACTAAAGTAAAATTTAGGGGTCCCTGGGTGACTCAATCGGTTAAGCAGCTGCCTTTGTCTCAGGTCATGATCCCAGGGTCCTGGGATTAAGACCTGCATCAGGCTCACTGCTGGGTAATAAGCCTGCCTCTTGAACTTCCTCTGCCTGCCACTCTGCCAACTTGAGCTCTCTCTCTCTGTCAAATAAACAAATAAAATCTTTTAAAAAAAAAGATAAATATAAAGTAACACTTACTGGAGATTTGGGGATGGTGATGTCATCAATATGGCAACATGGATGCATGGATGGCTCCTTATTTATTGCGCAAGGTAAATGTATAGTCAAAACCAGATTCTCTAATATTGTAATGGTGATATATAAATCATTTAGTAGTCTAGTTTAAAAGTTAAAAAAAACAAGCCTATTAAAAGTAACTATAACTCTTATTGAAAGTACAATATAAAAATGATCTAAAATGTAAAAACATCAATAACCTATTGTTATAGGAGAAGTATAAATTTTCTGTAAACTATTGAAGTTCAGTTGTTTTCAAAATAAAATGGAATGTTATAACTAACGTATTTTATATAAGCTTAATGGTAAATATAAAAAAATATGTAGTAGATTCACAAAAGATTTTGATAAAGAAGTTAAAACATACTGCCACAAAAAGTCATCAGATTACAAACAAAGAGAACAAGACAGGAAATAAAGAGCAGAGCATCTAAAAAAGAGAGACAAAACAGATAAACACTGGGGAAAGAAAAAAAATTTAAAAAAGGGAGGGGAAGGCAAACCATAATACACTTAACTATAAGTAACAAACTGTTTCTGGAGGGGAGATGGGCAGGGGAATGGGCTAAGCCAGTAATAATTATTAGGAGGTCACTTGTGATGAGCATTGAGGAGCATATGTAAATGGTGAATTACTAAATTCTACTCCTGAAACTAATATTACACTATATATTAACTAAAATTTAAATAAATCATGAAATATAAAAAGAATGAAAGGCAATAGTTAAGTCCTTACCTATCCATAATTACTTTAACTGTAAGTGAATGGAATCATCATTTGGAAGACATAGAAAGGCTAGAATAGATTAAAAAAACAAACAAAAAACACAAGATCCAACAATATGTTGCATATAAAAGAATCACTTTAGCTTTAAGGACACACATGGGCAGAGAGTAAAGGGATGGAAAAAGATATTCCAAGCTAATGATAACAAAAGAAACCAAGGGTGGCAATAACTATAACAGACAAAATAGGGTTTATATAAGCTAAAAATCACCACAGGACTCAAAGAAGGTCATTATACAATAAGAAAAGTGTCATCAATTCATCAATACAGTAATTGTAAATATCATGCACCTAATATTGATCCACATAAATATATAAAACAAATACTAACAAAACAAAAAGGAGAAATAAATAGCAATACAATAATATCTGGGGACAATAATACCCCACTCTTACCTATGGATAGATCATCCAGACAGAAAATCAATAAGAAAATAGTGAATTTAGACACTATGCCTAGACAACTGGGTGGCTCAGTCAGTTAAGCCTTTGCCTCTGGCTCAGGTCGTGATCCCAGGGTCCTGAGATAGAGTCCCACATTGGGCTCCCTGCTCAGGAGGGGGTCTTCTCACTCTGTCTCTGCACTTGCCCCTTGCTCATTCTCTCTGCCCTGCTCTCTCTCTCTCAAACAAACAAACAAAACAAACAAACAAACAAGAACTATGTCAAATGAACCTAACATATTTACAGGATATTCCATCCAATAGTATCATAATAAATATTCTTCTCAAACACATGTGGGAAATTTTCTAGGATAGATCACATTTTAAACCACAAAACAAGAGTCCCCCCAAAATCAATAATATAGAAAGCATATCAAGTATATTTCCAGCCAAAATAATATGAAACTATAAATCAATACAGAAGGAAATTTGGAAAATTTACAAATACACAGACATACACATTTTTAAACAAACAAAAAATCAAAAAAAGAAGACAAAGTGGGAATAAAAATACATCTTGAGGAAAATAAAAATATATATACCAAAAAATTATGAGAAGCAGCAAAGCAGTTATAAAAGGAAATTTTATAGCTATAAATGTATATAAAAAAATTTCAAATAAAGAACTTAATATAAAAGTTCAAAAAAATACAAAAAGAACAAAGTAAACTTAAAAGTAGCAAAAGGAAGGAAAAAAATAAAAATTAGGGCAGAAATAAATGAAATATAGAATTAAAAAACTAGAAAGTTTTTTTTTTAAATGGTAAATAAAATTAAACTTGGTAATGGTAAAAAAAAAAAAAAAAGACAGCTATCCTCGGTCCTAAATCAGGACTCAACCGGTATCAAAAGATTGGGATCATTCCCTGCATATTTTCAGACCACAATGCTCTAAAGCTAGAACTCAACCACAAAAGGAAGTTTGAAAAGAACCCAAATACATGGAGACTAAAGAGCATCCTTCTAAAGAATGAATGGGTCAACCGGGAGATTAAAAATGAATTGAAAAAAATCATGGAAACAAATGATAATGAAAATACAACGGTTCAAAATCTGTGGGACACAACAAAGGCAGTCCTGAGAGGAAAATATATAGCGGTACAAGCCTTTCTCAAGAAACAAGAAAGGTCTCAGGTACACAACCTAACCCTACACCTAAAAGAGCTGGAGAAAGAAGAAGAAAGAAACCCTAAGCCCAGCAGGAGAAGATAAATCATAAAGATCAGAGCAGAAATCAATGAAATAGAAACCAAAAAAACAATAGAACAAATCAACGAAAGTAGGAGCTGGTTCTTTGAAAGAATTAATAAAATTGATAAACCCCTGGCCCGACTTATCAAAAAGAAAAGAGAAAGGACCCAAATAAATAAAATCATGAATGAAAGAGGAGAGATCACAACTAACAGCAAAGAAATACAAACTATTATAAGAACATACTATGAGCAACTCTACGGCAATAAATTTGACAATCTGGAAGCAATGGATGCATTCCTAGAAACATATAAACTACCACAACTGAACCAGGAAGAAATAGAAAACCTGAACAGACCCATAACCAGTAAGGAGATTGAAACAGTCATTAAAAATCTCCAAACAAACAAAAGCCCAGGGCCAGACGGATTCCCGGGGGAATTCTACCAAACATTTAAAGAAGAACTAATTCCTATTCTCCTGAAACTGTTCCAAAAAATAGAAATGGAAGGAAAACTTCCAAACTCATTTTATGAGGCCAGCATCACCTTGATCCCAAAACCAGACAAGGATCCCACCAAAAAAGAGAGCTATAGACCAATATCCTTGATGAACACAGATGTGAAAATACTCACCAAAATACTAGCCAATAGGATTCAACAGTACATTAAAAAGATTATTCACCACGACCAAGTGGGATTTATTTCAGGGCTGCAAGGTTGGTTCAACATCCGCAAATCAGTCAATGTGATACAACACATCAATAAAAGAAAGAACAAGAACCATATGATACTCTCAATAGATGCTGAAAAAGCATTTGACAAAGTACAGCATCCCTTCCTGATCAAAACTCTTCAAAGTGTAGGGATAGAGGACACATACCTCAATATCATCAAAGCCATCTATGAAAAACCCACCGCAAATATCATTCTCAATGGAGAAAAACTGAAAGCTTTTCCGCTAAGGTCAGAAACACGGCAGGGATGTCCATTATCACCACTGCTATTCAACATAGTACTAGAGGTCCTAGCCTCAGCAATCAGACAACAGAAGGACATTAAAGGCATCCAAATCGGCAAAGAAGAAGTCAAATTATCACTCTTCGCAGATGATATGATACTATATGTGGAAAACCCAAAAGACTCCACTCCAAAACGGCTAGAACTTATACAGGAATTCAGTAAAGAGTCAGGATATAAAATCAATGCACAGAAATCAGTTGCATTTCTCTACACCAACAGCAAGACAGAAGAAAGGGAAATTAAGGAGTCAATCCCATTTACAATTGCACCCAAAACCATAAGATACCTAGGAATAAACCTAACCAAAGAGACACAGAATCTATACTCAGAAAACTATAAAGTACTCATGAAAGAAATTGAGGAAGACACAAAGAAATGGAAAAATGTTCCATACTCCTGGATTGGAAGAATAAATATTGTGAAAATGTCTATGCTACCTAAAGCAATCTGCACATTTAATGCAATTCCTATCAAAGTACCATCGATCTTTTTCAAAGAAATGGAACTAATAATTCTAAAATTTATATGGAACCAGAAAAGACCTCGAATAGCCAAAGGAATATTGAAAAAGAAAGCCAACGTTGGTGGCATGACAATTCCGGACTTCAAGCTCTATTACAAAGCTGTCATCATCAAGACAGCATGGTACTGGCATAAAACAGACCCATAGATCAATGGAACAGAATAGAGAGCCCAGAAATAGACCATCAACTCTACTTTTCGACAAAGCAGGAAAGAATGTCCAATGGTAAAAAGACAGCCTCTTTAATAAATGGTGCTGGGAAAATTGGACAGCCACATGCAGAAAAATGAAATTGGACCATTTCTTTACACCACACACAAAAATAGACTCAAAATGGGTGAAGGACCTCAGTGTGTGAAAGGAATCCATCAAAATCCTTGAGGAGAACACAGGCAGCAGCTTCTTCGACCTCAGCCACAGCAACATCTTCCTAGGAACAATGCCAAAGGCAAGGGAAGCAAGGGCAAAAATGAACTATTGGGATTTCATCAAGATCAAAAGCTTTTGCACAGCAAAGGAAACAGTTAACAAAATCAAAAGACAACTGACAGAATGGGAGAAGATATTTGCAAACGACATATCAGATAAAGGACTAGTGTCCAGAATCTATAAAGAACTTAGCAAACTCAACACCCAAAGAACAAATAATCCAATCAAGAAATGGGCAGAGGACATGAACAGACATTTCTGCAAAGAAGACATTCAGATGGCCAACAGACACATGAAAAAGTGCTCCATATCACTCGGCATCAGGGAAATACAAATCATAACCACAATGAGATATCACCTCACACCAGTCAGAATGGCTAAAATCAACAAGTAAGGAAATGACAGATGCTGGCGAGGATGCGGAGAAAGGGGAACCCTCCTCCACTGTTGGTGGGAATGCAAGCTGGTGCAACCACTCTGGAAAACAGCATGGAGGTTCCTCAAAATGTTGAAAATAGAACTGCCCTATGACCTAGCAATTGCACTACTGGGTATTTACCCTAAAGATACTAACGTAGTGATCCAAAGGGGCACGTGCACCCAAATGTTTATAGCAGCAATGTCCACAATAGCCAAACTATGGAAAGAACCTAGATGTCCATCAACAGATGAATGGATCCAGAAGGTGTGGTATATATACACAATGGAATACTATGCAGCCATCAAAAGAAATGAAATCCTGCTATTTGTGATGACGTGGGTGGAACTAGAGGGTATTATGCTTGGCGAAATAAATCAATCTGAGAAAGACAACTATCATATGATCTCCCTGATATGATGTAGTGGAGATGCAACATAGGCGGTTTCGGGCGTACGAAAAGAAAAATAAAAGAAGATGGGATTGGGAGGGAGACAAACCATAAAAGACTGAATCTCACAAAACAGACTGAGGATTGCTGGGGGGAGGTGTGTTGGGAGAGGATGGTGGGGGTATGGACATTGGGGAGGGCAGGTGCTATGGTGAGTGATGATGAGTGCTGTGAAATGTGTAAACCTGGTGATTCACAGACCTGTACCCCTGGGGATAAAAATATATGTTTATAAAAAATAAAAAATTAAAAAAAAAGACAGCTAGTCTAACTCAGAAAAAAGAGAGTAGACTCAATAAAATCAGAAATGAAAAAGGAGACATTATAACAGATACCACAGAATTATAAAGGATAAAAGACAGTTAAATGCCAGCGAATCAAAAGCCTAGAGGAAATGGACAAATTCCTAGGCACATACAACCAATCAAGACTGAATCATAAGGACATAAAAAATATGAACAGACCAATAAGGGGTAAGGAGATTGAATCCGTAATAAAAACCTTCTAACAAATAAAAGTCCAGAATCAGATGATTTCCACAGTGAACTCTACCAAACATTTTAAGGCAAAATAATACAAATACTTTTTAAACCCTTCCCAAAGAGTTGAAGAGGTTGAAATACTCCGAGGCACTTTTTACAAGCCAGCATTATCTTGATATCAAAACCAGACAGGAGCACTACAAAAGCAAAACAAAACAAAACAAAAACAAACAAACAAACAAACAAACAAAAAAACAAAGCAGCAACAAAAAGAACTACTGGATAATATTCCTGATAAATAAAAATGTAAAAATTCTCTACAAAATGCTACAAAACTGAATTCACCAGCACATATCAGTAAATGTGATGCATTATATTAATAGAATAATCAATAAAAACTCATATGATCAACTCAATATATGCAGAAAAGGCATTTGACAAAATTCAACACCCTTTCATAATAAAAATACTCACCAAACTGGGTACAGAAAGAATACACATCAACATAATAAAAACCACATATTCCGTGGAAGGATTCAAGATGGCGGAGAAGTAGAAGGCTGAGACGACATCAGGTAGCAGGAGATCAGCTAGATAGCTTATCTAACCATTGCAAACACCTACAAATCCAATGGGAGATCAAAGAGAAGGAGAGCAACAATTCTAGAAACAGAAAATTGATCACTTTCTGAAAGGTAGAGCCGGCAGAAAAGTGAACCCGAAGAACAGGAAGGTAGACTGCGGTGTGGGGGGGGGGGTGCAGCTCCCGGCAAGCGGTGGAGCAACGGAGCACAAAATCAGGACTTTTTAAAAGTTTGATCCACTGAGGGATATCACCCCAGAGGCTAAACCACAGTGAAGCCCAAGTGGGCTCAGCATAGTCCCAGGTCCCTCAGGGTCACAGAAGGACCAGGGGTATCTGAGTGTCACAGAACTCACAGGTATTAGAGTGGGGAAGCGGCTACAGAGACAAAGCTGAGGAGTGAGCTCTCAACCCAGGGTTACTTTGAACCAGGCATAGGCAGGATGAGCTTGGAGCACGGCCAAGGGCCAGGGAGATGGGAGTAATTGAGCTCTTTTCTCCAAGCATGGCCAGAGGCCAGGGAGATGAGAATGACCAAGGACTTTTCTCCAAGTACGAGTGACAGAGTGCTTTTCTCCAAGCATGGCCAGAGGCTGGGAAGAAGGGAGTGATTAAGCACTTTTCTCTAAGGGTGCACTGAGGAGCTGGGCCTTGAGCTCTCCACTCCTCTGGGCAGGATTGTGAGACCGCCATTATCATTCCATCATCCAGAACTCTATGGAAAGCCTTCAGGGAACAAAAGCTCCCGGATTACTTAGCCTTACCCCAGGTAAGGGCAGGACAAATCCATCTCGGGCAAAGACACTTGAGAATCAATACAACAGGCCCCTTCCCCAGAAGACCAACAAGAAACCCAGCCAAGATCAACTTCACTTACTAAGGAGAACAGTGGAATTCCAGAGGAGGAGAAAGCAAAACAAGGAATTCGTGGCTTTCTTCCAATGATTCATTAGTCTTGCAGTTATATATTTTTTTCTTTTTTCTTCTGCTAATTTTTTTTAACTTTTACCCTTTCCTCTTTTAATGATTTTTAACTAGTTTATTTTTAAAATACCTTACAAAAAATAATAATCTATTTTGAACCTTCATTATTATAGTCATATTTTATCCTCCATTGTACCTAACTATATATTTTTTTACACATAGGGTTTTTTCTTTGAAAAAATTTGGGGTATAACTTCTCCTAATAGAACAAAATATACCCTAAATCTATCTCCAAGATTGTTCTAGTGTCCAGCCTGAGCAAATTCTCTCCAGTTTATTTTTCTTTATTGTCCCAACCAACTTGCTTTATCAACTTATTTTTTAGAAATTAAATTTATTTCTCATTTTTTAAAAGATTTTATTTATTTATCAGAGAGAGGGAGGGAGAGAGTGAGCACAGGCATACAGAATGGCAGGCAGAGGCAGAGGGAGAAGCAGGCGCCCTGCCGAGCAAGGAGCCCGATGTGGGACTCGATCCCAGGACGCTGAGATCATGACCTGAGCCGAAGGTAGCTGCTTAACCAACTGAGCCACCCAGGCGTCCCTTTTTTCCTCATTTTTATAGGTTTATTCCATCCCTTCATTGTGCCTACCCTTATATGTTTTTCATCCTTTAAAATCTTGGGAGGTAGTTTCTTCTAAGAGACCCAAATACTCCCAAAATTAAGTGAGTGACCCTGTTCCAGTCACAAGTCTAGTATATATATATATATATATATATATTGTTTTTTCTTTTTTAATATTTTTTCCTTGTTTTCTTTTTTTTAAACCTTTTTTCCCCCCTTGAACTTCTTTTTTATCCCCTTTCGTTCTCCCACAACTTGGGTCTCTTCTGATTTGGTTAAAGTACATTTTCCTGGGGTCTTTACCACCTTTTTAGCATTTTATTTGCTCCTTTATGTATTCTTATCTGCTCAAAATGACAAGGTGGAAAAACTCACCACAAGAAAAAGAACAAGAGGCAGTACCAAAGGCTAGGGACCTAATCAATACAGACATTGGTAATATGACAGAACTAGAGTTTAGAATGACAACTCTCAAGGTTCTAGCTGGGCTCGAAAAAGGCATGGAAGTTATTAGAGGAAACCCTCTCCAGAGAGATAAAAGCCCTTTCTGGAGAAATAAAAGAACTAAAGCCTAACCAAGTTGAAATCAAAAGAACTGTTAATGAGGTGCAATAAAAAATGGAAGTTCTTACTGCTAGGATAAATGAGGCAAAAGAATTAGTGATATGGAAGACCAAATGATGGAGAATAAAGAAGCTGAGCAAAAGAGAGACAAACAAATACTGGACCACGAGGAGAGAATTTGAGAGATAAGTGAACCCATAAGATGACACAACATTAGAATAATTGGGATCCCTGAAGAAGAAGAAAGAGAGAGGGGAGTAGAAGGTATATTGGAGAGAATTTTGTAGAGAATTTCCTTAATATGGCAAAGGGAACAAACATCAAAATCCAGGAGATGCAAAGAATGACCCTCAAAATCAATAAAAATAGGTCCACACCCCATAACCTGATAGTAAAATTTACAACTGTTAACAACAAAGAGAAAATCCTGAAAGCAGCCTGGGAAAAGAAGTCTGTATTGTACAACAGTAAAAACATTTGATTGGCAGCAGACTTATCCACAGAGACCTGGCAGACCAGAAAGAACTGGCATGATATATTCAGTGTTAAATGAGGAAACATGCAGCCAGGAATACTATATCCAGCTAGGCTATCATTGAAAAAATAGAAGGAGAGATTAAAAAGCTACCAGGACAAACAAAAGCTGAAAGAATTTGCAAACACCAAACCAACTCTCCAGGAAATATTGAAAGGGGTCCTCTAAGCAAAGAGAGAGCCTAAAAGTAGTAGATCAGAAAGGAACAGAAACAATATACAGTAACAGTCACATTATAGGCAATACAATGCCACTAAATTCATATCTCTCAATAGTTACCCTGAATGTAAATGGCCTAAATGCACCAATCAAAAGACACAGGGTATCAGAATGGATAAAAAGCAAAACCCATCAATATGCTGCCCAAGAAACTCATCATAGACCCGAAGACACCCCCAGATTTAAAGAGAGGGGGTGGAAAACAATTTACCATGCTAATGGACATCAGAAGAAAGCTGGGGTGGCAATCCTTATATCAGATCAATTAGATTTTAAGCCAAAGACTATAATAAGAGATGAGGAAGGACACTATATCATACTCAAAGGGTCTGTCCAACAAGAAGACCTAACAATTTTAAATATCTATGTCCTGAACAAGGGAGCAGCCAACTATATAAACCAATTAATAACAAAATCAAAGAAACACATCGACAATAATAAAATAATAGTAGGGGAATTTAACACTCCCCTCATTGAAATGGACAGATCATCCAAGCAACAGAGACACAAGGAAAAAGGCCTTACATTGACACACTGGACAAGATGGACATCACAGGTATATTCAACACATTCCATCCCAAAATAACAGAATACACATTCTTCTCTCATGCACATGGAACATTCTCCAGAATAGACCACATCCTGGGTCATAAATCAGATCTCAACCATTATCAAAAGATTGGGATCATCCCCTGCATATTCTCAGACCACAATGCTCTGAAACTAGAACTCAATCACAAGAGGAAATTTGGAAAGAACACAAATACATGGAGACTAAAGGGCATCCTTCTAAAAAATGAATTGGTCAACCAGGAAATTAAAGAAGAATTGAAAAACTTCATGGAAACAAATGATAATGAAAACAAAAGTGTTCAAAATCTGTGGGATACAGCAAAGGCAGTCCTGAGAGGAAAATATAAAGCTGTACGAGCCTTTCTCAAGAATCAAGAAAGATCTCAAATACAAAACATAACCCTACACCTAAAGGGGTCAGAGAAAGAACAACAAAGAAAGCCTAAACCCAGCAGGAGAAGAGGAATAATAAAGATCAGAGCAGAAATCAATGAAATAGAAACAAACGAACAAAAAAAACACACAAACAAAACAAAACAAAACAAAAACCCAATAGAACAAATCAACGAAACTAGGAGCTGGTTCTTTGAAAGAATTAATAAGATTGATAAAGAAATAGAAAGGACCCAAATAAATAAAATCATGAATGAAAGAGGAGAGATCACAACAAACAGCAAAGAAATACAGACAATTATAAGAACATGCTATGAGCAACTCTACGCCAACAAATTCAACAATCAGGAAGAAATGGATACATTCCTAGAGACATATAAACTACAACAACTGAACCAGGAAGAAATAGAAAACCTGAACAGACCCATAACCACTATGGAGATTGAAACAGTCATCAAAAATTTCCAAACAAACAAAAGCCCCGGGCCAGATGGCTTCCCAGGGGAATCCTACCAAACATTTAAAGAAGAATTAATTCCTATTCTCATGATACTGTTCCAAAAAAATAGAAATGGAAGGAAAACTTCCAAACTCTTTTTTTCCTGAGGCCAGCATCACCTTGATCCCCAAACCAGACAAGGATCCCATCAAAAAAGAGAACTACAGACCAATATCCTTGATGAACATGGATGCAAAAATTCTCACCAAAATACTAGCCAATAAGATTCAACAGTACATTAAAAAAATTATTCAGCACGACCAAGTGGGATTTATTTCAGGGCTACAAGGTTGGTTCAACATCTGCAAATCAATCAATGTGATACAACACATTAATAAAAGAAAGAACAAGAACCATATGATACTCTCCGTAGATGCTGAAAAAGCATTTGTCAAAGTGCAGTGTCCCTTCCTGATTAAAACTCTTCAAAGTGTAGGGATAGAGGGCACATATTATCAATATTATCAAAGCCATCTATGAAAAACCCACTGCAAATATCATTCTCAATGGAGAAAAACTGAATACTTTTCTGCTGAGGTCAGGAACACGGCAGGGATGTCCGTTATCACCACTGCTATTCAGCATCGTACTAGAAGTCCTAGCCTCAGCAATCAGACAACAAAAAGAAATTAAAGGCATCCAAATTTTGCCAAATTGGCAAAAGAGAAGTCAAACTATCCCTGTTTGCAGACGATATGACACTGTATGTGGAAAGCTTAAAGGACTCCACTCCAAATCTGCTACAACTTGTATAGGAATTCTGTAAAGTGTCAGGATATAAATCAATGAACAGAAATTGGTTGCATGTTTTTTATACCAACAAGACTGAAGAAATAGAAATTAAGGAGTGAATCCCATTTACAATTGCACCCAAAACATTAAGATACCTAGGAATAAACCTAACCAAAGAGACAAAGAATCTATACTCAGAAAACTCTAAAGTACTCATGAAAGAAATTGAAGAAGACACAAAGAAATGGAAAAATGTTCCATGCTCCTGTATTGGAAGAACAAATATTGTGAAAATGTCTATGCTACCTAAAGCAATCTACACATTTAATGCAATCCCTATCAAAATCCCATCCATTTTTTCCAAAGAAATGGGACAAATCATCCTAAAATATATATGGAACCAGAAAATACCTCGAATAGCCAGAGGAATATTGAAAAAGAAAGCCAAAGTTGTTGGCATCACAATTCCAGACTTCAAGCTCTATTACAAAGTTGTCATCATCAAGATAGTAGGGAACTGTCCCCCAAACAGACATAGATCAATGGAACAGAATAGAGAGCCCAGAAATACACCCTCCACTCTATGGTCAACTAGTCTTCAACAAAGCAGGAAGGAATGTCCTATGGAAAAGAGACAGCCTCTTCAACAAATGGTGTTGGGAAAATTGAACAGCCACATGCAGAAAAATGAAGTTGGACCATTTCCTTACACCATACATGAAAATAGACTGGAAATGGATGAAGAAGCATAATGTGAGAAAGGAATCCATCAAAATCCTTGAGGAGAGAACAGGTAGCAACCTCTTTGACCTCAGCAGCAGCAACTTCTTCCTAGGAACATCACCAAAGGCAAGGGAAGCAAGGGCAAGAATGAACTATTGGGATTTCATCAGATCAAAAAGCTTTTGCACAGCAAAGGAGACAGTTAACAAAGCCAAAAGATGACTGTCAGAATTTATCTGGGAGAAGATATTTGCAAATGACATACTAGATAAAGGGCCAGTATCTATCCAAAATCTATAAAGAGATTATCAAACTCAACACCCTAAGAACAAATAATCCAATGGCGAAATGGGCAGAGGACATGAACAGACATTTCTGCAAAGAATACATCCAAATGGCCAACAGACACATAAAAAAATGCACCACATCACTCGGCATCAGGGAAATACAAATCAAAACCAGAATGAGATACCACCTCACACCTTTCAGAATGGCTAAAATGAACAAGTCAGTCAATGACATGCTGGCGAGGATGTGGAGAAAGGGCAACCCTCCTACACTGTACGTGGGAATGCAAGCTGGTGCAACCACTCTGGAAAACAGCGTGGAGGTGCCTCAAAAAGCTGAAAATAGAACTAACCTATGACCCAGTGATTGTAGTACTGGGTATATACCCTAAAGATACAAACGTGGCATTCTGAAGGGGCACATGCACCCAAATGTTTATAGCAGCAATGTCCACAATAGCCAAACTATGGAAAGAACCTAGATATCCATCAACAGATGAATGGATCCAGAAGGTGTGGTATATATACACAATGGGATACTATGCAGCCATCAAAAGAAATGAAATCCTGCTATTTGTGATGACGTGGGTGGAACTAGGGGGTATTATGCTTGGCGAAATAAATCAATCTGAGAAAGACAACTATCATATGATCTCCCTGATATGATGTAGTGGAGATGCAACATAGGTGGTTTCGGGCGTATGAAAAGAAAAATAAAAGAAGATGGGATTGGGAGGGAGACAAACCATAAAAGACTGAATCTCACAAAACAGACTGAGGATTGCTGGGGGGAGGTGTGTTGGGAGAGGATGGTGGGGGTATGGACATTGGGGAGGGCAGGTGCTATGGTGAGTGATGATGAGTGCTGTGAAATGTGTAAACCTGGTGATTCACAGACTTGTACCCCTAGGGATAAAAACACATTATATGTTTATAAAAAATTTTTAAAAATAATTTAAAAAATCCATTAAAGAAAAAACGCATATAGCAAGCCCAGAGCTAATCTCATATTCAATCAAAAAGTTTGAAAGTTTTCCCCTTAAAGATCAGAAAAAAGACAAATGTGTCCACTTTCACTACTTTCATTTGACATAGTACTGGATGTCCTAGCCAGAGAAAAAAGGAACACAAAGAAATAAAAGACTCAAAAAAAAAAAAAAAGGAAGAAGTATATATATATATATTTTTTGGATAACATAAACTTACATGTAAAAGAATTATAAAAAATTCACAAAAAATTTTGAATAAACAAATTTAGTAAAGCTGCCAAATACAAGATCAATATATAAAAGACAAGAATTTTGTTTTGTTTCGTTTTTTTTTTAAATATGGAATGCTTCCCAGTTTTTCATGTCATCCTTGCTCAGTGATCAAGCTAATCTTCTCTGCATCATTCCAATTTTAGTATATGTGCTGCCAAAGTAAGCACAAGACAGGAGCATTTTAGCACTCTAATGATGAACTGTCTGAAAAAATAAAGAGAACAATCTAATTCACAATAGCATCAAAACTAATAAAATACTTAGGAAAAGATTTAACTAAGAATATGAAAGATCTGTACCCCATAAACTATGACATTGATAAAGAAATTGGAGACATAAATGGAAAGATAGCTCATATTTATGAATGGTAAGAATTAACATTGTTAAAATGTCCATATTACTGAAAACCATCTGTAAATTCAATTCCTATCAAAAATCCAATGTTAGGGGCGCCTGGGTGGCTCAGTGGGTTAAGCCGCTGCCTTCGGCTCAGGTCATGATCCCAGGGTCCTGGGATCGAGCCCTGCATCAGGCTCTCTGCTCAGCAGGAAGCTGCTACCTCTTCTCTCTCTGCCTGCCTCTCTGCCTGCTTTTTATCATTCTCTGTGAAATAAATAAATAAATAATCTTTTAAAAAATCCAGTATTGTGTTTTTACAGAAGTAAGTAAAGAATCCTAAAATTTATATGAGACCATAAAAGACAACAAATAATTAAAGCAGTTCTGAGAAAGAATGAAGAAGCGAAATTACACTCTTGATTTGAAACTATACCACAAAGCCCTCATGCTCAAAACAATAAAGTATACTGGCATAAAAACAGACCCATAAACAAGTATAACAGAATTGAGAGTCCAGAAATAAATCCTTTCATACAGTCACCTAATATTTGACAGGGGCCAACATATGTAATGGGTAAAGATAGTCTGTTCAAATAAATGATATTTAAAACTGAATAGTCACATAAACCAGCATGAAACTGGAACCTTATATCACTCATCAATCTTAACTTGAAATAGATTAAAGACTTAAATGTGATGCATGAAACTAAATTTCCTAAAGGAAAACATAGGAAAAATTCTCCTTGACATTGGTCTTGCAAATAGTTTTTTGGATACCAGACCAAAAACACAAGCAAAAGAAGCAAAAATAAATAAATGGTATTCCATTAAACTAAAGTTTCTGCATTGCCAAAAAAACAAAAGAGAGAGAAAGAATGAAAACACAATCCACAGAATGGAAGAAAATACTTACAAATCTTATATCTGAAAAGAGGTTAATAACCAACAAATACAAATAGAAAATAATATATAATTAAAAAAATAGCAAAAGGATCTCAATAGACTTTTTTTTTTCAAAAAAGTTATATAAATGACCAACAGGAGCATTAAAAAGTGCTCAACGTAAAAACTCAGGGCAAAGTCATTATGTTGTTGTTGTTGTTGTTTACCTCTGAAAAACACAGCAAGATATTACTACCTATAAGAATATATACTACCAAAAAATTAAAACTAACAAGTTTTGGTAAATATTAGGTAAAATGCGGAACTTATGCACTGTGATAGGGATATAAATTTGTATGGAAAACAGTATGGAGATTATTCATATTATTAAAAGTAAAATTACCATATGATTCAGTAATCCCACCTCTAGGTATATATCTAAAGGAAACGAAGTCACTATTCGAAGACATATCGGCACTCTTATGATCATTATAAAATTATTAACTCTAAGCAAGAGATGGAAATAACTTCAGTATCCATTAATGGATGAATGAATAAAAAAGTATGGTAAATATATACTATGGAATACTACTTAACCATGAAAAATTAAGAAATACTGCCATTTACAATAGCATGGATGGATCTTGAAGGTATTATACTAATTGAAATATTTCAAAGGTTTTATATATTTTTTTAATTTATGTATTATGATATCTCTTACATACAGAATCTGAAGGAAAAGCAAACTAATGAAAACTTAGAGTTGAGTTGACAAGAGGTGAACCTGGGGTGGAATAAGGTGGTCAAAGGGTACAAACTTGCAACTATAATATGAAAAAGTTCTGGGGATCTAATGTACAGCATGATGATCATAGTTAATAATATATACATACTTTTTTATTGTGCTTCCCTTTATTAAACTTTGCATATATCACATTCTTACAAGTTGAAAGTTTATAGCAATCTTGTATAAAATAGGCCTGCTGCCACAATTTTTCTAAACATTTGTTCATTTTGTGTCTCTCTGTCACATGTTGGTAATTCTTGCAATATTTCAAGTTTTTTCATTATTATTGTATTTGTTATGGTGATCTGTGATCAGTAATTATGACCCACTGAAAACTCAGAACTAGTTTACTTAAGGTATATACATTGTTTTTCCTTAAAGACATAATGCTTTTGAACAGTACAGTATACTGTTTATTTTTTATATGCACTGGGAAACATAATTTTTTATTTGCACTGGGAAACCAAAAAAAAAATAATAATGATTTGACTTAGTTTATTGAGATAATCGCTTTATTGAGGCGGTCTGGAACAAATCCCACAAGACCTCTGAAGTTTATCTCTACTGTACTATATACATAAAAGTTGCTAAGAGAGTAGATCTTAAAATTCCTTACCATACATGCATAAAAAACAGTGGCAACTATATGAGATAGTAGATGTATTAATATTTTTATGTAGATTATATTGTAATACAGATGTATGCCAATTTATCAAATGGTACAAAATTTACACAATGTTAAAAGTTTGCAGTGTTATAAGAAATCATTTCTTAAATTTACAAATTATAATATGTCAATTATTTTTCAATAAAGCTGGAAAAAACTTTTTGTAGAATTAATCTATTTTTCAAAAAAGGAATTAAGGAAGTAGAAACTGCAACTAACTCTGAAATAATGAAATACAAAATCCATTTTAGTTATATACACTGTGACAAACACTATTAGTTAGTTTACAATGAAGGAATACTTATGAAGCATGAAGGATGGTCTATAAATAAGGCTGAAAGAGCTCAGTTTTAAGGTTTAAATTTAAAATCTTCTTTTGAAATACTAAACTGACCACCCAGTTTTCCAAGCATAAATGTCTTAACTGCATGAATTTATAAAATACAACTCTATAATCTAGTTTCATAAGAAAGCAGCATGCAAATCTTGAATAAGACAGACTTGCTTAAGTTTCTTTATGTTCAACAGTAAAGGACACTTCCCTAAAAATAAATAGAAGAAAAATCAGCATATTTATTATGATAATTATTATTCATAATGAGATTCATATTGAATTAAGGAATATATAGCCTCAGAGGGGGTAAAGTAAAATGAAATTTATTTTGGTAAATGTGTCTCTGAATAGTCAATACAATGCCTCAATATAAATGAATATTATCATTTTGAACAATTTAATTACTATTATTAGAATTATTATAAGTATAAAAATAGCTATCATTTTAGCATGGAATATGAGACTCTCATGCTCCATGCTTCATTACATCCACACAACAACTCTGCATAATAAGTATTATCATCACCCTTTCATGGGTGAAAAAACTGAGGCTAACACATTTAGATAACTGGTTTATGATTACATGGCTGATAAAGAAGCATCACACTAATTTAGGCTTTATGATTTCAGAATTGTACTCTTTCCACTGCACATTCTATTACTCTGTAAATACTTGGCTTGTTCTCATTTAGTTCTTTAATTTTATTCATGTGGTGATGGCTTAAAGCTTCATTTAAAGGAAGCTTAAAAAATTCATTTAGCCAAAAGCTCCCAAGAATTAAAAATGTCAGGGATCTAATGTAGACATGGATATCATTAGTTAATGGGTAACTATATATTTTCCACTCTAGTGAGATAACAATCAGAGTATTTTTCAAAGTTATAGTCTCTGAGTGTTCAAAAGGACTTTGTTAAAATAGAAATATTTAGACAAAGGTGATCAAAAGTCTGGATCAGGTCACCTTAAGATAAATATTAGGAAACTGAGGAAACAAATGGAGATTTGAACACTGAGCTATGATATAATGAATGGTTTAAAGTATTTAGTAGAGCATAGAAAAGCCCTTTAAAGCCTGGTCTTAGCCTAGAATTGCAGCTTCTGGGATATCTATCTATCATCTACCTACCTATCTATCTATCTATCTAGATATAAATTTGAAAACTTTTTTAGACAGGAGGGGATGAGGTGGGCAGGGCGCGTGCTCCTCTCTTAGGAAGGAGTCTGGGCAGAAAGCATGCCTTTCCTGAGCCTCTGGGCCCAAGGAGAGGCGAACATGGCACCCGTGAAAGCAAGGCCCAAGAGGCACCAACTCTCCCGAAGCTTTACTTCCCTGATGCGACAGAAGCCTTGCTGAGAAAGCAGCAGCGAAGTGCTGTTCGCTCCAAGCCAAAGCCTCTGCGAAAGCACAGCATTCGCTGAGAAATGTTCTGCGGGCTGCTGCTGCTTGCCTGAGCACCAATCTCGCCGTGGGAGAAACCCGCATACATCGAAAGCCTCTTTACATGGGCATCTCCCCTGGGAAAGCACAGCGTTCCTTGGGAAATCAGAGTTGGGTTTGGGGATGCTGCTGCTGCTTGCCTGGGCTAGTCTCTGCAGCTCAGTGGAAGATACCCGCATGGAGTGAAATACCCTTTGCCCTAGCATCCCCTCTGCCTGAGAGAGAAGCCACGTGTGGGGAAGGCACAGCACACCGCCCCCGGAGAAGAGAAGGAGCCGTTGGCCTTGGGGTCGGGAAATGCTCGGGAGGCAGGATAGCCTTCCGTGGCACGAACAGCAGGCCGCTGGCAAGACAAGTGTCACCCGCTCCCTGTGTGGACAGATGGAAGCCTGGCTGCTAAGGAGACATGAGGGGACGTCTAGGGCAGGGTCGCGTGCTCCACTCTGAGGCAGGAGTCTGGGCAGAAGGCAGGCCTGTCCTGTGCCTCTGGTCCCAAGGGGACAGCATCTCCTTGGCCACCTGTCCCAAGGGCAGACTTGGGCTTGCCACCAGGTGCCATACCCGGAACTCGCAGAAACAGCCCCATGGAGAAATGGGCAGTCAGATGCCGTCTTCCACCAAGATGTGGCAGGGAATTGGGTGGCAGGGCGTGTGCCAGGGAAGGAGTGGAGACAGTCCTCCACAGTTCCCCATCCCAGTGCACGGGTCATGTGCAGTGATCCTGTCGCCTCCTCTCCCCTGTGGTGAAGGACTGGCCTAAACCCGAGTCTGCCTGAGCACCGGACAAAAGGCAAAGCCTTACCTACCCCAGGAGATGGTAATAGGCATAGAGTGCCATGCTAGGACACGCACGCAGCTGCAGGGTTGTGACTGTGTCTGCTTAGTTCGGCTTAGCAAGATGAACCCGGGGCGTGAACTTGGAGCCTGGGAAAGCAAGTCCCAAGAGGCACCAGCTCTCCCGAGGCTCTTCTTCCCTGCCGCGACAGAGCGAAAACCCAAATTCTTGCTGAGGAAGCAGCAGTGAAGTGCGGTTCATGCCAAGCTGAAAACCTCTGCGAAAGCATAGCAGTCGCTGGGAAATCAGAGTCGGTTCTGTGGGCTGCTGTTGCTGCTTGCCTTAGCCTAGTATTCGTAGCAGGATGGGAGAAACCCGCATAGAGCGAAAGCCTCTTTGCCTGGGCATCCCCTCTGGGAAAGCACAGCATTCTTTGTGAAATCAGAGTCGATTCTGTGTGATGCTCCTGTTTGCCTGAGCTGGTCTCCACAACACGGTCTCCTACACTGGGAGATGGTAGTGTGCATAGAGTGCCATCCTAGGCTACGCATGCTACTGCAGGGTTGTGGCTGTGTCTGCTTAGTTCGGCCTGGCAGGGTGAACCCAGGATGCGAACATGGAGCCTGGGAAAGCAAGGCCCAAGAGGCACCAGCTCTCCCGCAGCTCTTCTTCCCTGACGCGACTGATGCCTTGCTGAGGAAGCAGCAGCGGAAGTGCTGCTGTTCGCTCCAAGCCAAAGCCTCTGCGAAAGCACAGCATTCGCTGAGAAATGTTCTGCGGGCTGCTGCTGCTGCTTGCCTGAGCCCAGTCTCGCGGTGGGAGAAACCCGCATACAGCGGTTTGCCTGGGCATCTCCCCTGGGAAAGCACAGCGTTCCTTGGGAAATCAGAGTTGGGTTTGGGGATGCTGCTGCTGCTTGCCTGGGCTAGTCTCCGCAGCTCGGTGGAAGATACCCGCATGGAGCGAAATACCCTTTGCCCTAGCATCCCCTCTGCCTGAGAGAGAAGCCAAGTGTGGGGAAGGCGCAGCACACCGCCCCCGGAGAAGAGAAGGAGCCGTTGGCCTTGGGGTCGGGAAACGCTCGGGAAGCAGGATAGCCTGCCGTGGCACGAACAGAGTCACTATTCGAAGACATATCTACACTCTTATGTTCATTATAAAATTATTAACTCTAAGCAAGAGATGGAAATAACTTCAGTATCCATTAATGGATGAATGAATAAAATAAGTATGGTAAATATATACTATGGAATACTACTTAACCATGAAAAATTAAGAAATACTGCCATTTACAACAGCATGGATGGATCTTGAATGTATTATACTAAGTGAAATATTTCAAAGACTTTATATATTTTTTTAATTTATGTATTATGATATCCCTTACATACAGAATCTGAAGAAAAAGCAAACTAATGGAAACTTAGAGTTGAGTTGACAAGAGGTGAACCTGGGGTAGAATAAGGTGGTCAAAGGGTACAAACTTGCAACTATAATATGAAAAAGTTCTGGGGATCTAATGTACAGCATGATGATCATATTAATAATGTATACATACTTTTTTATTGTGCTTCCCTTTATTAAACTTTGCATATATCACATTCTTACAAGTTGAAAGTTTATAGCAATCTTGTATAAAATAGGTCTGCTCCCACCGTTTTTCTAACGACATTTGTTCATTTTGTGTCTCTCTGTCACATGTTGGTAATTCTTGCAATATTTCAAGTTTTTTCATTATTATTGTATTTGTTATGGTGATCTGTGATCAGTAATTATGACCCACTGAAAACTCAGAACTAGTTTACTTAAGGTATATACATTGTTTTTCCTTAAAGACATAATGCTTTTGAACAGTACAGTATACTGTTTATTTTTTATATGCACTGGGAAACATAATTTTTTATTTGCACTGGGAAACCAAAAAAAATAATAATAATTTGACTTAGTTTATTGAGATAATCGCTTTATTGAGGCAGTCTGGAACAAAACCCACAAGACCTCTGAAGTTTATCTCTACTGTACTATATACATAAAAGTTGCTAAGAGAGTAGATCTTAAAATTCCTTACCATACATGCATAAAAAACAGTGGCAACTATATGAGATAGTAGATGTATTAACATTTTTATGTAGATTATATTGCAATACAGATGTAGCCAATTTGTCAAATTGTACAAAATTTACACAATGTTAAAAGTTTGCAATGTTATAAGAAATCATTTCTTATATTTACAAATTTTAATATGTCGATTATTTTTCAATAAAGCTGGAAAAAACTTTTTGTAGAATTAATCTATTTTTCAAAAAAGGAAGTAAGGAAGTAGAAACTGCAACTAACTCTGAAATAATAGAATATAAAATCCATTTTAGTTATATACACTGTGACAAAAACTATTACTTAGTTTATAATGAAGGAGTACTTAGGAAGCATGAAGGATGGTCTATAAATAAGGCTGAAAGAGCTCAGTTTTAAGGTTTAAATTTAAAATTTTCTTTTGAAATACTAAACTGACCACCCAGTTTTCCAAGCATAAATGTCTTAACTGCATGAATTTATAAAATACAACTCTATAATCTAGTTTCATAAGAAAGCAGCATGCAAATCTTGAATAAGACAGACTTGCTTAAGTTTCTTTATGTTCAACAGTAAAGGATACTTCCCTAAAAAGAAGAAAAATCAGCATACTTATTATGATAATTATTATTCATAATGAGATTCATATTGAATTAGGGAATATATATCCTCAGAGGGGGTAAAGTAAAATGAAATTTATTTTGGTAAATGTGTCTCTGAATAGTCAATACAATGCCTCAATATAAATGAATATTATCATTTTGAACAATTTAATTACTATTATTAGAATTATTATAAGTATAAAAATAGCTATCATTTTAGCATGGAATATGAGACTCTCATGCTCCATGCTTCATTACATCCACACAACAACTCTGCATATTAAGTATTATCATCACCATTTCATGGGTGAGAAAACTGAGGCTAACACATTTAGATAACTGGTTTATGATTACATGGCTAGTAAAGATGCATCACACTAATTTAGGCTTTATGATTTCAGAATTGTACTCTTTCCACTGCACATTCTATTACTCTATAAATACTTGGCTTGTTTTCATTTAGTTCTTTAATTTTATTCATGTGGTGATGGCTTAAAGCTTCATTTAAAGGAAGCTTAAAAAATTCATTTAACCAAAAGCTCCCAAGAATTAAAAATGTCAGGGATCTAATGTAGACATGGATATCATTAGTTAATGGGTAACTATATATTTTCCACTCTAGTGAGATAACAATCAGAGTATTTTTCTAAGTTTTAGTCTCTGAGTGTTCAAAAGGACTTTGTTAAAATAGAAATATTTAGACAAAGGTGATCAAAAGTCTGGATCAGGTCACCTTAAGATAAATATTAGGAAACTGAGGAAACAAATGGAGATTTGAACACTGAGCTATGATATAATGAATGGTTTAAAGTATTTAGTAGAGCATAGAAAAGCCCTTTAAAGCCTGGTCTTAGCCTAGCATTGCAGCTTCTGGGATATCTGTCTATCTATCATCTACCTATCTATCTATCTATATAGATATAAGTTTGAAAACTTTTTTAACTTAAAGATTTTGAGAAATAGAACATAATTAGCACCATAGAAGATCTGTTTATGATAACAACCTAGCCCCTCCTCCCAGTTTGTTAATATTCTCTCTTATTTAATGTAACATTGTGCAAATATACCACTACTGATCTGCCGTTATGAATGAAATAACTATAATCATCTGTTTGCATATCCTGGTGAAAATATTCATTTAGTTCCATGTTGTATTTCTAGGAATGGACCAAATTTTTTTTTTAATTTTTAAGTTTTCTAAATATTGTCCAACTTACCTCATATGTTTTTATTAAGTGCACTGTCATTCCTTCACATTCTTGCAAGACATTTTCACTGTTGCCCAATATGGTAAGTGTGTAGTAGCATGTCATTCTAGGTTTTAATTTATTTTTAATTTAATTTAATTTAATTTAATTCCAGATTCATAATAAAGATAAACAGTTTTTACATATGAGTGGCCATTTGGATTACCCTTTCTGTAAAGTACATGCTCCAATCTTTTGATATCTTAACATTGTGTCATACTGACTTCTTTAATAGTAGAATTTCTGAATGAACTTTTAGCTGTGTAGGTCTTCTCTATTTTATTTTGAACTTGTTTTCATTTCAAAATCTTTATATTTATTTTCATAATCTGCTTTTATTTTGCTTTGTCTATTATCTATCTATCTATCTATCTATCTATTTATTTGCAAGCAAGAGAGAGTGAGCAAGTGAGAGCGCAGGGAGGGATAGAAAAAGAAGGGAAAATAATCTTAAGCAGGCTCCAGGCTCAGCACAGAGCCCAACTCTGGGCTCTATTTCACAACCCTGACATCATGACCTGAGACAAAATGAAAGAAATAAAATAAAATTAATGTGTTAAGAAAAAAAAGGCAAAAGAATTGGAGGTTTAATTAAGTGAGCCACCCAGGCACCCCTGTGGTATCTTAAATTAGCTGTCATATCTTTAAAGTTCTACAGTATCCATTTAATTCATTTACAAAATCTTTCTCAATATCATTTTTAGTTTCAGTTTTTTGTTCAATTTGCTTCCCCTCTCATTTCTTTGAGCAGAGTAATCAAGCCATTTTACAATATTTATTGATCATTTTAATATCATACTTAATCCCATTTTGTCTATCAAATCTTGTTAATGGTTTTTCTTTGTGTGCTTTGTTACATTTTGCTATGTTCAAGACATTATATTTGAAACTCTTATTGAGTAGGGATAATTAAGAGCTATAATAATGGTATGGTCCTCCTTGGCAGGATTTTCTCTTATATCTGAGACTCTACAAGACAATCATACTCCAAATTCAGTGATTGAATTTCTCAGTTAACACAGAAGGCAAGGTAGGCTATAGTCTTATTTCTGCTTCTCCTTGTGCTTTGGAGATCTCAACTTTAATTTGGGTTGTACCAAAGTCCTCAAATTTGATTGCTGCTAGATTTTGAATTTTGTTTCTCTAGTATCAAGTGTCTATTAAAAACACAGCTCAGTGTGTTTTAAAGTTTCAAATGCTCTCAAAGCTAAAATGGCTTCAGGGCATATATCTCTAGACTCTCATTGTGTTTCGTATTTTGGCCCAGTAATCCCTCACTTATTTTTATAATCATTCTGATATTTTTAACTTTAAAAGCTATTTTTTCTGGATTTTTAAGTTGTCTTAAGTAGGAGTTTTTAGATCACCATTACTAGAAGCAACAACAAATATACATGAAAATATCTGCAGTAGTTTATCACATCTTTATGGCTTTGAACTTCCATAAGCCGAGGCATCCTTCTCTAATCACTTAGGCAAACTCCAATTTACCCTTTAAAACAACATAAGAATTGCTTCATTTAAGAACATGTTCAGGGATGACTCTTCCCCACTGTTCTTACCAACATTCCCACACACTCTTTGCTACCCACACCTTGTTTATGAACTTTCATTAGGTATATCAGCATCACCAGAATTTTGCTCTATTGTATTTTTGTCCTTTAGAGCCTTAATTAAATATTAATTCCATAGAAAGTCTGTCCCTTTTCTTTCAAACCTGGGTTAGTTATTTCTTCTCATTCTTTTTCAGAAGTTACTTTATTAGAGAAACTTACAACTGTATTGTGACTTTGGAGCCTTTACAGTTTTTTGACTGGAAAAATCACCCATCCCTGAGATTTTTACGCCGCTTCCTTGCTGATATTATTCAGAAATCTGTTCAAAACAGACTTTTTCAGGGAGGCCCTTTCGGACCACTCAGTTACAAAACCTCTTCTCAATCACTGCTCTTTTTAAAATGTGCTTATTTAGTTCAAATATGCATCACTATTAAAGAAAAACCAGTACGATTTTTTTCTTTTTAAAGTTGGATTACCTATTATCTATCTCTCCCATTAAAATGATTCCTCTGGGCTGGGGTTTTGTTGTGCTCATCTTAGGCCAGGCACTCAATAAATTGTCTCTGAATGATTGAATTGATTGACTCCCTTGCTAGATTCTCAACTTCATGAGGCCAAGGATTGTTCTATTCAGTCCTTCTTTATCCTCAATGTCTGTTATATTGCAGTCACTTACGTGACTAAGGGGAAAAATCACAGAAAGAAAGAGTTAAAAATACAGAAAAACCCCGTAGGTTTAATAACACAAAGCTTTCTAAAATTATTTAGCCCAGGAATTGAATACTGGCTGCACTTTTGATTTTTTTTAAATGGTATTGAATTTAATTTAAATGGAAATACTTGAATGGTAGAATAATAAAAAAAAATTATAAAAGCAACTTGCTCCTTAAAGTAAGAATTATATAGGGCATCTCTTCTAGAAGCAAAATTTTCAAATGTCAAACATCTGAAAGCATAGAAGGAGAAGTAAGAGTGTGAATTGTACTTCAATGCTCTTTTCTTTATATTCAGCAAACAGCTTCATTCACACCTTTCCAATTTTTTCAACTCTTTGGACAAAGCCTTCAGAGGAGTTACTGCTGATGACAACCATCACAGCCTGACAGGAGAAATTTTATAAAGAAAAATAATAGCATGTTTTCCCCAAATTGTTAAGGATATGGTGAAGCTCTGTCGGATTCAAAGGAGGAATGTGCAATTCTATGCTATATATAATAATAACTTATTTTAATAGTGGCTTTGCAATTTTTCAGATATATCCATTTACTGAAACCACTATCAAATAAACAAAAACAAACAAATTAACAGGGGTTCGAGACAGGAATTATCTAATCTAAAAATAGCACATGTTCACAGAATACACAACACATATCCCAAGTACTACTATAGGTTTCAAGTAATAGTCAAAACAATAGTAAACATGATTCAGACCCTACCAGTCAAATCATAAATGGGACCTTAACTGTAAATCCTTATCTTTAGATCAAAGCGGGTAATTGGGTGCTGAAGATACATTATAGAACTAATATGTTATAGAACTCCTCTGAAATGAGTCATTTATTCCATCACTTTTCCTGCACAGCTGCTGACCCATGTTTTGGTTCCTGGAAATAGCTGCTACCCGGTCATACTTCTTAAAAGCACATATATTGATAACTCTACTCATTCCTCCATTCCTCTGTGACTGTCACTGTGTTAAAATGTGGAGTCAGCTGACTCACTTGTGGTGGTAATAAAGTAGATGAGTTTTCAAAGTATTTTGTTATTTCTAAAAATGCAAAAACCAAATTACATTGAAATCCTAAGGGGTGTTTCAGGGAGAGCTGTAGGATGTGGTTTCTTGTGTAATCCACAGAGATTAGCTCCAACACATATTTAAACTCTCCTCTAGGAGCAACCTTAGTGGTAAAGCAAGAAGATAAACAGATGTATACACACCCTGGCACAAATTTATCACTTATGTTTGGCTTCCTAGTCTCCTTGTGTTACTTATTTATCTTAACTTCTCTCTGAAATCAGGGAACATAGAATCTCAATCAGTTGACATTTTTCTACTGAATTACCCAATAGTCTGATCATACCCCTAAGACTTTTTTAAATTATTTCACTCATAATCCCAAATCTGCTTTGCTTCCTCATCTTAGTACACTGTAATTTGATTTCAAAAGGAGGACAGTTGTCAGTAATGCCACATTCATTAATCTATTTTACAATTCCATGTACTTAGAACTATGAAAATATGTTAATAACATCCATTCCAATAAGCCACCCTAAATTTATTATCATGAAACAAGACCTCAAGAAAGAGAATTCAAAATCATCCATGTATTTGCAATTTATTGCAATAAAGCCTTTATCAATAGACTTCCCTGTGCACATGGTGGTCAAATTGCTGGTGAAAACCAGCCAGATCTATTACAAGCTTTCTCATGGCTTCTAGGTAACCCAAGTGAGCCTTTATTGATACTGGGAAGGGATAAAGCAGGGAAGGGATAAACAGTGATGTAAGAATTGGCTAGACAAAAGTAATGACTCTCATTACAGAGTGAGTATTTTAAGGCAAAAGAGCCTGTTGGGAATATTGTTTTATAAAATAGTGGGTTTTTTTTTTTTTTAACCTTTAAAAATTCAATTAGTTAGCATATAGTGTACCATTAGTTTCAAATGTAGATTTCAGTTATTCATCCATAGCATATAATAGCTAATGCTCAGTACTTACTGTTATAGCTTCTTGAAAGCAGAATTTTAAACCCACTGAGCCACCCAGGCGCCCTAAAAAAGCAGAATTTTAGATCATATTTTCTGATTACTTCCATGTAGTACAACACTTTCCTGCTAGCAACCTTCAAAACATACTGTTTGTTAGAGGAATTTCTTTAATAATAAATAAATAGGAATTTATTTAAATTTATAAATATATAAAATAAATAGGAATTTATTTAAATTTATTTAAATATTGCACACTGTTTCATTGTTCATAAATAAGGTGATGATATTATAGCCATTAGTTGGTAGCACTGATATATCACTTTCTTTTTACTTCTCAGTGCATTCTCTTTGCACAAAATAGATATATATTTTAAAAGAATCTGAATCTGTGGCAAACTTTTAAAAAACCCTATACAGTAAAGTTTATCATTTTAAGTAATCTCAATTATCTTCCTCAATTGTGATAGTATATCCTTCTATCTAGGCCAGATATTGTATGAGGGATTTGAAGAGACATACTTTTCTAAATTTCACTTTTCTCATCTGCAAAATGCTGATCATGATCCTACAATAAAATACACTTACAATTTTTTGATGAAAATTTATTTATTTATTTATTTTAAGATTTTATTTATTTATCAGAGAGAGTGGGCGAGAGAGCAAGCACAGGCAGACAGAATGGCAGGCAGAGGCAGAGGGAGAAGCAGGCTCCCGGCCGAGCAAGGAGCCCGATGCGGGACTCGATCCCAGGACGCTGGGATCATGACCTGAGCCAAAGGCAGCTGCTTAACCAACTGAGCCACCCAGGCGTCCCTTTTGATGAAAATTTAATCTGTATAAACAATATATTTGCTGTAATGCGTGGTTCATGGAAAACATCTTATTTAATTATAAGCAACAACAGTATTAGAAATTAAGTAAATGTGTCTATAATATTTAAAGTTTTAACACATAATTCCAGTGCTTTGCCTTATTTTCTCAAATCCCTTTACCACTTTCACTGACAGAGTCAAATGTACTTTTTCTACTAGTAGCCAGCTCTTTGTCTTTTGTCAGAAAAAGATGCCCTTGTGAATTATTTATAATAGAGATATTAGCAATAATAATAATAATAATAATAATAGCAATGAAAATGTTAAAAAAAAAGTTTTCTTAACTAATTAGGGTTCTTAGACATCAATTAGAGGAACCACCTCTGGCAAGCAAATTAATCTGCAAGACATTCCCAGAATTAACAAGTCAGTCAGATACAGGGTTGTCCGTAGACTGAAAGGTGAAGCAAAAGGACTAGGTTTGGAAAATAGGTAAGGACAGTGAAAAAAATGATCAAATTTTTGGGCAAAATAAATTCTTAGGTGTCCTTTCAATGGAGTCCTGGGCATTATGTAGCAGAAACTCTGGAGATTATCTCAATCCATTGGAGTCACCCCGTTTATTAGCTTGCTATTGACAAAGTTATTTACAAACTGTAGAGCAAGAGGTTATAATGTAGAAAACTGATGGTAATGCACAAGATTCTTGTTAACAATAATGCAAGTTAGTGATTTTTCATTAGAAAACATAAATGCTATATCCCAAATTATGGGCCCAGAGCACTTCTGCTGCACAACTCTGCTTATATCCCAAATAACCATGTGAACTAGTTTTAATATCTGCTTCTCTTATTAATTTTTGAATAAAAATTCTTGACACAAGTATTTTATAATTGTGTGATAATCATGCATTTAATTTCTTGGAGAACAAAACACACTTAGCATAACTTTGTTCTTTCACAGAACCAGCCTTGATAACACACTTCTATATGTTAGAAATGATGTAATAAATGTAGAATATTGGGCACTCGTTTGGTATTCTTTGACATGTTTTGCACTATCTAAAAAGAGATCAGTGAACTTGGACTGGAGTTAGTAGACATGGAAGGAAATAAAATATTACAGAGAAGAATACTCTGTGGTCTACAACCTAAACGGTCTGGGATTCCCATCATTTGGATCCCTGTAGCTTTACAAAAGTCAATTAAATTTTTGTATCTCCAATTAAAGTTGATTCCCCAGTACTTTTTCAAACATCTCTTGTAAAGTATTGTTTCCCAGAAAAAAAGGGATTTTGCATATGTATCTGCCTTTGTCTCTGGTCATGATCTCAGTCAGGATCCTGGGATCGAGCTCCATATCGGGCTTCCTGCTCATTAGGGAGTATACTTCACAGTCTCTCTCTGCAGCTACCTCCCCCTGCCCCACTCATGCTCTCTCTCTCAAATAAATAAATACAATCTTTAATTTTTTAATTAAAAATAAGATAAATAAAATAAAATAAAAAGTCTGGTCTTACTGCCCCACTTAGCTCCTTTTTTTTTTGAGTTGTATTTAAAGCAGCATGAGAGAGAACATGAGGCTTTTTTTTTTTTTTAAAAAAAAAAGGAAAAATTGAGTTTCGTTAGGATTTAAGATCTTGTCTGCTAGACAAAAAACGTTGGCTTTGTTAACATGTGAAAATTAACAAAAGAGAATAAGATAGAATTCTAATAATTTTTGTAGAAATTAAAAATTTCCTCCCACCCAATTACATACAGACCCATTAAGTAAATTCATTCCAATGTCCCAAACCAACCTTTTCTAATAGTAATGCATCTGTGTAAACAGGGTCAACCCAAGGAATAAATAAATATTATTATTTTTTCCTGTCTCTTCCACAGTCACATCTGGGTATATTGGTAGCAAGCCAATTATCTATCTTATAAGACATGATATCATAAGGAAGCGTATTCTGTCCATTTGGAACAACTGAAAATCATTGTAATTTTATCTTGGTGCAGTAACTTGAGATGGCACAGTGTGGGTTATGAATATATATATATTTTTTTTTACTGGGAAGAAGAGATTATAGAGATATTGGTTATCCAAGAGAGATTGACAGGTGTTGATAGTTGCCAGGTCAATATCCATCTACTTTTTCCTTTAATATCAGTAAGCACTGAGGGATTGACAACAAGGAAACTTAAAACAACATCAAATATTTTATTGTCTCTTTTCTAGTGATATTGTAACCATATGACAAAGTATCAGTCGTACAAGCTATCATGCTCTTTTACCTCTATCTTTCTGCCAGAAATGTGGGCTTAATAGTGAGAACTCCAACAGCAATTTTTGCAACTGTGAATAAAAAGCCATGAAAACCTCTAAGATAGTTCACTTGACTTTCTTAAGACGCTGAACCAACACCAGAAAACACTCTCTGTAGTCTTCTTGTTAAATGAAAAAATATGGTTAAACCACTTTTGAAAGTCTACTACATACAGCAAAATGTAAATCTTAATTGAAATATGTCCTCTCAGCTGTGCTTAAGCAACTGAGTCCTGAGCTTTTCAGGTTTTCAGTCTGAAAGAGTACACCTCTGGTGCTCTGAAAGGGAAGAGAAAGGACACCCTGTTCAACATCTAAATTAAAGAAGAGAAATCTGTGCATTTAAGTGGGCCATATAAAATTTATCAAGCAATTATCTCCTAACACCTGGTATCCAAATTACCTGATATGCTCTCCCTACTCCTTTATTCCACGTTCTTGCCTTTTCCAGGATTCTGTCTCACATCACAACATGTCTTCTGTTATTTCCTTCTTGCAAGCTAGTTTTGTTTTCTCCATCTAAAAAAAATCAACAATCATTGTGTATTTCAATTCCTACTTTCCTCAAATGCATTGATTCTTCTTATCTATTACTCTTTTCTCATACTCAGTGTCTTTGTCCTTATGGGGTTTGTACTTTGCTTTTCCCCATCCTTTACTGCCATTATATAATCAAATCTAATAACTTCTTAGAGAAAGTTAAAAATTCCTGCATAGCCACACGTGAACACAAAGTCACTGATTTTTAGCAAACCTATAAGATAGTCAGACATCCATTCAATTTCTTTTTTTTAAAGATTTTCTTTATTTATTTGACAGAGAGAGATGACAAGCAGGCAGAGAGGCAGGCAGAGAGAGAGGAGGAAGCAGGCTCCCTGATGAGCAGAGAGCCTGATTTGGGGCTAGATCCCAGGACCCTGGGATCATGACATGAACTGAAGACAGTGGCTTAACCCACTGAGCCACCCAGGCGTCCCTCCATTCAATTTCTTAACTGAGTCTCAAATGCATCCTGAGTTCTAACCTAAACCTAAGTAAGTTCTACTTCTTACATGTTGTTATATGACCAAATTCTTTCAGTTCAGTATTTTGTAACATTTAAATATTAATCAATTGATGCTTTGTCTGTGAATTTCTATGAAAATAATCTGAATACAGTAGATTTATTGTTATATTTATAGATTTATAATCAAAGTTTCATCAGTTGAAGTTTTTGGAAATTTCAGATATAGTGATTAACCTAAAATGATACTGCTTCAAATCCCTCTGATATCAAGGCCCAACACCTGATTATAGCCAAACCTGTGGTGGATAGTTCCAGGGGAAATACAGTTACTTAACACTGATAGCATCTCTTGTTCTCTCTCTCATTTTAGAATGTCTCCAACACAACCCAAAAGTGTAGGAGAGTTAATGTCCTCTGAGGACAGCTCTCAGTGAAGTGGAAATAAGAACCATAGATAAAATTGTCAGTTTTCAGGTCTTCATGAGGACAACTTAAAGAAGTTTCTCAGGACCTTTCAGTAAAAGCAAGCCTTCATTTTCTATCCACAACAATTATATCAACAATGTACCTTTTTGACAAAGTTGCTTCTTCACTGTATCACTTTCCCATTCTTTTCTACCTTGGATAATCTCCCAGATAAACTAACAGTACTCAAATCCTTTGTCCTACTCTTTGCTCTCAGGATAAATGGAGCCAAAAGACTTAGATTAATATCAAGTTCTGAATGGGATCTTAGAGCTATTTCTGTCCAGATTTTCATAAACATAGGGACCTTTGAATTATCAGGCTATAAATAAGTTCTAAATGGAGGGGGCAAAAGCAAAAAGTAGAAATTTTTATGTTTGATTTTTAATCATGATTAATTGACTTTATTGATTATTAAAAATACTAACATTATAAAAGTGTGGATCTTTGTAAAAAAATGTCATAATGTAAGAAATAAGTTGCATAGTCCTTTGGAGAATATTAAACCAAGTGTTCAGGTGCCATCTAATTTCTTGTTTAATCCAGAACTTTGGTGTGCATTATCTTGAGGAATAGGATTTTGAAGTCCAGACAGACTAACAGAAAACAAATCCAAATGTGTGTGTTTTTATATTTCTGCTTTTGTTGTAAAAATCAAAGTGTGATTGCTGTTTTAAAATGGTAAAACTAATAATGTTCATGGACTCTATTATAAATTTTCTAATTGTAGGGGAAGAATCCAATAAACATAGAATTAATTGATTTACAAATCTTCAAAGAGCTACAGGATCAGGTAGTGGTATGTTCTGATTCAACAGCATCATAATGCAGCATTTTATATGTGTGGCTACCAGATATTTTCATGAATGTTTGCTAGCTAGTCAGCCAATACAGAGAAATATTAGGTAGGGTAATTACTCACAGTTGTGTTTAATAAAATGAGAGAAAATTATCAAATGACACTAATAATAATAATCCTATAGCAGGCTAAATAATTCAATGATAATTACAAGTATTAATCTAGCTTTCTTACCTGTTTGTGACTCTTCTCTCCTTTATCATAATGGGAGTAGCAGATTGTCTGCAATGAATTGTGAAAACCCAGCAGTGACTTTGGCAGTGAAGGCCTCCCATCAATTTTGATAGGTTAAAATGATTCTGGTTAGTCTTGAGCAAATGTGTCAATTTTTTTTTTTTTGTGTGTGTCATAAAAGAAAGAAGCAATAGTAAATTCTTGCTGTTATTCCATGGAGAAAATAAAATCATACTGCCAACAAGAGGCTGTTGACACCGTAAGTGTAGTTAACTGTCTTGAAATACTAGGCCTCGAAATAAAATTCCAGTATTTCACATAACCTCTTTTTTTTTTAGAAAAAAAAAAAACAAAACAAAACAAAACTATACTGCTTACATTTAGGGCCCTGCTGTTGTGTAACTATTTTTGAACATGTCTACTACTGTAAGTGTATATATATATTTTTTTTCTGTGCAATAAAGTCATTTAGAGATAAATTTGGATTGCAAATTATTTTGGGGGAGGCATGGTATTTGTGGCTAGTCTTACAAGTAAAAAGGACTAAAAGAAAGAAGAAAAAATTTTTTTTATTACAGCATATTTACATTGTCCAAAGTACTTATTTACTATAATACTGACTAATGTATAATACTGTACACAAAGAAAGAAGTTAAATGAGTTATAATTCAGTCGAAGTATAGCTGGCCATTTTAAAAACTTACCACTGAATCTTTCTGGTATGAAAAGTGATATCTGGCAATCTGGTCCAGTTCATTACATCAGGTCATTTGTATGTTCTTATTACCATTTTGATAGCATAGCACATTTTATAACCCAGACATTTTACAATGGAACTATGATGCATGTATTTTCAAAAGTATAGACATACATGAAGCTATGAGGTCAAAAGGGATGAATGTCCGTAGTACCATATATACTCAACAAATAAAAGTGTCCAAGGCTCTGAGTGAGATTTATGAATATTGTGTAAGAATAGGCCAACATGTGGTTTTGATATAAATAATCTGTTCTTAAATTAGAATTACAGTCGTTGAGTACAGTGTTGAAAATGGCAGATAGATTTTAGCTATCGTTGCTCACTAGGGAAAATGGAAAAATGTTTAGTTTGGTCAGATTTTCACTTAACTTCTGAAAAATCTTACGTTTGAGAGAACCCTTCTGAAATAAGAATCCTTAAAGACATAACCCCTTTGGCACAAGTTTTCAAGAAACTTGTTTGATGATGTTGTAGACAATTATATGGCACACGTACTGTTCTAGATGTTTTTCATGCCAATAATATGTAAGCCATACCAAGGCTACATATACATATAGAGATGTTCCTCAGCTTACAAGGGGGCTATGTACAGAGAAACACATACAAAATTGAAAATGCATTTAATACCCCTAAACTATCAAATATCATAGCTTACCTTAAGCTTATTTAAACATACTCAGAACACTTACATTTGCCTGCATTTGGGCAAAATCATCTTAAGCAAAGCCTATTTTATAACAAAGTATCAAATATCACATGCAATTTATTAAATATTACACTAAAAAAAAGAAGAATGGTTATATATAGAATGGTTGTAAGAATATCAGGTGTTCACCCCTGTAATCTTCTAGCTGACTGGGAGCTGTGGCTCACTGCCCCTGCCCAGCATCACAAGACGGCACCATACCACATGTCACTGGCCCTTTTTATAAAGACCCAAATTCAAAATTCAAAGTACAGTTTCTACTGAATCACTTTCACTTTTCACATCATTGCCAAATATATCATAAGTTGAATCATTGTAAATCAGGAGCCATCTGATTTGAAAGTTAAATCACAGTCACCCATATACACACAAAAAAAAAAGCCTTCATGTAGGGCCATCTATGTATCTCTAAACAACATAGCATGACATATCAACGGCAAAAAATGGAGGTGAAGGGGACAATTGCTTTGCGTCAGTACTCTGAGCAGTAACATACATGGCCTTACTCACCTAGCAGAACTCCAGAGCTAGCTGATGGCAAGGAATTTTGCAAATGTTTGCTGAACAGCTTAAGCACTATTATTTTAAAATTAGTGTGCATATCTGTTTTCTGAAGATATGTTAATTTATTTTATTGACTTATTACAAAACCAAATAATTTCCTCTTATTTAAGTGGCAGGTAAATAGAATTCTTTTTAATTTAAATCAAATGGCTTTTTAGGGAAAATATACTAAAAATTCTGAAACTTGTATTGCTTATGAATCTTTTATTGGAATCCTTATCAAGTTGTATTTTTCAAGTTTTTCCTAAATAATCTTCAATGAATTGAAAATATTTTTTGGATTTTATTCAAGGCTATTAACACACAATTTCACTTTGTTAAATATAGTGCTAAACGTTCAACCAAAACGTTGTGTCTTTTTTTTTCCACTACCACATCCTCCATCTACTGACTGGATTCTCTCCCCAACTAGCACATATATACCATTGTCTATCTTTAGGATAAGTAAGGGTCATCTTTTGTCTTTATTCTATTCCTCGTATGCTTCTGAACTTGTTGAATTTTAATATAGTCACACCATAAGCATCACATATTTGATTCCCCTTTCAAAGGTAAACGGTGCACAAGCAGAGCATACCTTCAAAGCTATCAATATACTTACTCTGATATATTATTTTTGTATTTTTGTAAATTAAAATAATTAAATTATAGAACAAGAGTTTCAGGTGGTAGGTGTTGTAAGTTTTACCCAAACTGACTTTTGTCAAACTCGTTTTTGTCATCATATATGTCAAGTAGTTTTCTCAGGTTTATTTTTAGAATATCCTTGTATAATGAATATTTACACTGATATCTAGTATAAAAATCTTGCAATTTATTTTAGAAACATTAAGATATTGAAAATCAATCTATTTCTTTAATTCTTTAAAGACATTTTTGGCTTGTTTCCAGTACTTTCTTACTGGTTAAAAAATGAATTTGAAGTAGTCTGAATTTCATTATTATATGGCACTTTCCCTTTGATGAATACAAAGACGATATTCTATATTAGCTATCTGAGAAGAATTCATTTTTTTAATTTTATTTATTTGTAAGAGAGAGAGTGAGAGAGAGCACAAGCAGGGGGAGCAGCAGGGTGAGGGAGAAGCAAACTCCCGGCTAAGCAGGGAATCTGTTGCAGAACTGAGTCCCAGGACCCTAAGATCATGACCTGAGCTAAAGGCTCAGGCGTTTAACTGACTGAGCCAACCAGGTGTCCCAATATGAGAAGAGTTCTGTATGTTATTCCTATTCATATGAAGTTTAAAGTCTAGGTAATTAACTTAATATTTTAGTGGCTATTACATAGATAGCACTATGTTCCAGGCAGAGAGTAAGAAACAAATATTAAATCAACCATATTCTATGCATTCTAAATGAAAATAATTAATCAATCATAATAAATCCTTCTATTTATGGAATATCAACTTATAAGCTTTCCTCCATATGAACAATGCCAAATACCAGAGTAAAGGGTCATCTAATACAAATAAAGGATAGAATTAAAGAATTCTGGTAAGCCATTTAATTTTGAAAAATGGTGCTATATTGTTGCTGAGTTGTGGTTTTCAGTTACATAATATCTGATAAATGTAGAAGTAACATGAGTGTTATGTGAGATGAGAAATGGTATATAATTAAGATATTTTTAAAAGTACAGATAAATACAAATTTGTAAACATAGCATTATGGAGGAATAAAAATAAATGATAGCTACACACTCTAAAGTGAATAAATCTTGATAAGTTAATAGAGAATTAAAACAAGGACAGTGCAAAAAGTATGGTACATTTTTATGAAGTTCAAACAAATTCTGTGAAACCGTAGATGGACTTAAAGATACAATTATGTATCAAATATTGTAAAATTAAGCAAGGAAGTAGCACACATGAAATAACCAAAGCATACAACCTTGGGTAGATACAATAGGTGTGATCATGTTCTACTTCATGAAGAGATGAGTTAATAGATAAATAAAAGTAACTAGACTTTTTAGACGTTAATAAAATTTGCCTGTTATTTCTTAGCAATATAAAATATATGGTTTTCTAACAAAAACGCTTATCTTAAAAATATTTAAAAATAAATTTCAGGCTACTCATAAGGTTATATTTACTTTTCCACTGAAGGAAAAGCTGGTTGTTGTAGTTGTTTGTTTGTTTTAGTCTCCTCGTAGTTTTTATTATTATAATGTGGAATGAGGAATGTTAGATTGAAAAGTGAATTATTTTATAGACAAAAATCATTACGTGATTCACCTCCTGGTACAGCAGATGGAACTCCTGAAAATATGCCCTTTTGCCTTATGGAAGAGTAACAGTTATGCTTACTTCTGAAACATACTTGGTGGTTGCCCTGAATAGTGACACCATAGTAAACATTTTGAATATTTGCAATTAATTTTTATAGTCATAGGGCTCCAAAAGGCACTTCTGGTATCTTTGCAGGTATTTCAATAAAGTTAAAAGTTGCCTGACTGTTTAAAAATATTAACAAGGCACAAAACATGGCAGAAGTACTGTCCTCAGATATTATTTTTTTCCATATGCTCCTTATTCCAGACATGAAAGTTATTTTTTAAAATTTTTGTTATAAAAGATTTTATTTATTTATTTGACAGAGATCACAAGTATGCAGAGTCAGGCAGAGAGAGAGGAGGAAGCCGACTCCCTGTTGAGCTGAGAGCCCGATGTGGGACGTGATACAAGGATCTTGGGATCATGACCTGAGACGAAGGCAGAGGCTTTAACCCACTGAGCCACCCTGCGCCCCCATGACAAGTTATTTTTGATAGATATATATACAATGTATTTTCCAGTTATAAGAAAAATGGTTCTGCTATTTTTAACCTTTTTAAAAAAATACATAATTTTTTTTTAAATTAAAATTTTATTTTTTAATGTGTTTTACTTTTCTTTTCTTTTTTTTTTAAAGATTTTATTTATTTATTTGAAAGACAGAGATAACAAGTAAAAAGAGAGGTAGGCAGAGAGAGAGAGAGAGAGAGGGGGAAGCAGGCTTCCTGCGGAGCAGGGAGCCCAATTCAGGGCTCGATCCCAGGACCCTGAGATCATGACCCGAGCCAAAGGCAGCAGCCCAAACCACTGAGCCACCCAGGCACCCCAATGTTTTACTTTTCAATATACTACTTAGAATATAAAACCTATTCCAGTTGGGAAGAAGTTTACCGTTTAAAAAATGGTAATTTTCTCATTGTGTCTTCCCCTCTCATTGCTTTATTTTGAATAAAAAATTTCACAATAAACATAACTGATGCTTTCCTTTTGATAGTCCCTCTGTTGGTCATATTGTATATGAGCCATGACAATAAGTTTTACAAAATTTATTCATGTTTGTTGATATGTTTTATCATAACTAATTTTTCCTCCCTTATCTAGATTCCCCAGCTTTCAGACAGGTGGACACTTCAATAAACCATACCCAAGGGATGTATCAAGTACTTCTTAGACATCTCTCAGATCCTTGAGGTCTCATTTTGCTTAATATTAACAAACTTATTTTAAAGTTTATATGGAGAGGCAAAGACTCACAATATTCAACATAGTGTTGAAGGAGAACAAAGACTGAGGACTGACTTCAAAGTTTACCATAACGATAGGGCGCCTGGGTGGCTCAGTGGGTTAAGCCTCTACCTTCGGCTCAGGTCATGATCCCAGGGGCCTGGGATCGAGTCCCGCATAGGGATCTCTGCTCAGCAGAGAGCCTGCTTCTCCTCATCTCTCTCTCTCTGTCTGTCTCTCTCTGCCTATTTGTGATCTCTCTCTCTGTCAAATAAATAAATAAAATCTTTTTTAAAAAAGTATACCATAACGATAATTGTAAGCAAGATATTGTAATACCACAGAAAGACTAGATTAAAGGAACGGAATATATATATTATCAATTATATTTTATATTTAATATAAAAGCAAAAGCAATACAAGAGAGCAAAATACAATCTTTTAAACAAATGGTTCTGGAGTAATGGTGAAGCTAAATGTAAAAATATAAAATAAAAATAAAATAAAATAATAAAATAAAACAAATCCAGGCTGATATCATACACTCTTCACAAAAATTAACTCAGATTGGATTATAAACCTAAACATGAAACATGTAGAAGGTAATATAGAAGAAAATTTAAATGACCTTGGTTTTGGAAATAACTTTAGCTACAAAAGCACAAGCACAGAATTTAAAAATGTCTACTCTGTGAAACACAATGCCAAGAGAATGAAAAGGCAAAGTACAGACTATGAGAAAAAAATTGCAAAATACACATCTGGCAAAGGAATGTTAATCAAAAATACACAAAGACCCCTTAAAACTCAACAATGGGGGAAAAACCTGATTAAAAATGAGCCAAAGACCTTAGCAGATACCTCACAAAAGAAAATATTACAGATGGCAAATAAGCATATAAAAAGATGCTTCACATCATATGTCATCAGGAAAATGCAAATTAAAACAAAAAAGAGACACCAGTACATACCCAGAATCCAGAACACTGACAACAGAACACGAAATGTTGGTGAGGATGTGGAGCAACAGGAATGTTCTTCCATGTCTATTGAGAATAAAGAATGGAAAACAACTTGGCAGTTTCTTACAAAACTAAACATATTCTTGCCAGATGATTCAGCAGTAGCAGTTCTTGGTATTTATCCAAAGAAGATGAAATCTATACCCACAAAGATGTCTATAGCAGTTTTATTGATAACTGACAAAAGCTTGGAAGCAACCAAGATATCCTTCCATAGGTGAAAGGTCAAATAAAGTGTAGTACATGCAAACAATGGAATATTATTTAATGCCAGAGAAATGAATTTCCACACCATGAAAAGATATGGATATAAATATTTAATAAATATATGATTTTAGGCTTCTACCACTCTATCAATAGTATTAGTATATTTTAACAGTGAATGCTCAGCATTCATGAATTTACCTAATAAAATATTTTGGGTTCAATATTTTAAATACTTCAACCTCTATGATTATATTCCTAATAATTTTGAATTGGGGTAAATAAAACTTAATTTTTTGTAACTTGTTTCTTATTGCAAAAGAGCTCAATGAAATTATAGAAAATAAAAATTTACAAAAAAAAGTTTTAGTTTACTATTGCCAAATAATTTAAAACTTTATCTTTATTCAAATACATATATTTTTCTAAATTGATTTATATGCTACTAAAACCAAAAACTTTTAGTTATATTAGATTTCATATCATGCAATCAATGCCAGAAAGCCATCTGGCGATGACTTGTCTTAAATAGAGTTAAGATGGGTGTTATTACAATGCAAGATGGAAACAAAGATAGTATAACAATTGAGTGTTACATAACTTTTCTGTTTTGATCAAGTTACTAATCTACAAAAGGCTTTTATCTGTGACAGACTTGGGAATTTAATAAATCTTTTAAACTAGCATGTGCGACTCATTCCTAGAAAACAACACAATCAATAACACTTTATTTAGATTAAATCTTTCAATTTCTCCATTTGAATAAAAAAGGTAGCAATCCCAATAAGTTTATTGAACAGGAAAAGTTAAAATGCTATAATACTCCTAAGGAATTAAATGATCCAGTCATGAATTACAAAAAAAGGATATAAATTACCAAAGTGTTTGTATAATTGTAATGTACAACGGCCCATTATCGTTCAATAGTGCCGGCTAGTACAAGAACTCTATAAAAGAACTCCACTTCTAAACCGTGGAAAATATGTTCCCTTTCCCCCTATACACAACTATTAAGCCATTCATTTAGCTTTTAAAATATCCACTTAATACAGGCTTTTTACTCATTTGAACAGGCAGCAGGGCTCTATTCTTATTGCTTACATCTGAAGGATAGACTTCTAGCGTAAGAGGTAAAGCCCATAAAAGAGCCCAATGATAACAACAAAATACAGTTTGGTGAGCCCTTACAATCTGCCAGCTACCTTTCTGAGAATACTTCAATTAATAAAACATATAAAATACCTGACCACAAAGAGCTTATATTCTTTTGAAATATAATAGTGAAATAAACCAATAATAGAGGGGCACCTTGGTGGCTCAGTCCATTGAGTGACTGCCTTTGGCTTGGGTCATGATCTCAGGGTCCTGGGATGTAACTCCCCAGCAGGCTTTCTAGGCAGTGGGGTGTTTTCTTCTTCCTCTGCGCCCCCTCCCAATTCTCTCTCTCTCTGTCTCCAATAAGAAAATAAACCAGTAATAGAATAATGATTGATGGTTGATGGTGATAAGTGTTACAAAGAAATACAAGAAAGGTAAAAGCCATTGGAGAATGCTGGGAGGAAAGTTTAATTTTATTTTGTGTTGGGTGGTTATATCTCATTTATGAGATGTTATTTGCACAAAGACCCAGGAAGTGAAGGAGGGTGTTATACACATATTAAAGGAAAAGATTGCTCTAGGCAGAGCAAGTAAGTATATAGACTTTGTGTGAACAGCTGGTCTGTTACTTTTGAGGAAAAGCAAGGAGGCCAATGAGGAGTTCATAGTGGTGGAGAGAGGAAGAACGTATTGATGCGTGACCTTCTAGTACATTGAAACGCCTTCAGTTTTTATTTAATATGAAAGGGGAAGATACCAAAAGACTTTCAACAGCAGAATAAAATCATCTGACTTGATTTTTAGGTTAAGTTGCTGTACCAAAATAAATTTGCAGGGAGAAAGGAGTGCAGTATGTGTGGAAGTGGGGTTATCAATCAAGTCAATAATTCAGGAACATATGATGGTGTTTTTAGCATGCTGGGTGGTAATAGAAGTGGTGAGGTATGGTTTTTATTTTGTATATATTTGGATGGTGAATATTCTGGTGAACAGGATGGAGTATGTGCAGGACAGACAATATCAACATTTATTTTACCTGCACAAACAGAAGGGTGGAGTCTTCATTCCCTGATATGGAGAGAACTCTGAGTTCAAATGTTCTTTCTGATTAAATGGCATAGTGATGATGAGGATTTTTAGTCAGACAGTGAAAGAGAGCAGTAAGCATAGTGTTAAGCGGTAAGACGTTATAATACATTTGAACATCAAAAAACGTTGTGTTGGATCATCTGTTTTATGTGAGTAAATAAATAAATAAAGCTTCCTGGGGTTCTGAAAGAGGTAAAGAAGACTACTATATGATCCAAAGGGGCACGTGCACCAAATGTTTATAGCAGCAATATTCATAATAGCCAAACTATGGAAAGAACCTAGATGTCCATCAACAAGTGAATTATATATATATATATATATATATATATATATATATATATATATATGATGGAATACTATGCAGCCATCAAAAGAAATGAAATCTTGCCATTTGCGATGACATGGATGGAACTAGAGGGTATTATGCTTAGCAAAATAAGTCAACCAGAGAAAGACACTATCATATGATCTCCCTGATATGAGGAAATGGAGGTGCAATATGGAGGACAGGAAAAGAGTAAATGAAACAAGATGGGATCGGGAGGGAGACAAACCATAAGAGACTGTTAATCTCACAAAACAAACTGAGAGTTGCCGGGGGGGGGGGGGAGGGTAGGGAGAGGGTGGTGGGGTTATGAACATTGGGGAGGGTATGTGCTGTGGTGAGTGCTGTGAAATGTGTAAACCTGGCGATTCACAGACCTGTACCCCTGGGGCTAATAATACATTATATGTTAATTAAAAAAAAAGAAGAAGAAGAAGAAGACTACTATAAATCAAATGCTATGGTTTTCAGCAAAGAGTGTGTAATCAGGCATATTTTATTAAAGTAACCAAGTAAAATGATGGTCGAAAATTGGAATAACAGAAAACATAAAAATCAGAGATTTTAAAAAGAGATATGGGACAGTGTAGAGAATATAGTCAATGATATTATAATAGTGTTATATGGTGACAGATGGTGGCTATATTTGTAGTGATCATAGAATAATGTATGGAGATATTGAAAACCTGAAACCAATGTAACACTGAATATCAACTATACTCAAATAAAAGAATAGTAAAAATAAAACATTTTAATTTAAAAAGATAAAAAGAGGGACAAGAATTTGAAAAGTGAATTTCAAAAAGAGTAAAGATGAGGCTAAGACATACTCTGAACCTTGAGGAAAACACCATTTTGAAAATTCTTCCCATTTTGAGAAAACTCAAATGAATCAATACCATAAAAGAACCCCATTTTAACTGAGAGATGTAATGAATGCTCAAGAAAAATATTTTATGACAGGATAATTCTTCCCTATGAAACAGCATACAGAAACCAGGGGAAACACCTGGAAGCAAAATAAACTATACTGAAAATAAGAATTAGGAAAAAGATAAATGATGAAAGATAAGAAAATTAGACCTGCGACAGAGACCTAGTGAAGAGAATTTTTAGCTTGTGGTTTAATGTTTTTGAGGATAATCTAGAGTTCATAACTGCCTTGAGGCAGGCTGGTTGTAGGCAGTTTAGGCAGACCCCTAAGACAGGCCTACTTTGGGCAGGTGGTGTTGGAGGAGGCCATTGGGCTGGACAAAGACAAATCCAACCATTTGACTAAAGTGTCTGTGAAGATGTTGAAGTCAGATGCAACAGAGAAAGACCTGTCAAACCTAATCTCAGAAATGGAGATGATGAAGATGATTGGACAGCACAAGGACACCATCAACCTGCTGGGTCCTGCACACAGGACGGTCCTTTGTACACTCTCATGGAATATGCCTCCAAAGACAACATACAGGAGTACCTGCAGGCCCAGAGGCCTCCTGACCTGGAGTACTGTTACAATATCAGCCACAATGCAGCAGAGCAACTCTCCTCCAAGGACCTGGTATCCTGTGCCTATCAGGTAGCCTGAGGCATGGAGTACCTTGCCTCCAAGAAGTGCATACACCAAGACCTGGCCACCAGGGAAGTGCTGGTGACAAAGGACAACATGATGAAGATCTCAGACTTCAGCCTTGCCAGAGATATCACCACATCAGTTACTATAAAAAGACAACCAACAGTGGACTGCCTGTGAAGTGGATGGTCCCTAAGGCCATGTTTGACCAGATCTACATCGACCAGAGTGACTTCTGGTCTTTTGGGGTGATCCTGTGCAAAATCTTCACTCTGGAAGCCTCCCATATCCTGGAGTGCCTGTGGAGGTGGTTTTCAAGCTGCTGAAGGAGTCATTTGATGGATAAGCCAATAAGTGCACCAGAGAGTTATACACAATAATGAGGGGTGGCTGGCATGTGGTACCTTCAAGCTGCTGGTAGGAGACCTGGATCATACTGTGGCCTTAACCTCCAACCAGGAGTACCCGGACCTGTCCTTGGCCCTGGAACAATACTGTCTATGCTTTCCCAACACCCAAAGCTCCACCTGCTCCTCAGAGAAGAATTCCACCTTCTCTCATGTGCCGTTGCCCAGGGAGGCCTATCTGCCCTGACACCCAGCCCAGCTTGCCAATGGTGGACTCAAATGACTAGTATCCCTATTACTCCTGTCCAGATTCCATCATAAGCTGTAACCCTTACCCCCCCACCCTCCCTGCAAGACTCACTGCCTTCTCCTTTGTCCCTTTCCTACTGGCAGGAGCCAGCTGCCTACCTGAGGCCTTCACCCCCTTGAAGTTCACCTCTCTTCCCCTTCCTCTTCCTCCTCCTTACAACCTGCTCATGAAAGAAAGGCACAGAGAGGCAGGTACTTGCTCGTGGCTACTTCCTTCCCTCCCATATGTTGGACCAAGACCCCTCCCTGGCATCTGGTACTGCCTGGACGTCGAGGGAGTGGGAGATGAGGCATGCCAGTGAAAGCTGTCGGAGCTTTCCTGTTTTGGTTTTGTCTGCTTAGCATAACATGTAAGACTGAGTTCTGGTGGCAGGGACCTAGTCCTTGGGGCTATAGCACTAGCGAAGGGAGGTCAACTGCTCTGGGCCTTGGCTAAGAGCAACCCCTGCTCCAGAGATATGGTGCCAAGGGCTTATTAATTTTGATACTAATTTGCTTTGCTGACCAAATACCTGGTATCAAAAGATGGGAAGGCAAAGACTGGAAGCAGTGTTGTGACCATGGGGTCCAGCCCCAAACTATGAAGAAAACACAAAGTGTATAAATCTGAGTAAGTATATATTTACACACACCTTTTTAAATAGGTTGTTATCAAAGATTTAATCAATGGGTAATATGCTCCTCGTGGCTGGGAAGCATCAGTTGCCATATATTAAAAACAAAGAAAAGAGGTGTCTGGGTGGCTTCCTCCATAAGTGTCCCTTCTTTTCAGGTCATGATCTCAGGGTCCTGGGATGGAGCCCCACATCAGGCTCTCTGCTCAGTGGGAAACCTGCTTCTCCTTTTCCCTCTGCCCTGCTTATAGTTCCTCTTCCTGTCTCTCTGTCTGTCAAATAAATAAAATATTTAAAAAAAAGAAAGAAACAAAATGTTTTTAAAAGTTCTTTTTTTTTTTTTAATTTTCTAGGGGTGCCTGGATGACTCAGTTGTTTAAGCAGATGTTTGCCTTTGGCTGAGGTCATGATTCCAGTGTACAGGGATCCAGCCCTGCATGGGACTACTTGCACCCCAAGGAGCTTGCTTCTTCCTCTCCCTTTGCATGTGATTACCCCCGCTTGTGTGCTAACTCTCTCTCTCTCTCTCTCTCTGTCAATAAACAAAATAAAATCTTTTACTAAATAAATAAATAAAATTCTAAACTTAATTTCAATTTAGGTGCCTTATTAAAAATTTGTACTGATTCATTAAAAAAAAAGAAAAGATAATTTAGAAAGATGCTTCCAGAGCTAAAAAGCTGTTTATTTTTTTCAGGATTAAATATAGAAGTGCTTTATAAAGTAAAGGAAAAAATATGCTATATTAACACTAATCACACTATAACTTTGGTGGTTATATCAAGATAATGAAAAGTGATTTTAAAGCAAATCATTATCAGACATAAAGATCAAGTCAAAATTACAGAAGAGTAAATGGATGAATTCATCAGGGAGTATAATAATTCTTGACTTTTAATACTTAATAACAGATTTGGGGATATATAGGGAAAAACTAAGAACAAAAAATCATAACTTCTACCTTAGAAGAGAAATGGAAAAAAATTTTCAACACCTTTATTTTAAGATTATATAGACAAAAAATGGTCATCAAATTGGTAAGATATGTAAGACTTGAACAAAATTATCAACTAACTAGATATGCTTGATATTACAGAACACTCCCAACAGCTGCAAACTACATATATCTTAAGCCATGATTTTCTTTGCAAAGGTCAACATTGATAATGTTCTAGTCATACCTCCGTGTACCAGGAAAGAAGTAGCATATTTCTTGAAAGACACAGCTATCAAAGCTCCATTGAGAAACCGTAAAGATGGAGAAGGGATTTGCAACTTATATATCTGATAATGGACATCTACTCTGATTATTAAAAAATGAATAAAAATAAAAAACCTTACTAATAACCAAACAGAGTATCCAATTTTACATGTGAAGAAAATTATTGAAGAGACATGTCACCAAAAGGATATAAGCACATGACAAATTTCTCAACATTTAGACATTAAAGAATTACAAATTAAAATCATGAGACATGCTTACATATCTATTAGAATGGCTAAAATTATAAAGGCTAATTGTACTTCGTCTGAGCTAGATTGAGAAGCAACAAAAAAAACCAAACTGTTGTTGACATATATCATGATACCACCACTTTGGGAAATAGTTTGAAATTTTTTTTAAATGCAAAATATTTTGCAGTTACACAAATAGCCATTTTATTTCTAGGCATTTAACCAAGAGATTACTATTCAACATCAAAATGAACTATTTACAATTGGAGATTCTCAAAGTAATGGTGCTGAGAAAAGAAAAGCCAGGCAATGAATAGTATATACTGTGTGATTCCATGACTATAAAAAAATCTAGAAAATACAAATTTATATATAGTCACAGTCATCAAATATATTGGTGTGATTTTAGTGCCTTCTTCTGTGCTCCCATAGATTCCTACACTTGGATCTCCGAGCATTTGTTACACCATGTGAAAATATGAACTCTTTTTCTGTATTCTGTCTTACAAGAAAAAGAATCCTTGAAATTTTATGGACATTTGAACTCTCAGTTATTAGCAGAAATTCTATCACACAGTAAGTTTCCAAATATAAAAGCCAGAGTTTTACAATGACTTCTAAGCTTTTACATGATCTAGCCACTCATTTAACCTCTGTGACCTCTTTCCCTGCTACTCTTCAGTCCCTCACAGTGGCCTCCTTGCTATTCCTCAGATATGCCAGGCACGATCCAACCTTATGGCCTTCAAGATAGCCAATTCCTTTGTCTGGAGTGACCTTATTGCTGATAGTTCTGGGCAAATTCATCACCTTTCCATACCTTTGTTCAATTGTCAGCTTCACTTGTAACTACCCTGATCTTCCTATTAAAATTTTTAACTCCCCATCCCCCTGCCTAGCAACCTTGATTTTTCTCACCCTGATCTAATTTTTCTTTTTCCCCTCATCATGTACTCATCATTTTCATCATTTTGAATACACTATGCAATTTCTGTTAAGGTTTATAGCTTTTAATTGTCTCACCCTTTAAAATAAAACGTTCTACAAAGCCAAGTATTTCATTTACCAGTGTAGTCTGAAGTAATATCTGCCATATAATAGGTTCAGTAAACAATTGGTAAATTTCAGAAAAAAAAATTAATGTTGAGAGTATACTGAATTTCATAAGTCATTTCAATATTTTTTTCCAAAAAATAAACTATGTAAAACATACCTTAAATTTACTTTCAAAATATTTTATAGCATATAATGGACAATATACATAAGCCTTAAAGAAACAATCATATAAATAACCATAATACCACACTCCTAGATCCTCTCTGAATGCTCGAAAATAACCCTTCAAAGGAAATACATTTTTAAAAATAACAGATTTTTTGGCAAATAATTTAATAAAATAAAAGTTTCATTCATCTATGTAGATCATAATAAATGTTTTTAATAAGCATGAAATTATAACTCTGATGTGTGCTAAAATGAAACCACCTGCTAAGGGTGAGAGAACAAAAATAAACATCATTTTTCCAAATAAGAGGAATTTATTACCTTTGAATCAAAGCATGTGGATTTGTTCAAACTGGCAATAAAGGAATATGGAAATACAAACCATAGAATGTCATATTTTAGATTTCTAAAAGACTTCAAAGTGAAGAGTATACATTTTTTAAATGCTACATAATGCTACATAATGACAAGATGACAGGGTGTGACAAATAGCATTTTAAAAGTTCTACTCATAATGGAATGGAAGGTGTCATTTCCCTATAATTTTATATATGTCATTAATTTACTATATCTGGATACAACATATTACCAAAAAGATGTTCATCAAAGACTAAATCATTTTTAATGGAACATAATAATTTGAACCTACATCTATTAATCATTTTTTTGATCTAACATTTATCGTGTCGCTAAACATTTTATCAGTTGTCAACAAAATTCAAAAAAAATAGGATAAAAAGTCGTGTTTGGAAAAGTAGATTTTCTTTGAAATTTGCATTTAAATGAAAATATTTGCTGATAGTTTCAAAACTTTAAATGTAATTTTATATATATCTGACCTATCAGATGATATAAAATTTTTGGAGAAAATATGACATATTTTTTTGATCTTGGTTGAAGGTATTAATAAAGAGCAACTGTTTGTATTATTTGTATTGTGATATCTTAGTTAATAAACATGAATAACTGGTATAAAATATGTTTTTTAAAAATTTTATTTTTTACTTGACAGAGATCACAGGAAGGCAGAGAGGCAGGCAGAGAGAGAGGAATGGAATCAGGCTCCCTGCTGAGAAGAGAGCCCACTGTGGGACTCAATTCCAGGAACCTGGAATCATGACCTGAGCCGAAGGCAGAGATTTTAACCCACTGAGCCACCCAGGCCTCTAAAATATGTTATTTTTTTTAATAGAATTATAGTTCTTGCCAAAATATGGAACTAGCTGGAACTGAATGCCTCCTTCAAAGTCAGCTCTGGAGAAATTATGCAAGTGTAATATAGAACTATTTCGGATATGAACCAAAAACAAGAAATGAAATGATGATAAATTCCTTAAAAAGACTGAAAGTTGCTCTTGACTGGTATGTTTCAAGCTCTATTCCTGGTTTGAGGACAGTTTTTAACAGGCCTGTCACTGTAGAAATCAGCTGGATGTTTAGAGGCTATCAGAACTGTACAAAAACCTTGAAGGGGTAAAGACTTGAAAATTCTTTGGAGAGATCAGCTCCCTAAGGCATTATTCATCCACACATTTTCCTCCAAACAATTAAGACTGATGGATGAGGGGCACCTGAGGGGCTCTCTCATCACGTGGGTGGTGGGTTAAGCCTCTGCCTTCATCTCAAGTCATGATCTCTGGGTCCTGGGATCCAGCCCCACATCGGGCTCTGCTCAAAAGGAAGCCTGCTTCCCCTCCCTGCTTGCCTGCCTCTCTGCTTACTTGTACTTGTAATCTCTCTCTCTCCTCTCTCTCTCTCTCTGTGTGTGCAATAAATAAATAAAATCTTAAAAAAAAAGGCTGATTGATGATAAATTATGAAAAATGCTCCCTCCAAATGATGCTTCTTTATAAAGATTTAAGAATTTAAAATTGTAAGAATTTAAAATTAAAACTTGATTGTAGGATTTATCTTATGGAATAACATCAAGTGAAGGCACTTATTATTAGATCTGAAGTATTTGTGATTCTGAATTCTTGGCCTCATTAGTAAATTTATTTTTAAATTCTCCCCATGGTGTGGTGATTGGCCTTCAGTCTTTCATTCATGTACATCATTGGGTCAAATGAGATGTGTGTGCCCAGAACTATATATAATCTTCTTTGTATTTCACTGGAGATGGCATTTCTGAGTTTTGTTCAATTGAATTTGGACAGATGTTTTAATAGTCACTTCTAGAGTTGGCCCTGGAGAATATCTTCCTTTTTTTTTTCTCTTCCCGATTCTCTGAAAAACCCTGACTAATTCACATTATCACAGTGATATCACAATTCAAGTTTTTCCAAACACTATAGCTGCAAAATAGAAGGAAGCTACTCAGAATGTAATGCTATTGTGAATGATTGAGAAAGAAAACATTATTATAATTAAGCTACCAGGTTTCAATGTATTTTATTGTTGCTTAGAAAATCCTAGCATACCCAGACTTTACAGAGATTTGATGATCCTAAGAGGAGCTGAACTCATGGACCAAAATAACTATGCACATAAAAAGTACAATTACTTACCTAAAAAAGATGATGTGGTTAACTTTATATGGCAATCCAAGTGTTATTGGAACAGGAATTTTAAAAATAGCTTAGGGGCACCTAGGTGGCCCAGTGGATTAAGCCACTGCCTTCAGCTCAGATCATGATCTCAGGGTCCTGGGATCAAATCCTGCATCAGGCTCTCTGCTCAGCAGGGAGTCTGCTTCTCTCTCTCTCTCTCTCTCTGCCTGCCCTCCGTCTACTTGTGATCTCTCTCTGTCAAATAAATAAATAAGTAAAATCTTAAAAAAAAAACGAATGACTGTACTTTTAAAAAATAGCTTAAAAGGGGCACCTGGGTGGCTCAGTGGGTTAAAAAGACATGTAGACCAGTGGATTAGAGTAGAGTGCCCAGATATGGACCATCAACTCTATGGTCAAAAAATCTTTGACAAAGCAGAGAAAATTATACAGTGGAAAAAAGACAGCCTCTTCAATCATGGTGCTGGAAAAATTGGACAGCTATGTATGGAAGAATGACACTCAACCATTCTCTTATACCATACATAAAGATAAATTCGAAATGGACAAACGACCTCAACGTGAGGCAGGAATCTATCAAAATCCCAGAGGAGAACATAGGCAGTAACCTCTTGGACACTGGCCTCAGCAAATTCTTTCAAGACATGTCCCCAAAGACAAAGGAAACAAAAGCAAAAATGAACTTTTGGGACTTCATCAAGATCAAAAGTTTCTGCACAGCAAAGGAAACCGTCAACAAAATGAAGAGACAACCCACGGAATGGGAGAAGATTTTCACAAATGACATTACAGATAAAGGGCTGATATCCAAGATCTATAAAGAACTCCTCAAACTCAACACACACAAAACAGATAATCATGTCAAAAAATGGGCAGAAGACATGAACAGACACTTCTCCAAAGAAGACATACAAATGGCAAACAGATGCATGAGAAAATGTAAATCATCATTAGCCATCAGGGAGATTCAAATCAAAAGCACATTGGGATACCACCTTACACAGTTAGAATGGCCAAAATTAACAAGGCAATAAACAACAAGTGTTGGAGAGGATGTGGAGAATGGGGAACCCCCTTACACTATTGGTGAGAATGCCAGGTGGTGCAGCTACTTTGGGATACAGTGTGGAGACTCCTTAAGAAATTAAAATCATATCACTGGGCATCAGGGAAATACAAATCAAAACCACAATGAGATATCACCTCACACCAGTCAGAATGGCTAAAATCAACAAGTCAGGAAATGACAGATGCTGGCGAGGATGCAGAGAAAGGGGAACCCTCCTACACTGTTGGTGGGAATGCTAGCTGGTGCAGCCACTCTGGAAAACAGCATGGAGGTTCCTCAAAATGTTGAAAATAGAACTGCCCTATGACCCAGCAATTGCACTATTGGATATTTACCCTAAAGATACACGTAGTGATCCAAAGGGGCACGTGCACCCGAATGTTTATAGCAGCAATGTCCACAATAGCCAAACTATGGAAAGAACCTAGATATCCATCAACAGATGAATGGATCAAGAAGATGTGGTATATATACACAATGGAATACTATGCAGCCATCAAAAGAAATGAAATCTTGCCATTTGCAACAACATGGATGGAACTAGAGCGTATCATGCTTAGCGAAATAAGTCAAGCAGAGAAAGACAACTATCATATGATCTCCCTGATATGAATAAGTGGTGATGCAACATGGGGGCTTAAGTGGGTAGGAGAAGAATCAATGAAACAAGATGGGATTGGGAGGGAGACAAACCATAAGTGACTCTTAATCTCACAAAACAAACTGAGGGTTGCTGGGGGGAGGGGTTTTGGGAGAAGGGGGTGGGATTATGGACATTGGGGAGGGTATGTGCTTTGGTGAGTGCTGTGAAGTGTGTAAACCTGGTGATTCACAGACCTGTACCCCTGCGATAAAAAAATATATGTTTATAAAAAATATAAAAATTAAATAAAAAAAAGAAATTAAAATTAGAGCTACCCCATGACCCTGCAATTGCACTACTGAGTATTTACCCCTAAGGTACAGATGCAGTGAAAAGAAGGGACATCTGTACCTTAATGTTTATAGCAGCAATGGCCACAGTCATTAAACTTTGGAAAGAACCAAGATGACCTTCAATGGATGAACTGATAAAGAAGATATGATCCATTTTTACAATGGAGTATTGTGCTTCCTTCTGAAAGGAAGGATACCCAACTTTTGTATCAACATGGACGGGACTGGAGGAGATAATCCTGAGTGGAATAATTCAAGCAGAGATTGTCAATTTTCATATGGTTTCACTTAATTGTGGAGCATAAAGAATAACACAGAAGACACTGGGTGATCAAGAGGAGAAGTGAGTGGGGGGAAATTGGAGGGGGAGACAAACCATGAGAGACTCTGAGAAACAAACTGAGAGTTTTGAGGGGAGGGAGCAGAGGGTTGGGTAAGCCTGTTAATGGGAGTTATGGAGGGCACATATGGCATGGAGCACTGGGTGTGGTGCATAAACAGTGAATTTTGGAACCCTGAAAAAAATAAAATAAAAATGACAACAACTCCTTTTCCCAACATGTGGTAGGAGTCCCCCAAATGATTGGAAGCAGCCTCCATTAGAGATCAATCCACTGCATGTTGAGGGTGCTCCCACTTCAAAAAGACCAAGAAATATCCAATCCCAAAACAAAGTAAGGGCCAGCTCCAACTCATGGAATACCACCTGCTCTCCCTTAGATAGTGTGCTGTTGCTTTAATAAACCTGCCTTCTGCTTTCACTTGAGCATTGATATCTAATTCTCACATGCCAACAATAAAAACAATGATGGTTTACCGTTACAATTCATAGAAAAGGAGGTACAGGGAAATTGAATGAAAGGGAATAACAAAGTAGGTTCATAAGTCAATCTTCCTTGTAAAAAAATTAACCTGAAAGTGCGTTTCTGCCACCTCTCTCCTGTTTGATGTGATATAGAATGACCAAGATACATGAATTATAGTTCTGGATTTTGAAAAGCATAATAGCTTTATAGCAACACTTGAGCTTTTATTTATTTATTTATTTATGTATGTATTGCTAACACGATAGGTCGATTTGATATACGGTTCCTGACAACCAACCTCAGAAGAAATTCCATCTTCATGAGAAGTCAGAAAGAACCACAAACCAAACCTCAAAACAGATTCAAAGAGAAAATACTCTTAAAAAAATTTCCCTTCCTGGGGCACCCGAGTGGCTCAGTGAGTTTGGCTCACTGGGCCTTTGCGTTCGGCTCAGGTCATGATCCTAGGGTCCTGGGATTGAGCCCCATGTCTGGCTCTCTGCTCAGCAGGGAGCCTGCTTCCACTTCTCTCTCTGCCTGCTCTCTGCCTACTTGTGATCTCTGTCTGTCAAATAAATAAACAAAATCTTTAAAAAAAAAATTTCCCTTGGGCACCTGGGTGGCAGAGTGAGTTAAAGCCTCTGCCTTCGGCTCAGGTCATGATTCCAGGGTCCTGGGATCGAGCCCCACATCAGGCTCACTCCTCAGCAGGGAGCCTGTTTCTTCCTCTCTCTCTGCCTGCCTCTCTTCCTACTTGTGATCTCTATCAAATAAATAAATAAAATCTTTAAAAATAAAATTTCCCTTCCTATCAGAAGCAGACCAAACCACTAACAAATTCCCCAGAAAGCTTCATCTAAAAGGTTGTTCTTTCTTCAGACACCCAGCAGGACCTTCTTCTTTGGGCCTGGTATTTCTTCAATGGCCTATTCCAGAGAATAAGACACTAAACTACTGAGCGCCAAGGGCCTCAGAACCACGAAAGACATGATGAGGGGCACAAAGCACGCCTCTGGTCACCAAGAGGGTATGTAAACGTTTGCTGCTTTTCTGCATTTTTCAAAGCTGAGTTTTTAGCTGGTGGCCGCTCCTTTAGGATAAATTGCTGATACTGTATAGTAAAAGCTATTATATGATCTTTTACAAACCATTTCCTATCTTTGCAATCTCATGTGCCAAGACAGACACGGATTATTTAAAACCCTGAAGAGAGTGCTATTGCATTTAAATTGCCTGTAACCTTCGTGTAATAGATTTATGATTGATGATAGATTTAGTTAAAATATAACTGTTTTAAATATTTATTCTCAGTAAATGATTTCAAACTATGCTCATTTAAGTAAGTTGGTGCATAATCCCATATCTATTAAAACACAGTGCAAGGACCAATGCCGCGCTTCCGAGAGAACCCCAAGCTCTTTTTCTAGAGTGGCCATATGCGTATGTATCAGGCGTCCTCTTTTCACTCCCTTTGTGGAGCACCTACCATGGAGGTCATGTAATAACCAATAACCAACAACAAAGAAGAAACCCAAACATCCAGTTCGAAGTGATTCTCGCGTGCCATCATGCAATGGCGGACCCTGCCTGGAGACTAGGAGACTGCTCAAAGAGATCGCGGGCAGGCATCTCAGCCCAGGCCTGTGCTGGGGAAGCTGGTTCCTGGCTTTGGGCACAATCAGGAAGCCAGCGAAGTGACCCGAGAGTGCAGCCGGGGTTTAGGGCTGATGATCTTTTCGCAGCCAGGCAGCACGCGGATACCCGCTCGGGGAGCCAGGCTAGGAGGCTGCACAGCGCTGGCGCTGGCCACTCTCGCAGGCCCCCGGGACTTCGCCGGCACCTGTGCCCCGGGCCCGCGCCTCAGGACAGAGGGGGAGGGGGGCGGGGGCGGCCCCGAGAAGGGGCTTTGCTAATTGCAGAAGCGGGAAGTGAGCTCCCGGAGGACAGGGCGGAGAGTCTGAGAGGAGGTGGAGGGGATGGCGGAGGAGGAGCGCGCAGTGCCACGGTGCTGTGCTGCGGACCAGTCGGTACTCAGGAACCCCTGCCTTGCCGCCCCTGCACTCCCGAGCTCCAGCCCAGCCCCTGAGGCCGTGCTGTCTGGCTCCCGTTGCCCGCTGCCCCGCCCTGCCCCATGGCTTCCCGCAGGACCCTCTGTGAGCAGGTAAAGTGACACCGCGCCGTGCCCTCACCTGGAGCAGAAAGCGCGGGCCGCGAGCTCGCGGGGGTGTCGGGATCCAGCCTCCAGCGACCCCCGGGGCAGCGGGACCACCCCAGAGGCCAGGCCGCACCCGGGACCCCACGGGGTCCGGCCGGGGACAGAGCCATGCGAGGTGCCCTCCGCCAGCGAGCGCAATATCCCCCATCGTTTGTCACCCCCACGCATGGGTGCCGAGGACCCCCTTCCCTCATCCCGTGGCGTGGCCCCGCCACTTTTGTTCTGGACTTGGGATCCCAGGTGGAAACTAGTCCCTCAGACCTCCCTGGCAGCAAGGAGCTCAGGGAGGGATTTTCAGTTTTTCAGCCCGCCCTGGCTCTTCCTCTCTCCACATTCACATGCCTTCTCCCGTCCCTTTCCTCACCTCATTGTCACTTTTATTAAATTGTTTTGTTCTGCATGTTGACCGGCAGAGCGGTTTCATGAATGAATATACAGGAAACTGAGTTGGAGCCCACCTGTGAGAGCCCACCTGTGGAGGCCTTTCATTAGAATGCTCTCTGGTTCTAGCCTTAGTTCAGAATACTGCGTGTACCTGAGGACCGAGTCCAGATGTTTCTTTCATCTCTGACTTGAATTTGAAATCCTAACGTCACTATGACCTGGGAAGCCGAGGTCCACAGCATCTTCATCTGAAATTCCACTAGAGCTCCCATTTACCTAGTGCCCAGCCTGAGTCTGTTTTCCACTACTGTCAGGGTTCTAGAAGTTCATGCACTGCCCACCACTGACAGTAGGGGCATCTCTCTGTCCAGATTTTCCCTTTACATAAGGAGGTCAGTTACAGGAGATTAGGGCCCACTCTAATGACCTCACTGTAATGTGATTGCATATGTAAAGACTCTAGTTCCAAATAAGGTCACGTTCTGTGGTACCAGAGATGAGGACAGCAGCAAGGTTTCTGGGGGTAATGCAGGTCAGCTCTTAACAGTCCACTCTCTGGCTCCCCAAATTCGTGTCCTTCCCGTGTGCAAAATACCTTCACCCAATGCCCTCCAAAGCACTAATCATCCCAGAATCAACTCAAAATCTGAAATCTCATCTGTCCTCCTCCACTCAAAGACCTAGATCTCACCCAGACCATGGGACCTGAGGACTGCATCCAGAAGCCACAGTCTCCTGGTAAAGCTGCCCATCAGGTACTGATATCACCCTCATTCGTCCCAGCAGCCAATGGCCTACAGTTCCCAGAGACAGTTTCTCAGAGGAAGTTTGAAGACCACCTCAGAGGACGTTCTTTGGGAGTGAATGAAGAGGGAAGGGGGTCAGAGACTCCTGCCATTCCCAGGGCATCCAGAACCCAGAGAGTGAGTCCTTGGGTGCTTTCTAGTGACAGATTCAAGGCAATTCCTTGACTTTGGGACTTCAGAGTTAACTTAGTTTTCATTTGTGATTATTATTTTGTGTGTGGGGGCCATAGCTTTTCTTTTGACCTATGGCTGTTTTCACTCCCGGTTCTGAAGAAGCCCCTAAATCGTAACCCTGTTGAGGACTACGAAATCTCTCAGAGCAGCAGTACTGGGGGACAGTGTGGACACATGGTTTGGTTTCTCCTCTGGCCTGATTCCGCGGCAGCCCCGCTCTGTCCTCCTCAGACTTCAGAGAAATAGCTGAATAAGTGGAGAAAAAGGACCAGGGGATCAGGAAGGTGGCCACCAAAGAGTGACTTTTCTGGAGGGTGGCTGAGCTGGCGAGTGAGCGTGTTAGTCCAGCTCTGCCTGCAGTCTGGATGGAGCTGAACAGGGGCCAGGAAAGGGGAGGAGGAGCAGAGAGCAGGGAGAAAGGGACCAAAGAGGAGATTCAGACGAAGGAAAGTAATTGGGAGGAGAGAAGAAACTCTAGATGACAGGCATGTAAGAAAAGAAAAGGGATGAAGTGGGCATCGGGAAAGGGCACCACCAGGGAAGGAGAGAGGGGAAGGGAGGAGGGGGAGGGAGGGAGGAAAGGGGAAAGGAAGAAGGGAGGGGGCACCATGCCAGGGCTCCCCCTGCATCTGAAGAAGAGGAGGCTGGTCCCGCTTGTCAAACAGGGTGCTCACCCTTTGGACCCAGTTTCTGATCCCTGCTACTGGACTTTGAAGCAAATTAATGACATATATAAAATTATAGGGAAATGACACCTTCCGTTCCATTATGAGTACAGCTTTTAAAATGGTCTCATGAGGCAGGGATTCTAGATATTGGCTGTGCAAGGCATGAGGCCTGTTAGTGATTCTATTTTTTCCTCTGCAGAATGGGTCTTTCTACATTCCAGGTCCTTTCTACCCCAATAAATAATGCGGCAATTCTCTCAGTGAGTTGTACTTTTGGTTTAAACAGCCAAATGTCTCTTAAAAAGGACTTTTGTTTAAATATCTTTAAAAACAAAGTCCTTTCAAAAAAATCTTTTATTTATTTTTTATTTTTTAATCCCATAGGTTTACTCTGATCCTGGAACTTTGTCATTTTGACCTTCTCTGCTGATTAAAATATTCTTCATCATCAGCACCTACTGCTCTCCTCTCCTGGTGGTCTCTCGGGAAGGGGTCTTCTCTAGCTCTTCTAGCAGGAGATGGGCACTTCCCCTCTACCCCTGTTGCCGGACCAACCTTACCTATCCTGCAGGGTCAGGTCGGCCTGGCCTTTTATCTCTTGTTCTCTTCGGAGTGGTTAGTTTTTCATAGATACCGTGCTTTGCTTTTCTCAGGATTTACCCTGGACTATCAAAACCCATTTCTTGTGCCAGTGAAGCCTAAGAAACAGTCCTGATGAGAGAACCAGGAACTCGAACAGATCATATTTATCCTGAATGTTCCATCCAAAATGTAAAATACATTTCTGAGGAGCCTCAAGATCTCTGAGAAGGGAAGTTTCACCAACTCTGTCATGTAGGGGCATCAATTCCGATTCTGTGTCAATTTTCCTACGTTCCCAGCTAATAATTCTCTACCTCAGAAAGCCCATTCTCAACCGTTTCCTCTTTCAAAGGCAGTTGCTCTTAGAGTCTGCACATGGCACTTGGGGCCTGCTGGTCATTGGCTACTGCCCTCTGTACCTTGGGTCTAACAGCTGCGAGGCATCAAGATGAGAATGTCTCTTGTTCTAAGACTTAATATAGTTGGGTGCACATGGTAAGCAATAATCACTTATTTTGTTGATCCAAGTGTTCGACCTTTCTTCATTATTCTAATACCATAGTTTACTTGTTCTTAGATTTGTCCTCCCCCCCGCATTTTAATATCTCTTAAGGTGGCACTCACCTTGCACTTGAGGACATATCCTAGTTTATCTGACAGCATTTCTCTTTCTTAGTCGAACATAAACTATAGTGCATCTTACACTTGATGAAAGCTGAAAGGGATGCAATTAAATACTCTATTATGGTTACGATTCTGATATTTGAAATCCTCCGGTAGCTCCCTGTGCCCCCAAAATGTAGTTCCTCACCTCCTCGGCATAGTATACAAACCATCTCAGCCCCAGTGTTAACCCCGGGGCTCAGCCTCCTTCCCCAGGTGATGCTGCCAGATCAGTTGTCGGTTATCATGAACTTGCTGTAGTTTCCCGAATGCACTGTGCTGCCTCCTGGCACTTTGAAACTTGACACACTCATCCTTATTCTTTTCTTTGCCCTTGTCTATCACCTCCCCTGAAAATCTGTTCCTCAGTGGCTTTTCCCAGCTCCCACCTACCCTTGGCAGTCTTTTCTCTCCCTGTGGTAAAGCCTGTCATACTGCACCATGGACATGCCCGTAGTCCCCCCCTGAGAAGAGAAAAGGGACAGTGAGGGCCCCCCAGCGTTTGCAGCTCTAGTGCAGAGCCCCATGCCTGGCTTGCAGGAAATGCCAGATCATGAAGACAAACGGAGATCATCCTCTGGCTAAAACCAGCACTTTTTTGCCTACCACAGGATCTGGATCAATAAAGAGCAGCCAGTTATTATTGCTGTTTTTCTAGGGATTTTTTTCCCCATATATTTCCCAGGTCTTTACTCTTTTTATAGCACTTTAATTCAGGCTTCAACCACTTCCTTGTCTGATCAGGTGAAATCATTTTCCTTCCCATACCCTCGATGTAGTTCACACCTAGTAATTCTTTTTTTAAAGATCTTATTTACCCATTGACAGATCACAAGTAGGTAGAGAGGCAGGCAGAGAGTGAGGGGGAAGAAGGCTCCCCGCTGAGCAGAGAGCCTGATGTGGGGCTCCATCCCAGGACCCTGAAATCATGACCTGATCCGAGGGCAGAGGCCTAAACCACTGAGCCACCCAGGAGCCCCATATCTGGTGATTTTTAATCAACGTGGATTTACTGCACAAAATAGTTCCTTCTACAAATATAAATATATAAATATATTGATCAAGTCACACGCAAGTCTTAGGAGAATGTCATACCTTTAGTAGCAAACTTGAAATCTTGGACTTTGGTTATGATTTTTGTTTTGGTTTGATTTGGTTTGGTTGTGTAATTTTTAAAATCCCTCCAGCCCTTGGCTCCATCTGACCTGATTGCTTTCAGCTGTTTCTGTAACAAAGTTGTCCCAGCAGGGAAAACTCTCATTGTTTACAGTGGCGCCCCCTAATGAATACTTTGTTAATAAAAAGCTTTTTCTTTTTTTTTTTTTTTTGGCTATGGTAAATGTGGAACAACAGTGAGTGTTTCAAAGAGTGAACCTCAGATAAATTTCTCTAAGGGTGGGGTGAGGGTTACTCAAAAAGGAACTTGACAAGGCTTTTAAAGATATCGACAGTCATTATAACATAACGTGACTGATTGTTACCGTGCTTTTAACTGGGCAAACAGTTGTTGGCTTCCAAGATAGAGTAACATAGTTGAGATGGTTCTAGCGGCCTGCTAGAACAGGGTCTCATGAGGCAGGGATTCTAGCCACTGACTGTGCAAGGCATGAGGCCTGTTAGTGATTCTATTTTTTCCTCTACAGAATTTGTCTTTCTACATTTCAGGTCCTTTCTACCCCAATAAATAATGAGGCGATTCTCTCAGTGAGTTGTACTTTTGGTTTAAACAGCCAACTGTCTCTATTCGCTCTTTTGGGTGAGTACCAAGGAGCACGATTGCTGGATCATATGGTAAGAATATATTTAGTTTTGTAAGAAACTGCCCAACTGTCTTCCAAAGTGGTAGCTCCATTTTGGTGTTCTCACCAGAATGAATGAGAGTTTCTCTTGTTCCTCATTGTCAAAAGCATTTTATGTTGTCAGTATTTTGGATTTTAGCCATTCTAATAGATGTGTAGTGATATATCATTGTTTTATTTATTTATTTATTTTTTAAAAAGATTTTATTTATTTATTTGACTGAGAGAGATCACAGGAATACGGAGAGGCAGTCAGAGAGAGAGAAAAAGGGAAGCAGGCTCCTGCTGAGCAGAGAGCCCAACGTGGAACTCGATCCCAGGAACCTGAGATCATGACCTGAGCCAAAGGTAGTGGCTTAATCCACTGAGCCATCCAGGTGCCCCTCATTGTTCTTTTAATTTACAATTCCTTAATTAGACATGCTGTGGATCATCACAGCATCTTTTCATATCATTATTGCCATCTCAGTATCTTCTTAAGTGAGTTGTCTGTTCCAGTCCTTGCCAATTTTTCAATCAGGTCATTTATTTTCTTGTGTTTGAGTTAATAAATGAATAGATAATAATAATAAATAATAAATAAATAAATAATAAATGAATGAATGAATTTATTATATATATTATATATTACATATTATATATATTATTCTATATTAAATAATAATTTTTTAAAAATAAATTTACTTATGAGGCCAAGAATTCAGAATCACACATACTTCAGAACTAATAATAACTGCCTTCACTTGATGTTATTCTATAAGATAAATCCTACGATCAAGTTTCAATTTTAAATTCTTACAATTTTAAATTCTTAAATCCTTATGAAGAAGCATCATTTGGAGGGAGCATTTTTCATAATTTAGCATCCATCAGCCTTTTTTTTAAGATTTTATTTATTTATTGCACACAGAGAGAGAGAGAGATCACAAGTAAGCAGAGAGGCAGGCAAGCAGGGAGGGAAGCAGGCTTCCTTTTGAGCAGAGCCGGATGTGGGGCTGGATCCCAGGACCCAGAGACCATGACTTGAGATGAAGGCAGAGGCTTAACCCACCACCCACGTGATGAGAGAGCCCCTCAGGTGCCCCTCATCCATCAGTCTTAATTGTTTGGAGGAAAATGTGTGGATGAATAATGCCTTAGGGAGCTGATCTCTCCAAAGAATTTTCAAGTCTTTACCCCTTCAAGGTTTTTGTACAGTTCTGATAGCCTCTAAACATCCAGCTGATTTCTACAGTGACAGGCCTATTAAAACCTGTCCTCAAACCAGGAATAGAGCTTGAAACATACCAGTCAAGAGCAACTTTCAGTCTTTTTAAGGAATTTATCATCATTTCTTTGTTTTTGGTTCATATCCGAAATAGTTCCATATTACACTTGCATAATTTCTCCAGAGCTGACTTTGAAGGAGGCATTCAGTTCCAGCTAGTTCCATATTTTGGCAAGAACTATAATTCTATATATAAAAAAAACGTATTTTAGTGTGCCTGGGTGGCTCATTGGGCTAAAATCTCTGCCTTCAGCTCAGGTTATGAATCCAGGTTCCTGGGATTGAGTCCCACAGTGGGCTCTATTCTCAGCAGGGAGCCTGATTCCATTCCTCTCTCTCTGCCTGGCTCTCTGCCTTCCTGTGATCTCTGTCAAGTAAATAAATAAAATAAAAAAACATATTTTATACCAGTTATTCATGTTTATTAACTAAGATATCACAATACAAATAATACAAACAGTTGCTCTTTATTAATAGCTTCAACCAAGATCAAAAAAATATGTCATATTTTCTCCAAAAATTTTATATCATCTGATAGGTCAGATATATATAAAATTACATTTAAAGTTTTAAAAATATTAGCAAATATTTTCATTTAAATGCAAATTTCAAAGAAAATCTACTTTTCCAAAACACGACTTTTTATGCTTTTTTTTAAAATTTGTCGACAACTGATGAATTGTTTTGCGAGACTAAAATCGTTAGATCGAAAAATATGATTGATAGATGTCGGTTCAAATTAATATGTTCCATTAAAAATGATTTAGTCTTTGATGAACATCTGTTTGGTAATGAGTTGTATCCAGATATAGTAAATTAATGACATATATAAAATTATAGGGAAATGACACCTTCCGTTCCATTATGAGTAGAGCTTTTAAAATGCTATTTGTCACGCCATGTCATCTTGTCATTATGTAGCATTATGTAGCATTTAAAAAATGTATACTCTTCACTATGAAGTCATTAGAAATCTAAAATATGACTTTCTATGGTTTGTGTTTCCATATTCCTTTATTGCCAGTTTGAACAAATCCACATGCTTTGATTCAGTTAATAAATTCCTCTTATTTGGAAAAATGATGATTATTTTTGTTCTCTCACCCTTAGCAGGTGGTTTCATTTTAGCACACTTCAGAGTTATAATTTCATGCTTATTAAAAACATTTATTATGATCTACATAGATGAATGAAACGTTTATTTTATTAAATTATTTGCCAAAAAATCTGTTATTTTAAAAAATGTATTTCTTTTGAAGGGTTATTTTAGAGCATTCAGAGAAGATCTAGGAGTGTGGTATTATGCAATTTTTAAGTGGGTTTGAAATGGTTATTCATATGATTGCTTCTTTAAGGCTTTTGTCTTATTTTGGTTTTTTCTTTTTGGCTCATTTTGTCTTATTTTGTCCATTATATGCTATAAAATATTTTGAAAGTAAATTTAAGGTATGTTTTACATAGTTTAATTTTTGGAAAAATATATTGAAATGACTTATGAAATTCAGTATAATCTCAACACTAATTTATTCTGAAATATACCAAGTGTCTACTGTCTATTATATGGCAGATATTACTTCAGACTACACTGGTAAATGAAATGCTTGGCTTTGTAGAACTTTTATTTTAATGGGTGAGACAATTATAAGCTATAAACCTTAACAGAAATTGCATAGTGCATTCAAAAATGATGAGTACAATAGGGAAAAAGAAAAATTAAATCAGGGTGAGAAAAATCAAGGTTGCTAGGCAGGGGATGGGGAGTTAAAAATTTTAATAGGAAGATCAGGGTAGTTACAATGAAGCTGACAATTGAACAAAGGTATGGAAAGGTGATGAATTTGCCCAGAACTATCAGCAATAAGGTCACTCCAGACAAAGGAATTGGCTATCTTGAAGGTCATAAGGTTGGATCGTGGCCTGGCATATCTGAGGAATAGCAAGGAGGCCACTGTGAGGGACTGAAGAGTAGCAGGGAAAGAGGTCACAGAGGTTAAATGAGTGGCTAGATCATGTAAAAGCTTAGAAGTCATTGTAAAACTCTGGCTTTTATATTTGGAAACTTACTGTGTGATAGAATTTCTGCCTATAACTGAGAGTTCAAATGTCCATAAAATTTCAAGGATTCTTATTCTAGTAAGACAGAATACAGAAAAAGAGTTCATATTTTCACATGGTGTAACAAATGCTCGGAGATCCAAGTGTAGGAAGCTATGGGAGCACAGAAGAAGGCACTAAAATCACACCAATATATTTGATGACTGTGACTATATATAAATTTGTATTTTCTAGATTTTCTTATAGTCATGGAATCACACAGTATATACTATTCATTGCCTGGCTTTTCTTTTCTCAGCACCATTACTTTGAGAATCTCCAATTGTAAATAGTTCATTTTGATGTTGAATAGTAATCTCTTTAATGAAGAGATCATCATTTGTCTTTGCTCTATTTATGGACATTGATGAACATTTCCACTGTTTTCAATTCTTAAAAATAACGCTGCTATGAAATTCATATACAAGTCCTTGTACGAACATAGGGTTTGTTTCTCTTGGTTAAATGCCTAGAAGTAAAATGGCTATTTCTTGGTGTGCAAGTAGTCCCATGCAGGGATGGATCCCTGTACACTGGAATCATGACCTCAGCCAAATGCAAACATCTGCTTAAACAACTGAGTCATCCAGTCACCCCTAGAAAATTAAAAAAAAAAAAGACCTTTTAAAAACATTTTGTTTGTTTCTTTTTTTTAATATTTTATTTATTTGACAGACAGAGAGACAGGAAGAGGAACTATAAGCAGGGCAGAGGGAAAAGGAGAAGCAGGTTTCCCACTGTGCAGAGAGCCTGATGTGGGGCTCCATCCCAGGACCCTGGGATCATCACCTGAAAGGAAGGGACACTTATGGAGGAAGCCACCCAGACACCTCTTTTCTTTGTTTTTAATATATGGCAACTGATGCTTCCCAGCCACGAGGAGCATATTACCCATTGATTAAATCTTTGATAACAACCTATTTAAAGAGGTGTGTAAATATATACTTACTCAGATTTATACACTTTGTGTTTTCTTCATAGTTTGGGGCTGGACCCCATGGTCACAACACTGCTTCCAGTCTTTGCCTTCCCATCTTTTGATACCAGGTATTTGGTCAGCAAAGCAAATTAGAATCAAAATTAATAAGCCCTTGGCACCATATCTCTGGAGCAGGGTATGCTCTTAGCCAAGGCCCAGAGCAGTTGACCTCCCCTCGCTAGTGCTATAGCCCCAAGGAATAGGTCCCTGCCACCAGAACTCAGTTTTACATGTTATGCTAAGCAGACAAAACCAAAACAGGAAAGCTCCCACACCTTTCACTGGCATGCCTCATCTCCCACTCCCTCGATGTCCAGTCAGTAACAGATGCCAGGGAGGGGTCTTGGTCCAACATATGGGAGGGAAGGAAGCAGCAACGAGCAAGTACCTGCCTCTCTGTGCCTTTCTTTTATGAGCAGGTTATAAGGAGGAGGAAGAGGAAGGGGACGAGAGGTGAACTTCAAGGTGTGAAGGCCTCAGGTAGGCAGCTGGCTCCTGCCAGTATGAAAGGGACAAAGGAGAAGGAAGTGAGACTTGCAGGGAGTGTGGGGGGTAAGGGTTACAGCTTATGACGGAATCTGGACAGAAGTAATAGGGATACTAGTCATTTGAGTCCACCATTGGCAAACTGGGCTGGGTGTCAGGGCAGATAGGCCTCCCTGGGCAACGGCACATGAGAGAAGGTGGAATTCTTCTCTGAGGAGCAGGTGGACCTTTGGGTGTTGGGAAAGCATAGACAGTATTGTTCCAGGGCCAAGGACAGGTCCGGGTACTCCTAGTTGTAGGTCAAGGCCACAGTATGATCCAGGTCTTCTACCAGCAGCTTGAAGGTACCACATGCCAGCCACCCCTCATTATTGTGTATAACTCTCTGGTGCACTTATTGGCTTATCCATCAAATGACTCCTTCAGCAGCTTGAAAACCACCTCCACAGGAACTCCAGGATATGGGAGGCTTCCAGAGTGAAGATTTTGCACAGGATCACCCCAAAAGACCAGAAGTCATTCTGGTCGATGTATATCTGGTCAAACATGGCCTTAGGGACCATCCACTTCACAGGCAGTCCACTGTTGGTTGTCTTTTTATAGTAACTGATGTGGTGATATCTCTGGCAAGGATGAAGTCTGAGATCTTCGTCATGTTGTCCTTTGTCACCAGCACTTCCCTGGTGGCCAGGTCTTGGTGTATGTACTTCTTGGAGGCAAGGTACTCCATGCCTCAGGCTACCTGATAGGCACAGGATACCAGGTCCTTGGAGGAGAGTTGCTCTGCTGCATTGTGGCTGATATTGTAACAGTACTCCAGGTCAGGAGGCCTCTGGGCCTGCAGGTAATCCTGTATGTTGTCTTTGGTGGCATATTCCGTGAGAGTGTACGAAGGACCATCCTGTGTGCAGGACCCAGCAGGTTGATGGTGTCCTTGTGCTGTCCAATCATCTTCATCATCTCCATTTCTGAGATTAGGTTTGACAGGTCTTTCTCTGTTGCATCTGACTTCAACATCTTCCCAGACACTTTAGTCAAATGGTTGGATTTGTCTTTGTCCAGCCCAATGGCCTCCTCCAACACCACCTGCCCAAAGTAGGCCTGCCTTAGGGGTCTGCCTAAACTGCCTACAACCAGCCTGTCTCAAGGCAGTTATGAACTCTAGATTATCCTCAAAAACATTAAACCACAAGCTAAAAGTTCTCTTCACTAGGTCTCTGTCGCAGGTCTAATTTTCTTATCTTTCATCATTTATCTTTTTCCTAATTCTTATTTTCAGTATAGTTTATTTTGCTTCCAGGTGTTTCCCCTGGTTTCTGTATGCTGTTTCATAGGGAAGAATTATCCTGTCATAAAATTATTTCTTGAGCATTCATTACATCTCTCAGTTAAAATGGGTTCTTTTATGTTATTGATTCATTTGGGTTTTCTCAAAATGGGAAGAATTTTCAAAATGGTGTTTTCCTCAAGGTTCAGAGTATGTCTTAGCCTCATCTTTACTCTTTTTGAAATTCTCTTTTCAAATTCTTGTCCCTCTTTTTATCTTTTTAAATTAAAATGTTTTATTTTTACTATTCTTTTATTTGAGTATAGTTGATATTCAGTGTTACATTGGTTTCAGGTGTTCAATATCTCCATACATTATTCTATGATCACTACAAATATAGCCACCATCTGTCACCATATAACACTACTATAATATCATTGACTATATTCTCTACACTGTCCCATATCTCTTTTTAAAATCTCTGATTTTTTGTTTTCTGTTATTCCAATTTTCGACCATCATTTTACTTGGTTATTTTAATAAAATATGCCTGATTACACACTCTTTGCTGAAAACCATAGCATTTGATTTATAGTAGTCTTCTTCTTCTTCTTTTTTTAATTAACATATAATGTATTATTAGCCCCAGGGGTACAGGTCTGTGAATCGCCAGGTTTACACACTTCACAGCACTCACCACAGCACATACCCTCCCCAATGTTCATAACCCCACCACCCTCTCCCTACCCTCCCCACCCCCCAGCAAATCTCAGTTTGTTTTGTGAGATTAACAGTCTCTTATAGTTTTTCTCCCTCCCGATCCCATCTTGTTTCATTTACTCTTTTCCTGTCCCCCATATTGCCCCTCCATTTCCTCATATCAGGGAGATCATATGATAGTGTCTTTCTCTGGTTGACATATTTTGCTAAGCATAATAACCTCTAGTTCCATCCATGTCATCGCAAGGGCAAGATTTCATTTCTTTTGATGGCTGCATAGTATTCCATCATATATATATATATATATATATATATATATATATATATATATATATAATTCATTTGTTGATGGACATCTAGGTTCTTTCCATAGTTTGGCTATTGTGGATATTGCTGCTATAAACATTTGGTGCACGTGCCCCTTTGAATCATATGGTAGTCTTCTTTGCCTCTATCAGAACCCCAGGAAGCTTTATTTATTGATTTACTCACATAAACAGATGATCCAACACAACGATTTTTGATGTTCAAATGTATTATAATGTCTTACCGCTTAACACTATGCTTACTGCTCTCTTCACTGTCTGACTAAATCCTCATCATCACTATGCCATTTAATCAGAAAGAACGTTTGACTCAGAGTTCTCTCCATATCAGGGAATGAAGACAGCACCCTTCTGTTTGTGCAGGTAAAATAAATGTTGATATTGTCTGTCCTGCACATACTCCATCCTGTTCACCAGAATATTCACCATCCAAATATATACAAAATAAAAACCATACCTCACCACTTCTATTACCACCCAGCATGCTAAAAACACCATCATATGTTCCTGAATTATTGACTTGATTGATAACCCCACTTCCACACATACTGCACTCCTTTCTCCCTGCAAATTTATTTTGGTACAGCAACTTAACCTAAAAATCAAGTCAGATGATTTTATTCTGCTGTTGAAAGTCTTTTGGTATCTTCCCCTTTCATATTGAATAAAAACTGAAGGCGTTTCAATGTACTAGAAGGTCATGCATCAATACGTTCTTCCTCTCTCTACCAGTATGAATTCCTCATTGGCCTCCTTGTTTTTCCTCAAAAGTAACAGACCAGCTGTTCACACAAAGTCTATATACTTACTTGCTCTGCCTAGAGCAATCTTTTCCTTTAATATGTGTATAACACCCTCCTTCACTTCCTGCGTCTTTGTGCAAATAACATCTCATAATTGAGATATAACCACCCAACACAAAATAAAGTTAACTTTCCTCCCAGTATTCTCCAATGGCTTTTACCTTTCTTGTATTTCTTTGTAAAACTTATCACCATCAACCATCAATCATTATTCTATTACTGGTTTATTTTCATTTTGGAGACAGAGAGAGAGAGAATTGGGAGGGGGTGCAGAGGAAGAAGAAAACACCCCACTGCCTAGAAAGCCTGCTGGGGAGTTACATCCCAGGACCCTGAGATCATGACCCAAGCCAAACGGAGTCACTCAATGGACTGAGCCACCGAGGTGCCCCTCTATTATTGGTTTATTTAACTATTATATTTTAAAGAATGTAAGCTCTTTGTGGTCAGGTATTTTATATGTTTTATTAATTGAAGTATTCTCAGAAAGGTAGCTGGAAGATTGTAAGGGCTCACTAAACTGTATTTTGTTGTTATTATGGGGCTCCTTTATGGGCTTTACCTCTTACGCTAGAAGTCTATCCTTCAGATGTAAGCAATAAGCAGAGAGCTCTGCTGCCTGTTAAAATGAGTAAAAAGCCTGTATTAAGTGGATATATTAAAAGCTAAATGAATGGCTTAATAGTTGTATATGGGGGGAAAGGGAACATATTTTCCACGGTTTAGAAGTGGAGTTCTTTTATAGAGTTCTTGTACAAGCCGACACTATTGAATGATAATGGGCAGTTGTACATTCCAATTATACAAACACTTTGGTAATTTATATCCTTTTTTTGTAATTCATGACTGGATCATTTAATTCCTTAGGAGCATTATAGCATTTCAACTTTTCCTGTTCAATAAACTTATTGGGGTTGCTACCTTTTTTATTCAAATGGAGAAATATTCATTATTTAATCTAAATAAAGTGTTATTGATTGTGTTGTTTTCTAGGAATGAGTCGCACATGCTAGTTTAAAAGTTTTGTTAAATTCCCAAGTCTGTCACCGATAAAAGCCTTTTGTAGATTAGTAATTTGATCAAAACAGAAAAGTTATGTAATACTCAATTGTTATACTATCTTTGTTTCCATCTTGCATTGTAATAACACCCATCTTAACTCTATTTAAGACAAGTCATCGCCAGATGGCTTTCTGGCATTGATTGCATGATATAAAATCTAGTATAACTAAAAGTTTTTGGTTTTAGTAGCATATAAATCAATTTAGAAAAATATATGTATTTGAATATAAGGTAAATTTTTAAATTATTTGGCAATAGTAAACTAAACTTTTTTTTTGTAAATTTTTATTTTCTAAAATTTCATTGAGCTCTTTTGCAATAAGAAACAAGTTACAAAAAATTAAGGTTTATTTACTCCAATTCAAAATTATTAGGAATATAATCATAGAGGTTGAAGTATTTAAAATATTGAACCCAAAACATTTTATTAGGTAAATTCGTGAATGCTGAGCATTCACTGTTAAAATATACTAATACTATTGATAGACTGGTAGAAGCCTAAAATCAAATATTTATTAAATATTTATATCCATATCTTTTCATGGCGTGGTAATTCATTTCTCTAGCATTAAATAATATTCCATTGTTTGCATGTACTACACTTTATTTGACCTTTCACCTATGGAAGGATATCTTGGTTGCTTCCAAGCTTTTGTCAGTAATGAATAAAACTACTATAGACATCTTTGTGGGTATAGATTTCATCTTCTTTGGATAAATACCAAGAACTGCTACTGCTGAATCATCTGGCAAGAATATGTTTAGTTTTGTAAGAAACTGCCACGTAGTTTTCCGTTCTTTATTCTCAATAGATATGGAAGAACATTCCTGTTGCTCCACATCCTCACCAACATTTCGTGTTCTGTTGTCAGTGTTCTGGATTCTGGGTATGTACTGGTATCTCTTTTTTGTTTTAATTTGCATTTTCCTGATGACATATGATGTGAAGCATCTTTTTATATGCTTATTTGCCATCTGTAATATTTTCTTTTGTGAGGTATCTGCTAAGGTCTTTGGCTCATTTTTAATCAGGTTTTTCCCCCATTGTTGAGTTTTAAGTGGTCTTTGTGTATTTTTGATTAACAGTCCTTTGCCAGATGTGTATTTTGCAAATTTTTTCTCATAGTCTGTGCTTTGCCTTTTCATTCCCTTGGCATTGTGTTTCACAGAGTAGACATTTTTAAATTCAGTGCTTGTGCTTTTGTAGCTAAAGTTATTTCCAAAACCAAGGTCATTTAAATTTTCTTCTATATTACCTTCTACATGTTTCATGTTTAGGTTTATAATCCAATCTGAGTTAATTTTTGTGAAGAGTGTATGATATCTTCCTGGATTTATTTTATTTTATTATTTTATTTTTATTTTATATTTTTACATTTAGCTTCACCATTACTCCAGAACCATATGTTTAAAAGATTGTATTTTGCTCTCTTGTATTGCTTTTGCTTTTATATTAAATATAAAATATAATTGATAATATATATTCTGTTCCTTTAATCTAGTCTTTCTGTGGTATTATAATATCTTTCTTACAATTATCGTTTTGGTAAAATTTTTAAAAGATTTTATTTATTTATTTGACAGAGAGAGAGATCACAAATAGGCAGAGAGACAGACAGAGAGAGAGATGAGGAGAAGCAGCCTCCCTGCTGAGCAGAGAGCCCTATGCGGGACACCATCCCAGGACACTGGGATCATGACCTGAGAGGAAGGTAGAGGCTTAACCCACTGAGCAACCCAGGCGCCCCATTGTTATGGTAAACTTTGAAGGCAGTCCTCAGTCTTTGTTCTCCTTCAACACTATGTTGACTATTGTGAGTCTTTGCCTCTCCATATAAACTTTAAAATAAGTTTGTTAATATTAAAAAAAAAAAGAACTTCCTGGAATGCATACATGGCAATTCACATTGTTTTTATTAAATGGATTATAAATTTCTTTTTGGAAAAAAAGTATCTATCTATAATCCCAAACACTCAAAATCGAGTTGCTGTACTGCCCCAAATCATACAGGTATGTCATTCCTCTTTTTCTTATATTTTACATAGGTAAAAATACACTAACACATACCAAAGTAATTGACTCATAGGGGTTTTGGTTCCTAAAGGATGCTGGTTCTAGGGATTATATTTATGGGTGGGCTCTCTCTCTGTTGCTGAGGTGTCAGAGGGACTTCTGAGGTAGCACTTGCCATGCTCTGCTGACATTGCCATGACAAGGTGATCTTGGGGGCCAGGGAGATGTTCTGAGAACATGGTGTTGTGTGCAGTCTCCTGGACCCTCTCATTTTCCTTCCTTTGCTCAAGAGCCAGTGACATCAGAGCACAAGACCAGGGGCCTGTGTTGCCTTCACCCATCCCCAGCACCAGGCAGGCCCTCAAGAATCATGTAGGTGGGCTGTGGGAATGACCTATTCGACTGTCAAGTGCGTTTTGGCATCTCAGGGGGAGCAGTGGAAGAGCATCTCAGGATTTTGAGGTGCCATGATGGAATGCCTGGAAGAAAAGGCAGACTCTCTTTCGAAGGCTTTCAGTGAAGACCTCTTTCTGTGTGGGGCCCATGGTATAACTTCCCTCTCTTGTGGTCCTTGGTCATAGAGAAATGGGCTTTCCCAGCAGGTTGAGTTGCTTAGAGACTTTGTGCTGTGTAGGGAAGGACAACTTGGGGAGGTTTGAGAGGGTCTGCTTCATGACAGGGGCCTGCTTTTATGCACAAAGCATGGTCCCCTTAGAGCAGGTTCGCTGATGCCCCAGAGTTCCCCAAAGTGTGACTAGGCCTGAGCTGCAAGAGTTCACACACCTGAGTGGCAGGTAGCATCTTGGTGGAGGAGCACCAAACTGAGGTCCAGAGCATGTGTCCTCATTGATTAAGAACTGACTACAGAGCTAGAGAAACTTACTGTCAAGAAGTCTGAGGGGGATACAGTTACAGTAAAGAGCAGCAAAATACTTACTGAAGATTTTGAAAGGGAGCTTTGAGGTGCGTGGATGGCTCAGTTGGTTAAATGTCTGCCAGAGATCAAACCCTGTGGTGGGGGGTGGGGAGTCCCTGCTAAGTGGGGAGTCTGCTTCTCCCTCTCCTTTTCCCTCTGCCACTCTTCCTGTCTGTGCTCACTTTCTCTCTGTCTCTCTGTGTCAAATAAATTTTATAAATCTTTTAAAACATAAAAATACAAGAAAGATTTGAAACTTAAATTCACTAGTTGTAACATGTAATAGGAACCCTGTAAACAGTAATAATCACTGCTGAGAACAAAATTGATTTTTTAAAAGATTATATTTATTTGGCAGAGAGAGATCCCAAGTAGGCAGAAAGGCAAGCAGAGAGAGAGGAGGAAGCAGGCTCCCCACCAAGCAGTGAGCCCAATGCAGGACTCGATCCCAGGACCCTGAGATCATGACCTGAGCTGAAGGCAGTGGCTTAACCCACTGAGCCACCCAGGTGCCCCACAAAATTGATTTTCCAAAGGAATATCCCAGAACACTGAGGAAAATTTCAAAGAGATGGAAATGAGAAATGAAAAAGTAAGATCTGAGGTCAGGTCCAAATCTACCTTGCAAGTACCCTGAGGACAAAAGGAGAATATAACAGAAGTTATAACTGAACTAATGCAGCATTTACTTGAGCTGAAAAACAGTCATGCCTTCAGTTCATCAAGCCTTCAAGTCCCAGGGAGAATTAGCTGAACAGACTCAAACCAAAACAGACATAAACCTATTTGACTTTCAGGGACTAAGAAAAAATTGTCAGAGTTCCAAACAGAAACCACCAGTTCCTTCTAGAAAACGAGACAGAGTATCATTGAATATTGACTTTCAGTTCTATCCCTCAGAGCTGAAATAACTCTCTTTCTTAGAACTCTTGCTTCCTATCACATATGTAAGCAGATGTCAGATTGATTAACCTTGTGAATTGGTTTAAGTTCTAACTCTACAAACAAAATGATAAAGAATTTGGAGACAATCTAGGGGCATGTAAAAATTTGGGAAGTGGTAGACTACCTTAGGTAGAAATAAGACCCACAGACCATAGAAGAAATGAAATGCCACTTTATTTTAAAAATTTGAAAAAGATTTGTATATCAAAAAAGAGTAAAGCTGCATGTGGGCAACAGGCTGTGAAAAGCATCTGTAACATCAGCTGTTCAAGGAGTTCATGTCTCTGACGTGCCTACAAATTGAGAAGAAGACAAACAGTCCGATTGAAAAACAGACCAAATGAGAGGAAGGAGAAGTTCATGGAAAAGGAAACAGAAATGACCCTGGATTTCCTAGTGAGCCAGGGAACACCATTAGTTTCTGGACCATGTTGAGACACCTTTATTCACTCACCCTGTAGACAAAAACTAAAAATCATCAGGTAGACAAAAATTTGCATGAAATCATATATAAGAAACTCAGCCCCACTCTTTGATAAATTTTACAGTCTATCTTGTGTGATTGTTAAGTCAATTCAAAACAATCTGTTTAGAGACTCTGTTCCCTACTTGGTTACAAATTTTCAGGGAACCATCACTGTATTCATTGAGAATAAGTTCCTCATTCTTGAAAAAATACATTTGAGTGCTGAAAAATAGCAAGAATAGCGGAATAACCACAAACTCAAGGTTCTAGTTTTCCCCCCCGCCTTAGTTGGAAAGGAAACTTATCACACATGTGAGTCATCTACTTTTATTATCTGGCTTTCTTAGTTTCCGTAAAGTCTGACGTCCTGAATCAGTTTGGATGGTTGTCTCATCCTAACTCAAACTGCATTAAAGATTAAAAAAAATAAAAACAAAAACAAAACAACAACAAAAAAACCCCTTCAATCTCATGAAGAAGCAGCTCATGGCAGGGCTTGCAGAGAATGTGTTTTATTCACACTGTCTCCATGATTTTCTCCCTTTTTCCCTACTCTGCCCTTTCCCTCTGGCCAGTTTGTCTTCCACCCCCTGCTGACTGTGTGATGGCTGCCCGCAGTGTGGGCACTGCTTTCCTTGTTCACATTCAGAGACAACCCAGATATTTCTGTAAAGCCCTTCCCGTTTGTGTGTGTGGGACATCCTAGGTTACTGTCTCTCGTAGAACAGTAACAAGGCACTGACTGTCGTGCAGCTGGTTGTGTGAATGGCCCAGGAGGAACATGACTGGCTTCCATGACAGAACCCTTCCCTGTAGTGTGGATGGGGCCAGCTTCCTGTGAGTCACCTGGGCTGCAGTGGAGGAGGCACACAGTGCACTGGGGTTCAGGAAGGGGGAGGGAGGAAGGATGCTGGCAGTCAACTCTCCAGACCCAGTACTACCACACCCTGAAGATAGTCCTACCTAGAAATGGTCCCCTGCCATTGTACAGACTCAATATGTCTCAGTGAGTTCTAGTAGTTTTTTAGTGCCACTGTAGCAAATGACAAATTCTCAGTGGCTTGAAACAGCACAAATTGATTATCTTGCAGTTCTGGAGGTCAGAAGTTCAAAAATCAGTCTCAGTGTGGTAAAATCAGGGTGTTAACAGCCTGTGTTCCTTCTGTAGGCTCTAGAGGAGAATCCACTTTCTTGCCTTGTCCTGCTTCTAAAGCTACCTGCATTCCCTGACTTGTGGCCCTTCATTGCACCACCTTTTATCCCTCTGTTTCCAACTTCACATTGCCTTCTGATTCTGATCCTCCTGTCTCCTTATGGATTCTCATCATTACATTGGGACCACCGAGGTAATCCAGGATAAACTCTCGCCCCTCACACCTTAATTTAATCATGATTGCTAAATCCCATTTGCCAGGTAAGGTGAAGTACTCAGAGCTCCTTGGGCTCAGGATATGGTCATCTTTGGGGCAGTCGCTATTCAGCTGATCAGTTGCCTCGTGTACTCCCTTTTATGCCTCACACCTCATCTCACCTATGTCTGCATTGCAAATGAGAAATGCAGCAATTTAAACCATTGAATATTAGATTTTGGAGAGAGTTGCGGGAATAAAAGCACATATAATTTTATTTGTGTCCTAAAAGTTTTTGTTTGGAATTTTAAATTTTATCTAATTGTCCCTAGGTAAATTAAATATGATTCAATCAGTTGATCTGAAAAATCTTTTCAAAGAGTATACCGCTGTTGTAAAGGCCCTTCAAAACAGTATTTTGAGTGCTGTTTCCAAATGAAGTTTACACTTTCACCCTTATCACTGTATTAAAGGTCATGTTGGAGGGTTTTGTGTGTGTGTGTGTGCTTTTTTCCAAAGTGAACTTGCTTCTCTGTCTAAAACTTATACCTCTAACAGTATTTTTCACCAGGGAGGAGAGGAATTAGTGTACCTTCTAGACTAAGTTTTCTTTCCACGTGAAGAGTCTGTTAGGACTAATATTCATGGGAGAAGGAAAAGACAGTAGCTCTTACACCCCATATACTATGTTGACAACAGCAGTATAAGCCTGACCAAAGCTGTACATCTTGGTGCATCATTTCAGCTGAAACGTGTTCAGTGAAGTATGATTTATTCCTTAGTAATTCATTTTTGTGTGAGATAAAAGTACATCAACAGGAATTAGGGAAAGCAGAGTGGTAATTTTAAAATTTCATCAGAGACTGTTTTTTTACCAGTTCTATAAGCACATTAATTGATATTAAAACCCATAAAAGTTCATTTGGGAATAAAAAAGAACGTTTGAGGTGGTATTGATTTTTTTAATGATATTTGTATTTATGTGTATGATTACGCTTAGTTACACTTTGATTGAGTCCGAATGTGCCCTTAACAATAATCCATGGGCTCTGGGTTTCCTGAAATTGTATGTCATGGGGTGAACAGTTAGAAAAAGTGAATCCCACAAATTGACAACCCTATGGGGTTTATATATTACACAAACACACTTGTTTGTTGACTGCCACTCCAGTACATTCTGTGTCCTAGAGCTGTACCCACGTGGTGCAGGCTGCCCCCATCTGTGCTGGAGAATCATGACGGGGCATTCAGTGGCCTTAGGCATCCCCACAGAGCTGCAGTTGCATCCTCTCATTTCCCACCTAGTTTGTGGGCATCCCCCTTTAGCTTGACCCTGACAGTGGACAGGTCTCAGTATGAGCTGTCTGTGGGAAGAAACAAGATGTTGGGGGGCAGCGGTAGTTGTTGATGGGAAGTTTTAAGTGTCAGGTTGTATCTTGCAATTTTCCGAACCCTGGAAGTGCAGGCCTGGGCCAACCTGGTATGTCTGTTTCACCGACCAAATCTTCCTCATGTGCCCAAGAAGTGAAACCATATTTGCGTTTGCCACCAGAACCAACTAATACTAAATAATAGTTGAGAATTCCAGCTTGATTATAGTGAGTGGAAAATAGACCTCTCTCTGGTTAATTCTTACATATGATTTTACTGTTCATCTTCATAAAAGGGATAAGAAATGAGGACACGTGGATTATCAGTTTGTTTTCACTCTCATCACTCACTGCAGTTATAATTTTCAAAATACCAAGATGTTTTTCGAAAGTAGTTTTTTGTTTTTTTTGTTTTTTTTTTTTTTTGTGGCGGGAGTAGGGACTAAGACTAAGGAAAGCATTGTTCTATCAAGAGAAGTCGTTTTCAATTTATGGTATGATGGGAAATCCATCTCGTATGTCCTATTTGGATAACAGAGCTCACTTTTAATTTTTTTAAACTTCCTTTGATTTTTTAATTGAAGTATAGCTGACCCACAATGTTGCATTAGTTTGAGATATAAAACAACAAGATTTGACAAGTCTGTATGTTATGCTGCGCTCGCCGTACTGTACTACCAACCATATTCCCTATGCTGTGCCTTTCGTCCTGCAACTTATTAATTTTGTAACTGGAAGCCTGTTATCTCCCACTGTATTTCACGCATTTTGCCTCTCCACCTGCTGCCTCCTCTTTGGAAACGATCAATTTGTTCTCTGTAGTTATGGGTCTCTTTCTGTTTTTCTGTGTGTTCAGAGAACTTTTTAAGATAACTTGGTGCCTTTAAACATATTCCTTGATTTACATTATTTTGGATACGTATTTGCCATGTTACCCAATTAGTTATGTAATGACTTCAAAATTTGGGGGCTTAAAACTACCCTTTTGTCATATTACATATGTTTGGGGGGTCAGAAATTAGGGCAGGATCTCATGGGGCAATTTTTATGCTTAATACGGCATTAACTGAGGTCAGTGGGTGGTGGCCTTCAGCAGGTGGCTGCTTGGTCTAGAGGATTTAGGATGACTTCATGCACATGCCTGTCACTTTGATGGGTACAGTTGGGAGATGAGGCTCAGATGGCCCTCCACTTCCGTGCAGTCTTTGTAACAAGGTTGTTGGACTTCTTTCCTGTCCACTCAGAGCTCCAATAGCAAATGTTCCAAGAGAGGGGTTCCTTTTGGACTTGGGCCTGAAACTGACACGTTTCTTTCACTGTTTAACAGTCACATAGCCCATGTGAATCTAAGGGAATAGGGAGTCATAGGATTTGTGATCATGTTTTAACGTGCTACATATGTTCATATGTGCATTTTTTCCCGTTTCTCTGACCTGTGGGAAAATGGAAGTTATCGATCAAAGAGTCACAGGTTATCAAGCTGTACGAGAGACTTCAGACTTAATCCAACCTCCATACTTTATAGATTAAAGAATATATATGTAGGTGCACATGTACATCTCCATATCAGTTATTATATATACACTTGTATATCACTAAAAATGGTATCTGTGGATCAGACAATTCTTCTATTTTCATAGGAATGAAAAGGACTCGTCATTCCCCGGCAAATCTGAAGAAAGAAGCCAGAGCAAGAGTAAGGGAGAAAGAGAGTGAGAGGAGCATCTGATGGGATAGGATTTCTTACAAAAGAACTCCTAAAATGACCAGAGAAAACAGACCAACAGAAAAGGGCAGACTTTGACCAAGTGGTGCTCAACAACGTGAATATCCACATGGAACAGAAGAGGTTTTAACGCTATTCCCTACTGATGTAGCCTACATACTAATGAGGACATCAGAAGTTTTATGGAAGATACAATAGAAAACCATTTTGAGGACCTGGGGGCGGTGGCAGAGATGAGTGAAACAGAATACCAAAAACAGGAAGCCCAAGAAAGCTTGGGTGCCGCTTCCAGTCAGCGACGAGAGAAGAATTAGGCATGAACCAGTCAGCTGCAAAAGACTGGGAGCAGGGGACAACAGTCCAAAAGGACGGCTGCCAGGAGCAACTCCAGTGTCTCACTTTTATTGGATAGAAAACAATAGCCAATAGAAGGATTGAGGAAGGTCAAATGTTAATCCCATCTTGCTGACAAGCAAGAAGGAGGATAAAGTTTATAGTTAAACAAGCACATTGAAAGAACTCTTCTAACTAACAACAGGCACTTCTGGGAAGAGAAAGGCTCGATGGCGGATAAGGGAGGCAGGCGGTTTTCATTCCACCCTGAGCTAACCTGGCGTTCCCGGGTGCTCCGCTTTCCTGAAGCAGGCGGCATTCCGCCCTGGGCCGGCCAGGCTTCCAGCCAGCGCAGCTTCTGTGAGGGGGCTGCATTCCGCCATGAGCAAGCGAGGTATCCCCCACTGCCCAGCTTCTGTGAAGTGGCGGTGTTCCGCCCTGAGGATCTGGCCATGCCATCCTGGGGGGAGATGCCCCAAGCAGGATCAGGCTGATGAGGGGTTAGATGTCTGGTGGGCAAGTCATGTTCACACCCAAGTTTGAGGCTGGTTAAGTGGGATCGGGTGTAGGGTCTAGACCCTTCTGCCAAGGGTTTATCCTGAGACCCTGAAGGGATGGGTCCATGACCCAGAAGCCGGGCTAACCCTAACAGTTACCACTTACCCTGACCCTGACACTGACTGTGAGCCTGCCCCAAACCCTAACCCAAGCCCAGACCATGACCCTGACCCTGTCCCTGACTGTGATCCAGACCTGAACCCTAAACCTAAACCTAAGGCTGACACTGTCCCTGATGTGGACCCTGAACCTAAACCTAACTCTGACATTACCGTAACCATGACTCAAACCTAACCAGGACCCAACCCTGACCCTAATCCTAACCCTGACGCTGACCTAAACCTGTCCCTAACACTAATCCTGAACCGTGACTGTGTGCTTGACCCTAACCCTAAACCTAATGGTAACTCTAACCATGACCCTAATAAGGACCCGGAACCTACACCTCATGCTGACCCTGACCCTAACACTAAACCCTACCCTAAACCAAACCCTAACCCTGACCTTACGCTGTCTAACCCTAACCCTAAACATAACCCTACTTCTAACTCTAACCCTAACCCCAATCCCAAACCCTACCGCCAAAACCTAACTGTGACACTGAACCGTACATTGACCCTATACCAAAGCCTGACCCTCAACCTGACCCTGGCCCTGACCTGTACCTGACCCTGACTCTGAACCTAATCCTAACCTTGACACTAACCCTGACCACTACATAGCCCTATCCCTGACCCGAATGTGGACTTTAAACCCTGAACCTGAACCTAAAAGGACACTGGTGCTAACCTTCACCCTGACCCTGACCCAGAACATGACGATAACCTAACCCTGACCTTTACAGTGACCCCGACAATCAACTGAACACTAAACCTGACCCTGTCTGTGAGACTGAACCTAACTCTGACCCTAAATGTAACCCTGACCCTGACACTAACATGGGCCCTTCCCCGAATCCTATCTCTGAACCTAACCCTAACACTAATCCCTAACCCTACCACGGACCCTAACTCTACGAGGTCTAACCCTAACATTCAACCTAACGCTAAACGTAGAACTAACCCTAAACATTAACAATAACCCTCACCCTATACCTGACTATGATCATAACCCTAAACCTGAACTTTGCCTATACCAGACCCTGACACTAAACCTGACACTGGCCCTGACCCTAAACCTAACCATGACCCTAACAATGACCACTACATAACCCTGTCCCTGACCCGAATGTGGACTTTAAACCAATACCTGATCCTGACTGTAAACCTGACACTGGGCCTAGACTTCACCCTGACCCTGACCCAGGCAAAGACCATAAACATAACCCTGACCCTATCAGTGACCCTGACCCTGAACCTAACAATAATCCTGACACTGAATGGGAGCCTGACCCTAACTCTAACCCTAAACGTAACCCTGACCCTGACACTAACACGGGCACTGACCCGAAACCTAACGCTGAACCTAACCCTAAAACTAACCCCTAACATTATCCCTGACACTGACCCTAACCCGGTCTAACCCTCACCCTCAACCTACCTCTAACCCTAACCCTAACCCCACTTTAACAATAAACCTGACCCTCTCCCTGACCCTGATCATAACCCTAACTCTGAACTTTGCCTATGTCACAACTTGACTTTAAACCTGACCCTGGCCTTGACCTTAACACTGACCCTAACCCTGACTGTAAACCTATCTCTTACCCAATCCGTGATTCTGAACAGAATCGTAACCGTAAAGATAATCCTGTTCCTGAACCTACTCATGAAACAGAACCTAAACATAAAGCTGACCTTACCATAACCATGAACCTAACCCTAACCCTGACCCCAACCCTAAGGCTTATGCTAACCCTGACCCCAAAGACGTCTAACCCTAACCCTGACCCTACGTCTTTCTTAGCCCTAACCCTAACACTAAGCTGGTCTAATCCCAGCTCTGTTCCCTCCTGCGGGGACAACAGCTGCACCCAGGCCTCCCAGGGTCTGGGGTCACTGGATGGGCACTGCATTGAGTGGAGTGTGAGCCTTGAGCAGCTTGGGGACCGGAGGCTCAGGGAGCTCTGGTGGAACAGGAAGTTCGGTAAGGAGCCCCAGGCAGTGGTGACCTCTCTTCCCTGACGACAGAGCCCAACACAATTGGAACCCACATATCACGGCACCCCATAACAAAGAAAACCCCCTGTGCATATAACTTCTAGGCATATCCTAAAGGAAGCGACATGTTCTTCTACGGTACTGAAGCCCAGACGATACAGGGAGAAGTGAGCTCGTCCGCCAGACACGTCCCCTCCCTGGCAGGTCATATAAGGTTTCCCCAACGCCGCAGGCCCTTTGGCTAATAAAATCAAAAGGTGACACCAGTGGGCTCAGAGTCAGAGAGTCCCACACCTTCTGATCTATGGATGTAACCCTAGGTCTCCTCCATGTCTCTGTGTGTGTGTGTGTGTGTGTAAGAGGACCTGGCCATGCCATCGTGGGTGGAGATGCCCCAAGCAGGATCAGGCTGATGAGGGATTAGATGCCTGTGGGTAAGTCATGTTCACACCCCCAGTTTAAGGCTGCTTAAGTGGGATAGGTTGTAGGGTCTACACCCTTCTGCCCAGGGTTTATCCTGAGACTCTGAATGGATGGGTCCATGACCCAGGAGCGGGGCTAACCCTAACAGTAACCACTAGCCCTGACCCTGACACTGACTGTGAGCCTGCCCCAAACCCTAACCCAAACACTGACCCTGACTCTGACCCTGACCCTGACTGTGATCCTTACCTGAACCCAAAACAAAAAACCTAAGCCTGGCAAGGACCCTGATGTGGACCATGAACCTAAACCTAACTCTGATATTACCATAAATATGACTAATACGTAACCATGACCCAGACCCTGACCCTAATCCTAACCCTGACACTGATCTAACCCTGACCCTAACACTAACCCTGACACTGAATGTGAGCCTGAACCTAACTCTAAACCTAAACTTAACCCTGACCCTGACACTAACACGGGCCCTGACCCGAAACCTAACGCTGAACCTAACCCTAAAACTAACCCCTAACATTATCTCTGACACTGGCCCTAACCCGGTCTAACCCTAACCATCAACCTACCTCTAACCCTAACCCTAACCCTAACCCCACCTTAACAATTATCCTGACCCTCTCCCTTAACCTGATCATAACCCTAACGCTGAACGTTGCCTACGTCAGAACTTAACCTTAAAACTTACCCTGGCCTTGACCTTAACACTTACCCTAACCCTGACTGTAAACCTAAATCTGACCCAATACATGATCCTGAACAGATTAGTAACCCTAAAGCTAACCCAGATCCTGAACCTACTCATAAAACAGAAGCTAAACATAAAGCTGACCATACCATAACCATGAACCTAACCCTGACCCTGACCCTAACCCTGACACTAAACTGGTCCCAAACCTAACACTGACCTGACATGACCTTCCCCCCAAACCAAAACTTGAACCTGACCCTAAAACTGACCATGACCCTGAACTTGACCCTAAACCTAGCCGTCAGCCTAACAGTGACCCTGAGCCTGACTCTGACCGGAAGGCTAACCCTGAATCTACTGTGATCCCGACCCTAAACCTAACCATGAACCTAACCCTAACCCTGACCCCTACCCTAAACCTTACACGGACCCTGACCCCAAAGACGTCTAACCCTAACCCTGACCCTACGTCTTTCTTAGCCCTAACCCTAACACTAAGCTGGTCTAATCCCAGCTCTGTTCCCTCCTGCGGGGACAACAGCTGCACCCAGGCCTCCCAGGGTCTGGGGTCACTGGATGGGCACTGCATTGAGTGGAGTGTGAGCCTTGAGCAGCTTGGGGACCGGAGGCTCAGGGAGCTCTGGTGGAACAGGAAGTTCGGTAAGGAGCCCCAGGCAGTGGTGACCTCTCTTCCCTGACGACAGAGCCCAACGCAATTGGAACCCACATATCACGGCACCCCATAACAAAGAAAACCCCCTGTGCATATAACTTCTAGGCATATCCTAAAGGAAGCGACATGTTCTTCTACGGTACTGAAGCCCAGACGATACAGGGAGAAGTGAGCTCGTCCGCCAGACACGTCCCCTCCCTGGCAGGTCATATAAGGTTTCCCCAACGCCGCAGGCCCTTTGGCTAATAAAATCAAAAGGTGACACCAGTGGGCTCAGAGTCAGAGAGTCCCACACCTTCTGATCTATGGATGTAACCCTAGGTCTCCTCCATGTCTCTGTGTGTGTGTGTGTGTGTAAAGAGGACCTGGCCATGCCATCGTGGGTGGAGATGCCCCAAGCAGGATCAGGCTGATGAGGGATTAGATGCCTGTGGGTAAGTCATGTTCACACCCCAGTTTAAGGCTGCTTAAGTGGGATAGGTTGTAGGGTCTACACCCTTCTGCCCAGGGTTTATCCTGAGACTCTGAATGGATGGGTCCATGACCCAGGAGCGGGGCTAACCCTAACAGTAACCACTAGCCCTGACCCTGACACTGACTGTGAGCCTGCCCCAAACCCTAACCCAAACACTGACCCTGACTCTGACCCTGACCCTGACTGTGATCCTTACCTGAACCCAAAACAAAACCTAAGCCTGGCAAGGACCCTGATGTGGACCATGAACCTAAACCTAACTCTGATATTACCATAAATATGACTAATACGTAACCATGACCCAGACCCTGACCCTAATCCTAACCCTGACACTGATCTAACCCTGACCCTAACACTAACCCTGACACTGAATGTGAGCCTGAACCTAACTCTAAACCTAAACTTAACCCTGACCCTGACACTAACACGGGCCCTGACCCGAAACCTAACGCTGAACCTAACCCTAAAACTAACCCCTAACATTATCTCTGACACTGGCCCTAACCCGGTCTAACCCTAACCATCAACCTACCTCTAACCCTAACCCTAACCCTAACCCCACCTTAACAATTATCCTGACCCTCTCCCTTAACCTGATCATAACCCTAACGCTGAACGTTGCCTACGTCAGAACTTAACCTTAAAACTTACCCTGGCCTTGACCTTAACACTTACCCTAACCCTGACTGTAAACCTAAATCTGACCCAATACATGATCCTGAACAGATTAGTAACCCTAAAGCTAACCCAGATCCTGAACCTACTCATAAAACAGAAGCTAAACATAAAGCTGACCATACCATAACCATGAACCTAACCCTGACCCTGACCCTAACCCTGACACTAAACTGGTCCCAAACCTAACACTGACCTGACATGACCTTCCCCCCAAACCAAAACTTGAACCTGACCCTAAAACTGACCATGACCCTGAACTTGACCCTAAACCTAGCCGTCAGCCTAACACTGACCCTGAGCCTGACTCTGACCGGAAGGCTAACCCTGAATCTACTGTGATCCCGACCCTAAACCTAACCATGAACCTAACCCTAACCCTGACCCCTACCCTAAACCTTACACGGACCCTGACCCCAAAGACGTCTAACCCTAACCCTGACCCTAAGTCATTCTTAACCCTAACCCTAACACTAACCTGGTCTAAAGCCAGCTCTGTTCCCCACAGCGGGGAAAACAGGGCACCCAGGCCTCCCAGGGCCTGGGGGGAGGCTGTATGGGGGTCACTGGATGGGCACTGCATTGAGTGGAGTGTGAGCCTTAAGCAGCTTGGGGACCGGCGGCTCAGGGAGATCTGGTGGAGCAGGAAGTTCGGTAAGGAGCCCCCAGGCAGTGGTGACCTCACTTCCTTGATGAAAGAGCTCAATGGTATTGAAACCCAAATATCCAGGCACCCCATTACAGAGAAAAACGCCATGCCCAGCTCATTTCTAGACACATCCTAAAGGAAGCGACATGTTCTCTGCTGTACTAATGCCGAGAGGATGCAGGGAAAAGAGAGCTCGCCCGCCAGACACGTCCCCTCCCTGGCATGTCATATAAGGTTTCCCCAACGCCTCAGGCCCTGTGGCTAATAAAATTAAAAGGTGACACCAGGGGACTCAGAGTCAGAGAGTTCGACACATCTTATCCAATTGTGTAGCCCTAAGTCTCCTCCCTGTCGCTGTGTGTGTGTGTGTGCGAGTGCCTCTGGGTGTCTGTGTGTCTGTGTGTAAAGAGGACCTTGCTATGCCATCGTGGGTGGAGATGCCCCAAGCAGGATCAGGCTGATGAGGGGGTAGATGTCTGGTGGGCAAGTCATGTTCACACCCCAGTTTAAGGCTGTTTAAGTGGGATCAGGTGTAGGGTGTACACCCTTCTGCCAAGGGTTTATCCTGAGACCCTGAAGGGATGGGTCCATGACCCAGGAGCGGGGCTAACCCTAACAGTAAACACTAACCCTGACCCTGACAGTGATTGTGTGCCTGCCCCAAACCCTAACCCAATCCCTGACACTTACCCTGACCCTGAACCTGACTGTGATCCTGAACTGAACCCTAAACCTAAACCTAACGTGACACTGATCCTGATGTGGACACTGATCCTAAAACTAACTCTGACATTACCGTAACCATGACTCAAACCTAAACAGGACCCTGACCCTGACACTAATCCTAACCCTGACGCTGACATAACCCGGACACTAACCCTATCACTGACCGTGACAGTGTGCTTGACCCTAACCCTAAACCTAATGGTAACTCCAACCATGACCCTAATAAGGACCCTGAACCTACATATCATGCTGACCCTGAACTTAACACTAACCCCTAACCTAAACCAAACCCTAACCCTGACCTTATTCTGTCTATCCCTAACCCTAACCATAACCCTACTTCTAACTCTAACCCAAACCCCAATCCCAAACCCTACAGCTAAAACCTAACTGTGACACTGAACCTAACATTGACCCTATACCAAAGCCTGACCCTCAACCTGACCCTGGCCCTGACCTTTACCTGACCCTGACTCTGACCCTAATCCTAACCTTGACACTAACATGACCACTACATAACCCTATCCCTGACCTGAATGTGGACTTTAAACCAATACCTGAACCTGACCCTCAACCGGACACTGGTGCTAAACTTCACCCTGACCCTGACCCAGACCATGACGATAACCTAACCCTGACCCTTACAGTGACCTCGACAATCAATTGAACACTAAACCTGACCCTGACTGTGAGACTGAACCCTACTCAAACCCTAAATGTAACCCTGACCCAGACACTAACATTGGCCCACTCCCGAATTGTATCTCTGAACTTAACCCTAAAACTAACCCCTAACCCTACCACGGACCCTGACCCTAACAAGTTCTAACCCAAACCGTCAACCTAACGCTAAATGTAAAACTAACCCTAAACATTAACAATAACCCTGACCCTATACCTGACTAAGATCATAACCCTAACCCTGAACTTTGCCTATACCAGACCCTGACACTAAACCGGACACTGGCCCTGACCCTTAACCTAACCATGACCCTAACAATGATCACTACATAACCCTGTTCCTGACCCGAATGTGGACTTTAAACCAATACCTGATCCTGACTGTAAACCTGACACTGGCCCTAGTCTTCACCCTGACCCCGACCCAGGCAAAGACCAAAAACCTAAGCCTGACCCTAACAGTGACCCTGACCCTGAACCTAACACTAACCCTGACACTGATGGGAGCCTGACTCTCTCTCTAACCCTAAATGTAAGCCTGACGCTGACACTAACACGGGCCCGACCCGAAACCTAACGCTGAACCTAACCCTAAAACTAACCCCTAACATTATCCCTGACACTGACCCTAACCCGGTCTAACCCTCACCTGCAACCTACCACTAACCCTAAACCGAACCACAATTTAACAATAATCCTGACCCTCTCCCTGACCCTGATCATAACCCTAAGTCTGAACTTTGCCTATGTCAGAACTTAACCTTAAACCAGAACCTGGCCTTGACCTTAATACGGACCCTAACCCTGACTGTAAACCTACACCTCTGACCCAATCCGTGAGCCTTAACAGAATCGTAACTGTAAAGCTAACCCTAATCCTGAAACTACTCATGAAACAGAACCTAAACATAAAGCTGACCTTACTATAACCATAAACCAAACACTGACCCTGACCCTAACCCTGACAGTAAACCTGTCCCAAACCTAACCCTGACCCTGACATGAACTTTGCCCCCACACCAAAACTTGAATCTGACCCTAAATCTGACCATGACCCTGCATGACCCTAAACCTAACTGTCAGCCTAACACTGACCCTGACCCTGACTATGGCCGTAACGCTAACCCTGACCCTACTGTGATCCTGATCCTAAACCAATTCATGAACCTAACCCTTACCCTGACCCCTACACTAAGCATTACACTAACCCTGACCGCAAAGACATCTAACCCTAACCCTGACCCTACGTCTTTCTTAGCCCTAACCCTAACACTAAACTGGTCTAAACCCAGCTCTGTTCGCTCCAGTGGGATAACAGCTGCACCCAGGCCTGCCAGGGTCTGGGAGGAGGCTGTATGGGGGTCACTGGATGGGCACTGCATTGAGTGGAGTGTGAGCCTTGAGCAGATTGGGGACCGGTGGATCAGGGAGCTCTGGTGGAGGGGGAGTTCGGTAAGGAGCCCCAAGGCAGTGGTGACCTTACTTCCTTCACGACAGATCCCAACGGAATTGGAACCCACGTATCCAGGCACCCCAATACAGAGAAAACCGCCCTGCCCAGCTCATTTCTAGGCACATCCTAAAGGAAGCAACATGTTCTTCTGCTGTACTGAAGCCAAGAGGAAGCAGGGAGAAGAGAGCTGGCCCGTCAGACACGTCCCCTCCCTGGCAGGTCATATCAGGATTCCCCAACGCCTCAGGCCCTTTGGCTAATAAAATCAAAAGGTCATACCAGGGGGCTCAGAGTCAGAGAGGCCCACACCTTATAAACTACCAGTGTAGCCCTAGGTCTCCTCCACATATCTCTTTGTGTGTGTGTGTGTGTGGGTGTGTGGGTGTGTGTGTGTGCCTCTGGGTGTCTGTGTGTCTGTGTGTAAAGAGGACCTGGCCATGCCATATGGGTGGAGATGCCCCAAGCAGGATCAGGCTGATGAGGTGTTAGATGTCTGGTGGGCAAGTCATGTTCACACCTCAGTTTAAGGCTGGTTAAGTGGGATCAGGAATTGGGTCTACACCATTCTGCCCGGGGTTTATCCTGAGACCCTGAAGGGATGGGTCCATGACCCAGAAGAGGGGCTAACCCTAACAGTAACCACTAACCCTGATCCTGACAGTGACTGTGAGCCTGCCCCAAACCCAAAACCAGCCCTGACCCTGACCCTGACCCTGACCCTGGCGTGATGCTGACCTGAACCCTAAACCTAAACCTAAGGCTGACACTGACCCTGATGTGGACCCTGAACCTAAACCAAACTCTGACATTACCGTAACCATGACTCATACCTAACCATGACACTGACCCTGACCCTAATCCTAACCCTGATGCTGACCAAACTCTCACCCTAACCCTAACCCAGACCGTGATTGTGATCCTGACCCTAACTCTAAACCTAATGGTAACTCTAACCATGACCCTAAAAATGAACCTGAACCTAAACCTAACGCTGACCCTGACGCTAACAATAACCCCTACCCTAAAGCAAACCTTAACCCTGACCTTACGCTGTCAATCCTAAACCTAACCATAACCCTATTTCTAACTCTAACCCTAACCCCAATCCCAAACCCTACCGCCAAAACCTAAATGTGACACTGAACCGAACATTGACCCTAAACCAAAGCCTGACCCTAAACCTGACCCTGGCCCTGACCTTTTCCTGACCCTGACTCTGACCCTAATCCGAACCTTGACACTAACCCTGACCACTACATAACCCTATCCCTGACCCGAATGTCGATTTTAAACCAATACCTGAACCTGACCCTAAACCGGACACTGGCGCTAAACTTCACCCTGACCCTGACCCAGACCTAGACGATAACCTAACCCTGAACCTTACAGTGACCCCGACAATCAATGGAACACTAAACCTGACCCTGACTGTGAGACTGGACCCTACTCAAACCCTAAATGTAACCCTGACCCAGACACTAACATTGGCCCACCCCTGAATCCTATCTCTGAACCTAACCCTAACACTAACCCCTAGCCCTACCACGGACCCTGACCCTAACAAGTTCTAACCCTAACCGTCAACCTAACGCTAAATGTAAAACTAACCCTAAACTTTAACAATAACCCTGACCCTATACCTGACTAAGTTCATACCCCTAACCCTGATCTTTGCCTATACCAGACCCTGACCCTAATCCGGGCCCTGAGCTTTGCCTATACCAGACCGAGACCCTAAACCTGACCCTGGCCCTGACCCTAAACCTAACCATGACCCTAACAATGACCACTATATAAGCTTGTCCCTTACCCGAATCTGGACTTTAAACCAATACCTGATATTGACGGTAAACCTGACTCTGGCCCTAGACTTCACGTTGACCCTGACCCAGGTAAAGTCCATACACCTAACCCTGACCCTAACAGTGACCCGGACCCTGACCCTAACACTAACCCTGACACTGAATGGGAGCCTGACCCTAACTCTAAACCTAAACGTAACCCTGACCCTGACACAAACACGGGCCCTGACCCGAAACCTAACGCTGAACCTAAACCTAAAACTAACCCCTAACATTATCCCTGACACTGACCCTAACCCGGTCTAACCCTCACCTTCAACCTACCTCTAACCCTAAGCCTAACACCACGTAACAATAATCCTGACCCTCTCCCTGACCCAAATCATAACCCGAACTCTGAACTTTGCCTATATGAGACCCTAATTAAACCTGGCCCTGGCCTTGACTTTAACACTGACCCTAACCCTGACTGTAAACCTAAATCTGACCCAATCTGTGAGCCTGAACAGAATCGTAATCTTAAAGCTAACCCTGATCCTGAACCTACTCATAAAACAGAACCTACAAAAGCTGATCTTACCATAATCATGAACCTGACCCTAACCCTAACACTAAACCTATCCCAAACCTAACCCTGACCCTGACATGAACCTTGCCCCCAAACCAAAACTTGAACCTGACCCTAAATCTGACCATGACCCTGAACCTGACCCTAAACCTAACCGTCACCCTAACACTGACCCTGTCCCTGACTCTGACCGTAACGCTAACCCTGACCCTACTGTGAGCCTGACCCTAAACCTAACCATGAAACTAACCCTAACCCTGACCCCTACCCTAAGCCAACCGCTAACCCTGACGCCAATGACGTCTAACCCTAACCCTGACCCTAAGTATTTCTTAACACTAACCTAACACTAACCCTAACCCTAAACCTGTCCCTAAGTATTTCTTAACCCTACCCCTAACACTAACGTAGTCTAATCCCAGATCTGTTCCCTCCAGCGGGGATAACAGCTGCACCCAGGTCTCCTAGGGGCAGGTGGGAGGCTGTATGGGTGTCATTGGAGGGGCACTGCATTGAGTGGATTGTGATCCCTGAGCAGCTTGGGGACCGGTGGCTCAGGGAGCTCTGCTGCAGCAGGAAGTTTGGTAAGGAGCCCCCTGGCAGTGGTGACCTCACTTCCCAGATGACAGATCCCATCGAAATTGGAACCCACGTATCCAGGCACCATAATACAGAAAAAACCGCCCTGCCCAGCTCATTTGTAGGCACATCCTAAAGGAAGCAACATGTTCTTCTGCTGTACTGAAGCCAAGAGGAAGCAGGGAGAAGAGAGCTGGCCCGTCAGACACGACCCCTCCCTGGCAGGTCATATCAGGATTCCCCAACGCCTCAGGCCCTTTGGCTAATAAAATCAAAAGGTCACACCAGGGGGCTCAGAGTCAGAGAGGCCCACACCTTATGAACTACCAGTGTAGCCCTAGGTCTCCTCCGCATATCTCTTTGTGTGTGTGCATGTGTGTGTGTGTGTGTGTGTGTGTGTGTGTGTGCCTCTGGGTGTCTGTGTGTCTTTGTGTACAGAGGACCTGGCCATGCCATCATAGGTGGAGATGCCCCAAGCAGGATCAGGCTGATGAGGGGTTAGATGTCTGGTGGGCAAGTCATGTTCACACCCCAATTTAAGGCTGGTTAAGTGGGATCAGGTGTAGGGTCTACACCTTTCTGCCCAGGGTTTATCCTGAGACCCTGAAGGGATGGGTCCATGACCCAGAAGAGGGGCTAACCCTAACAGTAACCACTAACCCTGATCCTGACAGTGACTGTGAGCCTGCCCCAAACCCAAATCCAGCCCTGACCCTGACCCTGACCCTGACCCTGGCTGTGATGCTGACCTGAACCCTAAACCTAAACCTAAGCCTGACACTGACCCTGATGTGGAACCTGAACCTAAACCTAACTCTGACATTACCGTAACCATACTCATACCTAACCGTGACACTGACCCTGTCCCTAATCCTAACCCTGATGCTGACGTAACCCTGACCCTAATCCTACCCCTGACCGTGACTGTGAGCCTGACGCTAACCCTTAACCTAAAGGTAACTCTTACCATGACCCTCTACGGACCCTGAACCTAAACCTAACGCTGACCCTGACCCTAACACTAACCCCTACCCTAAACCAAACCCTAACCCTGACCTTACGCTGTCTATCCCTAACCCTAACCATAACCCTACTTGTAACTCTAATCCTAACCCCTATCCCAAACCCTACCACCAATACTTAACTGTGACACTGAAACGAACATTGACCTAAACCAATGCCTGACCCTAAACCTGACCCTGGCCCTGACCTTCACTGACCCTGACCCTGATCCTACCCTAATCCTAACCATGACACTAACACTGACCACTACATAACCCTGTCCCTGACCCGAATGTGGACTTTAAACCAATAACTGAACCTGACCCTAAAACTGACACTGTTGCTAAATTCACCCTGACCCTGACCCAGACCATGACCATAAACCTAACCCTGACCCTAACAGTGACCCGACAATGACCTGAACACTAATCCTGACCCTGACTGTGAGCCTGACCCTAACTCTAACCCTAAATGTAACCCTGACCCTGACACTAACACGGGCCCTGACCCGAAACCTATCGCTGAACCTAACCCTAAAACTAACCCCTAACATTATCCCTGACACTGACCCTAACCCATTCTAACCCTAACCCTCAACCTACCTCTAACCCTAACCCTAACCCCACTTTAAAAATAAACCTGACCCTCTCCCTGACCGTGATCATAACTCTAACTCTGAACTTTGCCTATGTCAGAACTTAACCTTAAACCTCACCCTGGCCTTGACCTTAAGACTGACCCTAACAGTGTCTGTAAACCCAACTCTGACCCAATCCGTGATTCTGAACAGAATCGTAACCCTAAATCTAACCCTGATCCTCAACCTACTCACAAAACAGAACCTAAACATAAAGCTGACCTAACCCTAACCCTGACACTAAACCTGTCCCAAACCTAACCCTGACCCTGACATGAAACTTGCCCCCAAACCAAATCTTGAACCTGACCTTAAATCTGACCATGACCCTGAACCTGACCCTAAACCTAACCGTCACCCTAACACTGACCCTGGCTCTGAGCGTAATGCTAACCCTGACCCTACTGTGAGCCTGACCCTAAACCTAACCATGAACCTAACCCCAACCCTGACTCCTACCCTAAGCCTTACGCTAACCCTGGCCCCAACGACGTCTAACCCAAACCCTCTGCCTGTCCTCCGTCCACTTGTGATCTCTCTCTGTCAAATAAATAATAAATAAAATCTTAAAAAAAAAGAATGTCTCTACTTTTAAATAATAGCTTAAAAGGGGCACCTGGGTGGCTCAGTGGGTTAAGAAGACATGTAGACCAGTGGATTAGAGTAGAGTGCCCAGATATGGACCATCAACTCTATGTGCAAAAAATCTTTGACAAAGCAGAACAAATTACACAGAGGAAAAATACAGCCTCTTCAATCAATGGTGATGGAAATATTGGACAGCTATGTATGGAAGAATGACACTCAACCATTCTCTTATACCATACATAAAGATAAATTCGAAATGGAAAAACGTCCTCAACGTGAGGCAGGAATCTATCAAAATCCTAGAGGAGAACATAGGCAGTAACCTCTTGGACACTGGCCACAGCAAATTCTTTCAAGACATGTCCCCAAAGACAAAGGAAACAAAAGCAAAAATGAACTTTTGGGACTTCATCAAGATCAAAAGTTTCTGCACAGCAAAAGAAACCGTCAACAAAATGAAGAGACAACCCACTGAATGGGAGAAGATTTTCACAAATGACATTAGAGATAAAGGGCTGATATCCAAGATCTATAAAGTACTCCTCAAACTCAACACACAAAAAACAGATAATCATGTCAAAAAATGGGCAGAAGACATGAATAGACACTTGTCCAAAGAAGACATACAAATGGCAAACCGATGCATGAGAAAATGTTCATCATCATTAGCCATCAGGGAGATTCAAATCAAAAGCACTTTGGGATACCACCTTACACAGTTAGAATGGCCAAAATTAACAAGGCAATAAACAACAAGTGTTGGAGAGCATGTGGAGAATGGGGAACCCTCTTACTCTATTGGTGAGAAGGCCAGTTGGTGCAGCTACTTTGGGATACAGGGTGGAGACTCCTTAAGAAATTAAAATTAGAGCTACCCTATGACCCTGCAATTGCACTACTGAGTATTTACCCCTAAGGTACAGATGTAGTGAAAAGAAGGGACATCTGTACCCTAATGTTTATAGCAGCAATGGCCATAGTCATTAAACTTTGGAAAGAACCAAGATGACCTTCAATGGATGAACTGATAAAGAAGATATGATCCATTTTTACAATGGAGTATTATGCTTCCTCGTGAAAGGAAGGATACCCAACTTTTGTATCAACATGGACGGGACTGGAGGAGATAATCCTGAGTGGAATAATTCAAGCAGAGATTGTCAATTTTCATATGGTTTCACTTAATTGTGGAGCATAAAGAATAACACAGAAGACACTGGGTGATCAAGAGGAGAAGTGAGTGGGGGGAAATTGGAGGGGGGTGACAAACCATGAGAGACTCTGAGAAACAAACTGAGAGTTTTGAGGGGAGGGGCAGAGGGTTGGGTAAGCCTGTTAATGGGAGTTATGGAGGGCACATATTGCATGGAGCACTTGGTGTGGTGCATAAACAGTGAATTTTGGAACCCTGAAAAAAATAAAATAAAAATGACAACAACTCCTTTTCCCAACATGTGGTAGGAGTCCCCCAAATGATTGGAAGCAGCCTCCATTAGAGATCAATCCACTGCATGTTGAAGGTCCTCCCACTTCAAAAAGACCAAGAAATATCCAATCCCAAAACAAAGTAAGGGCCAGCTCCAACTCATGGAATACCACCTGCTTTCCCTTAGATACTGTGCTGTTGCTTTAATAAACCTGCCTTCTGCTTTCACTTGGGCATTGATCTCTAATTCTCACGGGCCAACAATAAAAATAATGATGGTTTACCGTTACAATTCATAGAAAAGGAGGTACAGGGAAATTGAATGAAAGGGAATAACAAAGTAGGTTCATAAGTCAATCTTCCTTGTAAAAAAATTAACCTGAAAGTGCGTTTCTGCCACCTCTCTCCTGTTTGATTTGATAAAGAATGACCACGATACATGAATTATAGTTCGGGATTTTGAAAAGCATAATAGTTTTATACAAACACTTGAGCATTTATTTATTTATTTATTTATTTATTTATTGCTAGCAAGATAGCTCGATTTGATATGCGGTTCCTGACAACCAACCTCAGAAGTAATTCCATCTTCATGAGAAGTCATAAAGAACCACAAACCAAACCTGAAAATAGATTCAAAGAAAATACTCTTAAAAAAATTTCCCTTCCTGGGGCACCCGAGTGGCTCAGTGTCTTTGGCTCACTGAGCCTTGGCGTTTGGCTCAGGTCATGATCCTAGGGTCCTGGGATTGAGCCCCATGTCTGGCTCTCTGCTCAGCAGGGAGCCTGCTTCCACTTCTCTCTCTGCCTGCTGTCTGCCTACTTGTGATCTCTGTCTGTCAAATAAATAAATAAAATCTTTAAAAAAATATTTCCCTTGGGCACCTGGGTGGCAGAGTGAGTTAAAGCCTCTGCCTTCGGCTCAGGTCATGATTCCAGGGTCCTGTGATCGAACCCCACATCAGGCTCACTCCTCAGCAGGGAGCCTGTTTCTTCCTCTCTCTCTGCCTGCCTCTCTTACTACTTGTGATCTCTATCAAATAAATAAATAAAATCTTTAAAAAGAAAATTTCCCTTCCTATCAGAAGCAGACCAAACCACTAACAAATTCCCCAGAAAGCTTCATCTAAAAGGTTGTTCTTTCTTCAGACACCCAGCAGGACCTTCTTCTCTGGGCCTGGTATTTCTTCAATGGCCTATTCCAGAGAATAAGACACTAAACTACTGAGCGCCAAGGGCCTCAGAACCACGAAAGACATGATGAGGGGCACAAAGCACGCCTCTGGTCACCAAGAGGGTATGTAAAAGTTTGCTGCTTTTCTGCATTTTTCAAAGCTGAGTTTTTCGCTGGTGGTTGCTCCTTTAGGATAAATTGCTGATACTGTATAGTAAAAGCTATTATATGATCTTTTACAAACCATTTCCTATCTTTGCAATCTCATGTGCCAAGACAGACACGGATTATTTAACACCCTGAGGACAGTGCTATTGCATTTAAATTGCCTGTAACCTTCGTGTAATAGATTTATGATTGATGATAGATTTAGTTAAAATATAACTGTTTTAAATATTTATTCTCAGTAAACGATTTCAAAGTATGCTCATTTAAGTAAGTTGGTGCATAATCCCATTTGTATTAAAACATAGTGCAAGGACCAATGCCGCGCTTCCGAGAGAACCCCAAGCTCTTTTTCTAGAATGGCCATATGCGTATGTATCAGGCGTCCTCTTTTCACTCGCTTTGTGGAGCACCTACCATGGAGGTCATGTAATAACCAATAACCAAAAAACAAACAAAAAACCTAAACATCCAGGTCGAAGTGATTTGCGCGTGCCATCATGCAATGGCGGATCCTGCCTGAGACTAGGATACTGCTCAAAGAGATCACGGGCAGGCATCTCAGCCCAGGCCTGTGCTGGTGAAGCTTTGGGCACAATCAGGAAGCCAGCGAAGTGACCCGAGAGTGCAGCCGGGTTTAGGGCTGATAATGTTTTCACAGCCAGGCAGCACTCGGACACCCGCTTAGGGAGCTAGGCTAGGAGGCCGCTGAGCGCTGGCGCTGGCCACGCTGGCAGGCCCCTGGGGCTTCGCTGGCGCCCGTGCCCCGGGCCGCGACTCAGGACAGAGGGGGAGGGGGCGGGGGCGGCCCGGAGAAGGGGCTTTGCTAATTGCAGAAGTGGGAAGTGAGTTCGCGGAGGTCGCCGCGGAGAGTCTGAGAGGAGGTGGAAGGGCTGGCGGAGGAGGGGCACGCAGGGCCACGGTGCTGTGCTGAGGCCCTGTCGGGACTCAGGACCCCCTGCCTTGCCGCCCCTGCACTCCCGCGCTCCAGCCCAGCCCCTGAGGCCGCGCTGTGCCGCCCCGCCCCATGGCTTCTCCGGAGGACCCTCTGGGAGCAGGTAAAGTGACACCGTGCCGCGACGTCATCTGGAGCAGAAAGCGCGGGGCCACGAGCTCGCGGGGGTGTCGGGACCCAGCCTCCTGCGACCCCCGGGGCAGCGCGACCACCCTGGACGACAGGCCGCACCCGGGATCCCACGGGTCAGGCCCGGGATGGAGCCATGCGAGGTGCCCCCCGCCAGCGAACGCAATAGCCCCCATCGTTTGGCACCCCCACGCATGGGTGCCGAGGACCCCCTTCCCTCATCCCGTGGCGTGGCCCCGCCACTTTTGTTCTGGACTTGGGATCCCAGGTGGAAACTAGTCCCTCAGACGTCCCTGGCAGCAAGGAGCACAGGGAGGGATTCTCGGTTTTTCCGCCCCGCCCTGGCTCTTCCTCTCTCCACATTCACATGCCTTCTGGCCTCCCTTTCTTCTCCTCATTGTCACCTTTATTAAATGGTTTTGTTCTGTATGTTGACCCGCAGAGCGATTTCATGAATGAATATACAGGAAACTGAGTCTGAGCCCACCTGTGAGAGCCCACCTGTGGGGGCCTTTCATTAGAATGGTCTCTGGTTCTAGCCTCAGTTCAGAATACTGCGTGTACCTGAGGACCGAGTCCAGATGTTTCTTTCATCTCTGACTTGAATTTGAAATCCTAAAGTCACTATGACCTGGGAAGCCGAGGTCCACAGCATCTTCATCTGAAATTCCACTAGAGCTCCCATTTACCTAGTGCCCAGCCTGAGTCTGTTTTCCACTACTGTCAGGGTTCTAGAAGTTCATGCACTGCCCACCACTGACAGTAGGGGCATCTCTCTGTCCAGATTTTCCCTTTACATAAGGAGGTCAGTTACAGGAGATTAGGGCCCACTCTAATGACCTCACTGTAATGTGATTGCATCTGTAAGGACTCTAGTTCCAAATAAGGTCACGTTCTGTGGTACCAGAGATAAGGACAGCAGCAAGGTTTCTGGGGGTAATGCAGGTCAGCTCTTAACAGTCCACTCTCTGGCTCCCCAAATTCGTGTCCTTCCCGTGTGCAAAATACCTTCACCCAATGCCCTCCAAAGCACTAATCATCCCAGAATCAACTCAAAATCTGAAATCTCATCTGTCCTCCTTCACTCAAAGACCAAGATCTCACCCAGACCATGGGACCTGAGGACTGCATCCAGAAGCCACAGTCTCCTGGTAAAGCTTCCCATCAGGTCCTGACATCACCCTCATTTATCCCAGCAGCCAAGGGCCTACAGTTCCCAGAGACAGTTTCTCAGAGGAAGTTTGAAGACCACCTCAGAGGACGTTCTTTGGGAGTGGATGTAGAGGGAAGGTAGTCAAAGCCTCCTGCCATTCCCAGGGCACCCAGAACCCAGAGAATGAGGCCTTGGGTGCTTTCTAGTGACAGATTCAAGGCAATTCTTTGACATTGGGACTTCAGAGCTAACTTAGTTTTCATTTGTGATTATTATTTTTGTGTGGGGGCCATAGCTTTTCTTTTGACCTATGGCTGTTTTCACTCCCGGTTCTGAAGAAGCCCCTAAAATCCTAACCCTGTTGAGGACTCCAAAAGCTCTCAGAGCAGCAGTACTGGGTGACAGTGTGGACACATGGTTTGGTTTCTCCTCTGGCCTGATTCTGCGGCAGCCCCGCTCTGTCCTCCTCAGACTTCAGAGAAATAGCTGAATAAGTGGAGAAAGGACCAGGGGATCAGGAAGGTGGCCACCGAAGAGTGACTTCTCTGGAGGGTGGCTGAGCTAGTGAGGGAGGATGTTAGTCCAGCTCTGCCTGCAGTCTGGATGGAGCTGAACCGGGGCCAGGGAAGGGGAGGAGAAGCAGAGAGTGGGGACAAAGGGACCAAAGAGGAGATTCAGATGAAGGGAAGTAATTGGGAGGAGAGAAGAAACTCTAGAAGACAGGCATGTAAGAAAAAAAAGGGATGAAGTGGGCATCGGGAAAGGGCACCACCAGGGAAGGAGAAAGGGGAAGGGAAGAGGGAGGGAGGGAGGAAAGGGGAAAGGAAGAAGGGAGGAGTCAGCACGCCAGGGCTCCCCCTGCATCTGAAGAAGTGGTGGCTGGTCCAGCTTGTCAAACAGGGTGCTCACTCTTAGGTCCCAGTTTCTGCTCCAGTGCTACTGGGCTTTGCAGAAAATTAATGACATATATATAATTATAGGGAAATGACACCTTCCGTTCCATTATGAGTACAGATTTTAAAATGGTCTCATGAGGCAGGGATTCTAGCCACTCGCTGTGCAAGGCATGAGGCCTGTTAGTGATTCTGTTTTTTCCTCTGCAGAATGGGTCTTTCTACATTCCATGTCCTTTCTACCCCAATAAATAATGCGGCAAATATCTCAGTGAGTTGTACTTTTGGTTTAAACAGCCAACTGTCTCTTAAAAAAACTTTTGTTTAAAGTCCTTTAAAAAAAATCCTTTCAAAAAAATCTTTTTTTAAAATTATTTATTTTTTAATCCCATAGGTTTACTCTGATCCTGGAACTTTGTCATTTTGACCTTCACTGCTGATTAAAATATTCTTCATCATCAGCACCTACTGCTCTCCTCTCCTGGTGGTCTCTCCGGAAGGGGTCTTCTCTAGCTCTTCTAGCAGGAGATGGGTACTTCCCCTCTACCCCTGTTGCCGGAACAACCTTACCTATCCTGCAGGATCAGGTCAGCCTGGCCTTTTATCTCTTGTTCTCTTCTGAGTGGTTAGTTTTACATAGATACCATGCTTTGCTTTTGTCAGGATTTACTCTGGACTATCAAAACCCTTTTCTTGTGCCACTGAAGCCTAAGAAACAGTCCTGATGAGAGAACCAGGAACTCGAACAGATCATATTTATCCTGAATGTTCCATTCAAAATGAAAAATACATTTCTGAGGAGCCTCAAGATCTCTGAGAACTGAAGTTTCACCAACTCTGTCATGTAGGGGCATCAATTCCGATTCTGTGTCAATTTTCCTACTTTCCCAGCTAATAATTCTCTACCTCAGAAAGCCCACTCTCAACCGTTTCCTCTCTCAAAGGCAGTTGCTCTTAGAGTCTGCACATGGCACTTGGGGCCTGCTGGTCATTGGCTACTGCCCTCTGTACATTGGGTCTAACAGCTGCGGGGCATCAAGATGAGAATGTCTCTTATTCTAATACTTAATATAGTTTGGTGCACATGGTAAGCAATAATCACTTATTTTGTTGATCCAAGTGTTCGCACTTTCTTAATTATTCAAGTTCCACAGTTTACTTGTACTAAGATTTGTCCTCCCCACCGCATTTTAATATCTCGTAAGGTGGCACTCACCTTGCACTTGAGGATATATCCTAGTTTAACTGACAGCATTTCTCTTTCTTAGTTGAACATAAACTATAGTGCATCTTACCCTTGATGAAAGCTAGGATGCAATGAAATACTCTATTATGGTTACGATTCTGATATTTGAAATCCTCCGGTAGCTCCCTGTGCCCCCACAGTGTAGTACCTCACCACCTTGGCATTGTATACAAACCATCATCCCAGTGTTAACCCCGGGGCTCAGCCTCCATCCCCAGGTGATGCTGTGAGATCAGCTGTCGGTTGTCATGAACTTGCTGTAGTTTCCCGAATGCACTGTGCTGCCTCCTGGCACTTTGAAACTTGACACACTCATCCTCATTCTTTGCTTTGCCCTTGTCTATCACCTCCTCTGAAAATCTGTTCCTAAGTGGCTTTTCCCAGCTCCAACCGACCCTTGGCAGTCTTTTATCTCCCTGTGGTAAAGCCTGTCACACTGCACCATGGACATGCCGGTTGTCCCCCTGAGAAGAGAAAAGGGACAGTGAGGGCCCCCCAGCATTTGCAGCTCTAGTGCAGAGCCCCATGCCTGGCTAGCAGGAAATGCCAGATCATGAATACAAACGGATTTCATCCTCTGGCTAAAACCAGCTCTTCTTTGCCTACCGCAGGATCTGGATCAATAAAGAGCAGCCAGTTATTATTGCTGTTTTTCTAGGGATTTTTCCCCCATATATTTCCCAGGTCTTTACTCTTTTTATAGCACTTTAATACAGGCTTCAACCACGTCCTAGTCTGATCAGGTGAAATCATTTTCCTTCCCATACCCTCGATGTATTTCACACCTAGTAATTCTTTTTTTAAAGATCTTATTTACCCATTTGACAGATAGATCACAAGTAGGTAGAGAGGCAGGCAGAGAGAGAGGGGGAAGCAGGCTGCCCGCTGAGGAGAGAGCCCGATGTGGGGCTCCATCCCAGGACCCTGCAATCATGACCTGAGCTGAAGGCAGAGGCCTAAACCACTGAGACACCCAGGAGCCCCCATATCTGGTAATTTTTAATCAACGTGAATTTGCTGCATCAAATAGTTCCTTCTTCTTCAAATATAAATATATAAATATATTGATCAAGTCACACGCATGTCTTAGGAGAATGTCATACCTTTAGTAGCAAACTTGAAATCTTGGCCATTGGTTTTGATTTTTGTTTTGGTTTGATTTGGTTCAGTTTTTGTAATCCTAAAGATCACTCCAGCCCTTGGCTCTGTCTGACCTGATTGCTTTCAGCTGTTTCTGCAACAAAGTTGTCCTGGCAGCGAAAACTCTCATTTTTTACAGTGGCGCCCCCTTCTGAACAATTTCTTAATAAAAAGCTTTTTTTTTTTTTTTTTTTTTTTTTTTTTTTTGGCTATGGTAAATGTGGAACAACAATGAGGTATTTCAAAGAGGTGAACCACAGATAAATTTCTCTAAGGGTGTGGTGAGGGTTACTCAACAAGGAACTTGACAAGACTTTTAAAGATATTGACAGTCATTATAACATAACGTGACTGATTGTTACCGTGCTCTTAACTGGGCAAACACTTGTTGGCTTCCAAGATAGAGTAACATAGTTGAGATGGTTCTAGCGGCCTTCTAGCACAGGGTCTCATGAGACAGGGATTCTAGCCACTGACTGTGCAGGGCATGAGGCCTGTTAGTGATTCTATTTTTTCCTCTGCAGAATGGGTCTTTCTACATTCCAGGTCATTTCCACCCCAATAAATTATGCGGCGAATCTCTCAGTGTGTTGTACTTTTGGTTTAAATAGCCAACCGTCTCAAAAAGGACTTTTGTTTAAATTCCTTTAAAAAAAAAGTCCTTTCAAAAAAATCTTTTTTTTTAAATTTTTTATTTTTTAATCCCATATGTTTACTCTGATCCTGGAACTTTGTCATTTTGTCCTTTTCTGCTGATGAAAATATTCTTCATCGAATCCCAAAAGAAGGTAAGGGTCAGCTCCGCCTCATGGAATACCACCTGCTGTCCCTTAGAAAGTGTGCTGTTGCTTTAATAAACCTGCCTTCTGCTTTCACTTTTGGCATTGATCTCTAATTCTCACGTGCCAACAATAAAAATAATGATGGTTTACCGTTACAATTCATAGAAAAGGAGGTACAGGGAAATTGAATGAAAGGGAATAACAAAGTAGGTTCATAAGTCAATCTTCTTTTTAAAAATATTAACCAGAAAGTGCGTTTCTGCGACCTCTGTCCTGTTTGATATGATAAAGAATGACCACAATACATCAATAATAGTTCGGGGTTTTGAAAAGCATAATAGCTTTATACCAACACTTGAGTATTAATTAATTAATTAATTAATTTATTTATTTATTTATTGCTAACAAGATAGGTCGATTTGATATGCGGTTCCTGTCAACCAACCGCAGAAATAATTCCATCTTCATGAGAAGTCTGAAAGAACCACAAACCAAACCTCAAAATAGATTCAAAGAGAAAATACTCTTAAAAAAATTTCCCTTCCTGGGGCACCCGAGTGGCTCAGTGTCTTTGGCTCACTGAGCCTTTGCGTTCGGCTCAGGTCATGATCCTAGGGTCCTGGGATTGAGCCCCATGTCTAGCTCTCTGCTCAGCAGGGAGCCTGCTTCCACTTCTCTCTCTGCCTGCTCTCTGCCTACTTGTGATCTCTGTCAAATAAATAAAAATAAAATCTTTAAAAAAAAATTTCCCTTGGGCACCTGGGTGGCAGAGTGAGTTAAAGCCTTTGCCTTCGGCTCAGGTCATGATTCCAGGGTCCTGGGATCGAGCCCCACATCAGGCTCTCTCCTCAGCAGGGAGCCTGTTTCTTCCTCTCTCTCTGCCTGCCTCTCTTACTACTTGTGATCTCTATCAAATAAATAAATAAAATCTTTAAAAAGAAAATTTCCCTTCCTATCAGAAGCAGACCAAACCACTAACAAATTCCCCAGAAAGCTTCATCTAAAAGGTTGTTCTTTCTTCAGACACCCAGCAGGACCTTCTTCTCTGGGCCTGGTATTTCTTCAATGGCCTATTCCAGAGAATAAGACACTAAACTACTGAGCGCCAAGGGCCTCAGAACCACGAAAGACATGATGAGGGGCCCAAAGCACGCCTCTGGTCACCAAGAGGGTGTGTAAAAGTTTGCTGCTTTTCTGCATTTTTCAAAGCTGAGTTTTTAGCTGGAGGCCGCTCCTTTAGGATAAATTGCTGATACCGTATAGTAAAAGCTATTATATGATCTTTTACAAACCATTTCCTATCTTTGCATTCTCATGTGCCAAGACAGACACGGATTATTTAAAACCCTGAAGAGAGTGCTATTGCATTTAAATTGCCTGTAACCTTCGTGTAATAGATTTATGATTGATGATAGATTTAGTTAAAATATAACTGTTTTAATTATTTATTCTCAATAAACGATTTCAAACCTATGCTCATTTAAGTAAGTTGCTGCATAATCCCTTTTCTATTAAACCATAGTGCAAGGACCAATGCCGCGCTTCTGCCAGAACCCCAAGCTCTTTTTCTAGAATGGCCATATGCGTATGTATCAGGCGTCCTCTTTTCACTCCCTTTGTGGAGCACCTACCATGGAGGTCATGTAATAACCAATGACCAAAAAACAAACAAAAAACCCAAACATCCAGGTCGAAGTGATTTGCGCCTGCCATCATGCAATGGCGGACCCTGCCTGAGACTAGGAGACTGCTCAAAGAGATCGCGGGCAGGCATCTCAGCCCAGGCCTGTGCTTGGGAAGCTGGTTCCAGGCTTTGGGCACAATTAGGAAACCAGCAAATTGACCCGAGAGTGCAGCCGTGGTTTAGGTCTGATGATCTTTTTGTAGCCAGGCAGCGCGCTGACAGCCGCTTGGGGAGCCAGGCTAGGAGGCCGCTCAGCGCCGGCGCTGGCCACGCTCGCAGGCCCCCAGGGCTTCGCTGGCGCCGTGCCCGGGCCCGCGCCTCAGGACGGAGCGGGAGGGGGGCGAGGGCGGGAGCGCGCTGGGAGAAGGGGCTTTGCTAATTGCGGAATCCGGAAGTGAGCTCGGGGGACTGGCGGAGGAGGGGCGCGCAGCGCCGCGGTGCTGTGCTGTGGCCCAGTCCGCACTGCAGGACCCCCGCACTCCCATGCTCCCGCCCAGCCCCTGTGGCCGCGCTGTTCCGCTTCCGGGGCCGCTGCCCCGGGACGCCCCATGGCTTCTCCGGAAGACCCTCTGCGAGCAGGTAAAGTGACACCGCGCCCGCCGCGCCCTCACCTGGAGCAGAAAGCCCCGGCCGCGAGATCGCGGGGTGTCGGGACCCAGCCTCATGCGCCCCCCGGGGCTGCGAGAACACCCCAGTCGCTGCGCTGCACTGGGGTCCGCACGGGATCGGGCCGGGAATGGCACCGCCCGAGGTGCCCCCCGCCAGAGGGCGCGCTAGCCCCCATCCTTCGGCAACACCATGTGTGCCTGCCAAGGTCCCCCTTCCCTTGTCTCCTGCCTTGGCCCCGCCGCTTTTTTCAGGACTTGGGATCCTAGGTGGAAACTAGTCCCTCAGACCTCCCTGGTAGCAAGGAGCGCAGGGAGGGATTCTCGGTTTTTCCACCCTGGCTCTTCCTCTCTCCACATTCACATGCCTTCTTGTGTCCTTTCCTCTCCTCATTGTCACTTTTATTAAATGGTTTTGTTCTGCATGTTGACCCGCAGAGCGATTTCATGAATGAATATACAGGAAACGGAGTTGGAGCCCACCTGTGAGAGCCCACCTGTGGAGGCCTTTCATTAGAATGGTCTCTGGTGCTAGCCTCAGTTCAGAATACTGCGTGTACCTGAGGACTGAGTCCAGATGTTTCTTTCATCTCTGACTTGAATTTGAAATCCAAACGACAATATGACCTGGGAAGCCGAGGTCATATTCATCTTCATCTGAAATTCCACTAGAGCTCCCATTTACCTAGTGCCCAGCCTGAGTCTGTTTTCCACTACTGTCAGGGTTCTAGAAGTTCATGCACTGCCCACCACTGACAGTAGGGGCATCTCTCTGTCCAGATTTTCCCTTTACGTAAGGAGGTCAGTTACAGGAGATTAGGACTCACTCTAAGGACCTCACTGTAATGTGATTGCATCTGTAAGGACTCTAGTTCCAAATAAGGTCACGTTCTGTGGTACCAGAGATAAGGACAGCAGCAAGGTTTCTGGGGGTAATGCAGGTCAGCTCTTAACAGTCCACTCTCTGGCTCCCCAAATTCGTGTCCTTCCCGTGTGCAAAATACCCAATGCCCTCCAAAGCACTAATCATCCCAGAATCAACTCAAAATCTGAAATCTCATCTGTCCTCCTCCACTGAAAGTCCCTGATCTCACCCTTCCATGGGACCTGAGGACTGCATCCAGAAGCCACAGTCTCCTGGTAAAGCTGCCCATCAGGTACTGATATCACCCTTTTTGTCCCAGCAGCCCAGGGCCTACAGTTCCCAGAGACAGTTTCTCAGAGGAAGTTTGAAGACCACCTCAGAGGACGTTCTTTGGGAGTGGATGAAGAGGGAAGGTAGTCAAAGCCTCCTGCCATTCCCAGGGCACGCAGAACCCAGAGAGTGAGGCCTTGGGTGCTTTCTAGTGACAGATTCAAGGCAATTCTTTGACATTGGGACTTCAGAGCTAACTTAGTTTTCATTTGTGATTATTATTTTTGTGTGGGGGCCATAGCTTTTCTTTTGACCTATGGCTGTTTTCACTCCCGGTTCTGAAGAAGCCCCTAAATCCTAACCCTGTTGAGGACTCCGAAAGCTCTCAGAGCAGCAGTACTGGGGGACAGTGTGGACACATGGTTTGGTTTCTCCTCTGGCCTGATTCTGCAGCAGCCCCGCTCTGTCCTCCTCAGACTTCAGAGCAATAGCTGAATAAGTGGAGAAAGGACCAAGGGGTCAGGAAGGTGGCCCCCAAAGAGTGACTTCTCTGGAGGGTGGCTGAGCTAGCGAGTGAGCGTGTTAGTCCAGCTCTGCCTGCAGTCTGGATGGAGCTGAACAGGGGCCAGGGAAGGGGAGGAGGAGCAGAGAGTGGGGACAAAGGGACCAAAGAGGAGATTCAGACGAAGGGAAGTAATTGGGAGGAAAGAAGAAACTCTAGAAGACAGGCATGTAAGAAAAAAAAGGGATGAAGTGGGCATCGGGAAAGGGCACCACCAGGGAAGGAGAGAGGGGAAGGGAAGAGGGAGGGAGGGAGGAAAGGGGAAAGGAAGAAGGGAGGGGGCAGCACGCCAGGGCTCCCCATGCATCTGAAGAAGAGGAGGCTGGTCCAGCTTGTCAAACAGGGTGCTCACTCTTAGGTCCCAGTTTCTGCTCCCAGTGCTACTGGGCTTTGCAAGGAAGGCAGGCTGTCCCCTGGGATCCACTGGAGCCCACTGGAGCCTACAGGAGGGTGGGAGAGGTAAGATGCCATCTGCTCCTGTCCTGAGCTGCTCCCAGCTGCTAGCCTCACCACATGGTGCAAGACGGACCCCAGAACAAAGGACACAGGCCCGCATGTCTGCCGGTGGCCCTGGGCACTTAGCTCATCGCAGTGAACCACACCGCCTCCTCAACCCAGGCTTTCAAAGCCTGCTTCTTCGTTCCTGGCTTTCATGTCTGTATGAACATGAGCCAGATCTATCTCATCTCCGACAGACAATTCTGACTCACCCCATGTCAGATTTTTATTAGTGGCTGTGATAGAGTAAGATAGCAATGCTCTAACAAACGGACTATTTCCTCCCACATGACCTCAACATTCTTATACATTTTCTTAGCAAAAAAATCTTGTCTCCTTCCATTAAGCTCATAACGTGGTCTAATAGTATACATGTGCCTTCGTTAGATGTGAAGCGATACAGAGGTCTTTTTTTTTTTTTAATTTTACAAGGTAAAGTCAGTGAACACATCTAACTTGACGAATACATCTCTAAAATGTCAATCCAGGCTAAGCTTTTTCTGCCTACAGTTTGGAGCCTACGTGGTGACATTTTTTAAATGCTTTCAGTCCCTCAGTGAGGCTCTTAGAAGCTAGCCAGGGCTTACTACTGTGTCAGGTGTTGGAGCTAAGTGGACGGAGAGTTTGGAGGCAGGCTGGGGAGGGACATCCATGACACAACCACAGCTAGAAACGGAGGGCAGTGCTAGAAAAGAGAGAGCAGGCTGCATGGAGAGTGTGTACCATGGGGCTTGTGAGCTCACGAATAAGTGGGAGTAACTGGAGTGGGGAGATGGGGTAGAGGAAGAGGGTCTTCCCATCAATGGGAATCACCTGTGCTTGGAGGCATGCACCATGAGGGGTCTCCACAGCAAGAGGGAGGCAGCGTGGTTGAAGGGCAGAAAGACAGGGCAGAACAGGCATCAGTCAATTGGAAGGGTAAGAAGGGACAGATGGGAGGATTATGGATGCCTTTGGAGGACTGAGAATTTGTTAGAAGATCAGTGCAGTTTTCTATGGAGACAAATGCCAGGAACTGATAGGTCTTTGAAAGGTCACTCTGGCTGCCTTTTGGCAAAGGGTTTGGTAAAAGGCATGTGCAGGTGTGAACACACCAGGTGGGAGGTGAGTGCAGGAAATCAGGTGAGGGAGCATGGGAACTTGGTCCGGGGGTATATAAGGGAAAATAGCCTTTAATGAGTTCCACAAATTGGCACCAGCTGTAGCTTCATTACAGCGCTGGAAGGGGTAGGTGGGTGTGTCCTGGAGGTTACAGAAATTACATGAGAAAGGGAAGTCTTTTTAGATCTTTTTTCCAACTAGAGGAACTCTCACCTTATTGATAGAATTCCAGAGTGGGAACAGATGGACATGAGGACATCTTTGAAATGTCTGAATATGTTCTTTGACATCTTTTAAAATGATGAGGAGACCTTGACCTTAGGAGGCCTCGGCCTTCTTTGTAGCCAAGAAGATTTCACCTACAGATTTGGGTTCTCCCTTTTAAAGTCAAGAAGACAGTCATTCCAAAGGACACCTCCTATCATTTTACGCTCTCATCATACCACATTTGTTGGGATCTCCAAGACCCTCTGTTCCAGGTTGTGAGTATCCACTTTGGCCGGGCTGGTCTTGCCAAGAACACCACCACATGAAATCTAGAGCCTGTAGTGCTATTAATAACATCATCTAAGACTGTCTTTGCTGCCCTCATGGCCTCTTCCCACCATGACTCACTGAAGCTTTTTACACGTTGTATCCATTAAGCTATAGTTCCCAAAGCTCATCTTCTCTAGTGCCATTAATTTTTAGGGGACCAGGCAAACCTTAAACTTGTCCCCCTTAATTGGATCCCTGTGCCCCCACAATCTCTTTGAATGACTTTCACCATGATCCTTGAATGAGCTCTGAGACCACTGCTGGTACCTAACACTTCTTGGCACCTTGTCTGTTAGTTCTTGGAAGAGGAGGTGGCTATGGAGGTGAGTGGGGATGGGAGTGGGAGGATTTCTCCCTTTGCTTCCTTTTTTGTTTTTTCAAATAATGGGTTTTGAGGGGGAGGGAAAGGTTAACCAGACAGTTTATTTTCCATCTCCCACTGATAAAATGTTTACCACTCCCCATTGGAAGAATTTAGATCTTTCTTTAGAATCTCCAGGAAAATCTCCCAAACCCAGCCCACCACCATGTGGATTCAGCCATCTTCTGATTCACCTCCAGATTTTCTCCTGCTAACTGCTCAAGCCACAGGTTAAGGGCGAAATGTTCAATGCCCAAGCAATTAAGTGGGGAACACGTTTATCTAAGCAATTGCATGCAGCTCTGTATCTGCATACAGGGGGTCTCTCCCAAGCCTTTTCAACCTCAGCAAAACAAGAAAAAGCCCCAGCGACCTGGGGGTATATATCATTCATTCATTCCTGTGTTCAACACTCATGGCGGACCCCACCGAGACAGTGGGAAAGCAAGGACGGGAGCAATTCTGGAAGCTGAAGTCTGAGGAGGATTTCAAATTCAAGTCAGAGAGGAAAGAAACATCTGGACTCAGTCCTCAGGTACACGCAGTATACTAAACTGAGGCTAGCACCAGAGACCATTCTAATGAAAGGCCTCCACAGGTGGGCTCTCACAGGTGGGCTCCGACTCAGTTTCCTGTATATTCATTCATGAAATCGCTCTGCGGGTCAACATGCAGAACAAAACCATTTAATAAAAGTGACAATGAGGAGAGGAAAGGACACAAGAAGGCATGTGAATGTGGAGAGAGGAAGAGCCAGGGTGGAAAAACCGAGAATCCCTCCCTGCGCTCCTTGCTGCCAGGGAGGTCTGAGGGACTAGTTTCCACCTAGGATCCCAAGTCCAGAACAAAAGCGGAGGGGCCATGGTGGAGGCAAGGGAAGGGGGACCTTGGCATGCACGCATGGGGTTGCCGAACGATGGGGGCTAGCGCGCCCACTGGCGGGGGGCACCTCAGGCGGCGCCATCCCTGGCCCGATCCCGTGCGGACCCGGTGCGGCGCGGCGTCCAGGGTGGTCCCGCTGCCGCGGGGTCGCGGGAGGCTGGGTCCCCACACCCCCCCGCGATCTCGCGGCCCGCGCTTTCTGCTCCAGGTGAGGGCGCGGCGCGGTTTCAATTTGCTTGCGCGCAGAGGGTCCTCTGGAGACGCCATGGGGCTCGGAGGGGCAGCGGGCCGCGGGAGCGGGACAGCACAGGCTCAGGGGCTGGGCTGGAGCGCAGGAGCGCATGGACGGCGAGTCCTGTGGGTCCTCCATTCCGGACTGGGCCGCAGCACAGCACCGCGGCGCTGCACGCCCCTCCTCCGCCAGCCCCTCCACCTCCTCCCAGACTCTCCGCCACGTCCTTGCGAGCTCACTACCCGCTTCGGCAATTAGCAAAGCCCCTTCTCCGGGCTGCCCCCGCCCCCACCCCTTCCTTCCTGAGGCGGAGGCCGGGGCCTGGGCACGGGGTGAGCCCCGGGGGCCTGCGAGCGTGGCCAGCACCAGCGCTCAGCGGCCTCCTAGCCTGGCTCCCCGAGCGGGTGTCGGGGTGCAGCCTGGCTGCGAAAAGATCATCAGCCCTAAACCCGGCTGCACTCTCGGGTCACTTTGCTGGCTTCCTGATTGCGCCAGAAGCCCGGAACCAACCTCCCCAGCACAGGCCTGGGCTGAGATGCCTGCCTGCTATTTGAGCAGTCTCCTGGTCTCCAGGCAGGGTCTGCCTTTGCATGATGGCAGGCGCAAATCACTTCGACCTGGATGTTTGGGTTTTTTGTTTGTTTTTTGGTCATTGGTTATTACATGACCTCCATGGTAGGTGCTCCACAAAGCGAGTGAAAAGAGGACGCCTGATACATACGCATATGGCCATTCCAGAAAAAGAGCTTGGGGTTCTCGCAGAAGCGTGGCATTGGTCCTTGCACTATGGTTTAATAGAAAAGGGATTATGCAGCAACTTACTTAAATGAGCATAGGTTGAAATCGTTTACTGAGAATAAATAATTAAAACAGTTATATTTTAACTAAATCTATCATCAATCATAAATCTATTGCATGAAGGTTACAGGCAATTTAAAGGCAATAGCACACTCTTCGGGGTTTTAAATAATCTGTGTCTGTCTTGGCACATGAGAATGCAAAGATAGGAAATGGTTTGTAAAAGATCATATAATGGCTTTTACTATATGGTATCAGCAATTTATCCTAAAGGAGCGGCCTCCAGCTAAAAACTCAGCTTTGAAAAATGCAGAAAAGCAGCAAACGTTTACACACCCTCTTGGTGACCAGAGGCGTGCTTTGGGCCCCTCATCATGTCTTTCGTGGTTCTGAGGCCCATGGCGCTCAGTAGTTTAGTGTCTTATTCTCTGGAATAGGCCATTGAAGAAATACCAGGCCCAGAGAAGAAGGTCCTGCTGGGTGTCTGAAGAAAGTACAACCTTTTAGATGAAGCTTTCTGGGGAATTTGTTAGTGGTTTGGTCTGCTTCTGATAGGAAGGGAAATTTTTTTTTAAAGATTTTATTTATTTATTTGACAGACATAGATCACCAATAGGCAGAGAGCAGGCAGAGAAAAGTGGAAGCAGGCTCCCCGGTGAACAGAGAGCCAGACATTGGGCTCAATCCCAGGACCCTAGGTTCATGACCTGAGTCGAACGCAGAGGCTTTAACTCACTGAGCCATTCGGGTGCCCCAGGAAGGGAAATTTTTTTAAGAGTATTTTCTCTGAATCTATTTTGAGGTTTGGTTTGTGGTTCTTTCAGACTTCTCATGAAGATGGAATTACTTCTGAGGTTGGTTGTCAGGAACCGCATATCAAATTGAGCTATCTTGTTAGCAAAAAATAAATAAATAAATAAATAAATAAATAAAAGCTCAAGTGTTGGTATAAAGCTATTATGCTTTTCAAAACCCCGAACTATAATTCATGTATCGTGGTCATTCTTTATCAGATCAAACAGGAGAGAGGTGGCAGAAACGCACTTTCTGGTTAATATTTTTAAAAAGAAGATTGACTTATGAACCTACTTTGTTATTCCCTTTCATTCAATTTCCCTGTACCTCCTTTTCTATGAATTAAATGGTAACCCATCATTATTTTTATTGTTGGCACGTGCTTTGTGAACCATAAAGTGTACGCTATAAATGGGAGTGCTTTTCTTTTTTGGCAGTTTACAAAAAACTAATTTTTTAAATTTATATTTTATTGATTTTCAGCATAACCGTATTCATTCTTTTTGCACCACACCCAGTGCTCCATGCAAGCAGTGCCCTCTATAATACCCACCACCTGGTACCCCAACCTCCCAAGCCCCCGCCCCTTCAAAACCCTCAGATTGTTTTTCAGAGTCCATAGTCTCCCATGGTTCAGCTCCCCTTCCAATTTCTCCCACCTCCCTTCTCCTCTCTAACTCCCCATGTCCATGAAAAACTAATATAAAAACATTCATCCACCGGAGTACCCAAAGGGCTCCCACATAAACTATCTGTCCTTACATTATGTCATTCTGCTTTCGCTTCTATTGCTGTCCAAACAATGTTTTAAAACATTCTTTAAAATGGGCCTTTTTAACAAGATTTTTACAAAAGATTTAATTTATTCATTTGTCAGAGAGATAGCACAAGCAGAGGGAGAGGCAGGCAGAGTGGGAAGCAGGCTCCTGGTAAGCAAGAAGCCTGATGGGGGACTTGATCCCAGGATGTTGGGATTATGACCTGAGCTGGAGGTAGACAATTAACCAACTGAGCCATCCATGTGTCCCTGAAATGGGAATTTTTGACATTTCTTGATAGCACCTACACACTCATGAATCTCAGATTCATGATATATGGGGCTAGTGGACTTGACAATCATGGAGTCAAGCATGCTGGATTTGACTCACGGGCCTGTCACTGTGAATTTGGGTGGCTTGCTAAACTTGCTACATAGAAACCCAAGCATGTAAGAATTTGCAGGATTGTGACAGTTCAGTGGTATAATGTATACATAAAAATACCTAAACCAGTGTCTCTCACAAAGTAGGTCCAAATAGACCAGCTCCCTTCTTGCCTTCATTCTGTCCTTGGAATTCTGTCCCTTGGGAGAAGTTCCTACTGCCTTTGTTACAAGAAATGAACGATATTTACTACACTGTTGGTGCATAGCATGGATCAATACATTGAGTGATAGTATTAACATACTTCTTGAACTGCCCATTGCCCCCCAAGCACCAAATAAAATGTCATGCTCTGGGGAAACCAAAGTGAGGGGTCCCCAACTTTTAGGAGTTACGGACAGGAGAGAGATGCAAATACTGTGTCAGTGTAGAACCAGGGTAACTAATGTTTAAACCAGGAAGAGAATGTGTGTGGAAGAAAGGCACTGATGATGTTTAAAGCCATTTGGCTGGATGGTGACTACCCTCAGACTGACAATTTGCCATGAAAGCTTCCAGGCAAATTTGAGATCTTTATTAGTGACAATATGGCTATAGCCTTAAGGGGAAGAAAAAAACCAAAAACCTAAAACCAAAACACACATACACACAAACTGTTGGTCTTGTGTCTTTTCACAAATAATTACAGTTATCAGAAATTTTATCTTTAAATGGAGAAAACAGCAACTGAAAATGTATTTCATTTGATTCATCACAGAATATGGTGTTTTTGTTCATTTCACACCATTTTTGTTAAGTTTTATTTAAATTAATGCAATCTGCGATAAACTGTTAATATTCCTGAGGGTATGGACATTGTATACAAATGAACCCAGCTAAGTGGGCTCCTGGACAGGGTCTGATCTATTTATAAAAGTAGCTGGAGATAAGTGGTTTGTTCCAGAAGAAGATAACGCCTTCCCTCCGTTGCATTTGCCTTCTACAGCCTAAGTGGGAGTTAATACGTTCCCTTGTCTCCTTAAATTTTGTCCAGAGTGTGTTAAAGCAGTCATAGGGGACCTGGGTGGTTTTGCCGTCTGCCTTCTCATAACAATGCCCCAGTTTTCTCCTGGAGAATCAACGTTCCCGCTTTCAGTCCATGCACTTAGGCAGCGGCAACTTCACACTGGCTCCTGACTCTAGCAGTGGCATGTCACCCACTAATGGCCTTTGAGAACATCACTGAGTGAGCTGTGAGTTTAGTAGATGCACGAGACCTTTGCTGGGTCGGTGAGGAGGTGGGTCTCTGAATAAGTAGCCCGAGATCCACTTGTGTGTGGAGGAACAAACGAGCAGTGATGTGTTGGCCAGAGTGCCCATCCTAGAGAGCCCTGAATGCCAGACAAAAGCATTTGAGACTATTTTTTCAGGCAACAGGAAGACAGGAAGCTAGTTTTGAAAAGCAGCACATGAAAATGTGTGTTTTTGGAAGATTAGTCGGACAGCTGTGTGTATGATAGGATGGAGGGAGGAGAGAACGCAATCCCAAGTGCATTTAATATTTATGATGCAGTGTAATTTATTATGAAGTTGAATTTGCATCCTTATCCAAACGTAAGGGAAACTCCTGTCCAAAACTGTAAATGTTTTCTGGTTGCCTTTTTTTTTTTTAAAGATTGTATTTATTTATATGACACAGAGAGAGATCACAACCGGCAGAGAGGCAGGCAGAAAGAGAGAGAGAGATGCAGGCTCCCGGCTGAGCAGTGAGACTGATGCAAGGCTCAATCCCAGGACCCTGAAATTATGACCTGAGCCAAAGGCAGAGGCTTAACCTACTGAGCCACCCCGGTGCCCCTGGTTGCCTTTTTAAGCATTCCTTGTCTCACATGAAGTGATTACAAATTTGCAGATGTGCATTAAAATGATGTATTCCAAAATGTTAACAGAGGAATTAAAAAACTTATTAAGTAAAATATTATCATTTTTGTTGATTTGAAGCCTATTTGACAAGGGACATAGCATTCTGGTGCATATATGTAAACATGAATAATTATTTTTTAAAAAAATCTTTATTTATTTATTTGACAGAGATCACAAGTAGGCAGAGACAGGCAGAAAGTGGGAGGGGGGAAAATGGTTCCCCGCTGAGCAGAGAACCTGATGTGGGGCTTGATCCCAGGACCCTGAGATCATGTCCTGAGCTAAAGGCAGAGGCTTAACCCGCTGAGCCACCCAGGTGCCCCTAAACATGAATAATTCTTAAAGGTTCCTCTACTCACTTATATAGAAGGCATTTTCCAAACAGAAGATTAAATGTCTCTTGGCTAATCCTATCAGCTTATTCTGAATTATTTTCAATCCAGAAGCATGAAGTAGAAAACCACAGTTTTTACACAGTGTTTGGTTTTCCACCAAGAGAATCACATAATTTGTGGTGATTCAGTGTGCTGTGTTGCTAAAAGCATTTCCAATGCTGTGGATACAAGAGGGTAGTGCAGAGAGGTAATGAAACAGGAGAAAAGGTAAGGCTCTCTAATAAGCACTTTATTCTAGAATTTTCCTCCAGCCTTGGGAGCTCACCACTCACAAGTGTGTGCTCGTGCCTTGATCTCATGGGCCACAGTGCTCAGCATCTTCCAGCTGCTTTTTTAGTAAATACATATGTAACAATTGATTTCATGCCCCAGACTTTGAGAGAAAAATCTGTTCAGAGGGATGGACACTCTGAACCAACACCAGAAAACACTCTCTGTAGTCTTCTTGTTAAATGAAAAAAATATGGTTAAACCACTTTTGACAGTCTACTACATACAGCAAAATGTAAATCTTAATTGAAATATGTCCTCTCAGCTGTGCTTAAGCAACTGAGTCCTGAGCTTTTCAGGTTTTCAGTCTGAAAGAGTACACCTCTGGTGCTCTGAAAGGGAAGAGAAAGGACACCCTGTTTTCCATATAAATTAAAGAAGAGAAATCTGTGCATTTAGGTGGGCCATATAAAATTTATCAAGCAATTATCTCCTAACTCCTTCCTATCCAAATTACCTGATATGCTCTCCCTACTCCTTTATTCCACGTTACTGCCTTTTCCAGGATTCTGTCTCACATCACAACATGTCTTCTGTTATTTCCTTCTTGCAAGCTAGTTTTGTTTTCCCCATCTAAAAAAATCAACAATCAATGTGTATTTCAATTCCCATTTTCCTCAAATGCATTGATTCTTCTTATCTATTACTCTTTTCTCATACTCAGTGTCTTTGTCTTTATGGGGTTTGTACTTTGCTTTTCCCCATCCTTTACTGCCATTATATAATCAAATCTAATAACTTCTTAGAGAAAGTTAAAAATTCCTGCATAGCCACACGTGAACACAAAGTCACTGATTTTTAGCAAACCTATAAGATAGTCAGACATCCATTCAATTTCTTTTTTTTTAAGGTTGTATTTATTTATTTGACAGAGAGAGTTGACAAGCAGGCAGAGAGGCAGGCAGAGAGAGAGGAGGAAGCAGGCTCCCTGCTGAGCAGAGAGCCCGATTTGGGGCTCAGTCCCAGGACCCTGGGATCATGACCTGAGCCAAAGACAGTGGCTTAACACACTGAGCCACCCAGGCGTCCCTCCATTCAATTTCTTAACTGAGTCTCAAATGCATCCTGAGTTCTAACCTAAACCTAAGTTCTACTTCTTACACGTTGTTATATGACCAAATTCTTTCAGTTCAGTATTTTGTAACATCTAAATATTAATCAATTGATGCTTTGTCTGTGTATTTCTATGAAAATAATTGAATACTGTAGATTTATTGTTATATTTATAGATTTATAATCAAAGTTTCATCAGTTGAAGTTTTTGGAAATTTCAGATATAATGATTAACCTAAAATGATACTGCCTCAAATCCCTCTGATATCAAGGCCCAACACCTGATTATAGCCAAACCTGTGGTGGATAATTCCATGGGAAATTGCAGTTACTTAACACTGATAGCATCTCATGTTCTCTCTCTCATTTTAGAATGCGTCCAACACAACCCAAAAGTGTAGGAGGAGTGTTAATGTCCTCTGAGGACAGCTCTCAGTGAAGTGGAAATAAGAACCATAGATAAAATTGTCAGTTTTCAGGTCTTCATGAGGACAACTTAAAGAAGTTTCTCAGGACCTTTCAGTAAAAGCAAGCCTTCATTTTCTATCCACAACAATTATATCAACAATGTACCTCTTTGACAAAGTTGCTTCTTCACTGTATCACTTTCCCATTCTTTTCTACCTTGGATAATCTCCCAGATAAACTAACAGTACTCAAATCCTTTGTCCTACTCTTTGCTCTCAGGATAAATGGAGCCAAAAAACTTAGATTAATATCAAGTTCTGAATGGGATCTTAGAGCTATTTCTGTCCAGATTTTCATAAACATAGGGACCTTTGAATTATCAGGCTATAAATAAGTTCTAAATGGAGGGGGCAAAAGCAAAAAGTAGAAATTTTTATGTTTGATTTTTAATCATGATTAATTGACTTTATTGATTATTAAAAATACTAACATTACAAAAGTGTGGATCTTTGTAAAACAATGTCATAATGTAAGAAATAAGTTGCATAGTCCTTTGGAGAATATTAAACCAAGTGTTCAGGTGCCATCTAATTTCTTGTTTAATCCAGAACTTTGGTGTGCATTATCTTGAGGAATAGGATTTTGAAGTCCAGACTGACTAAGAGAAAACTGACCCAAATGTGTGTGTTTATATTTCTGCTTTTGTTGTAAAAATCAAAGTGGGATTGCTGGTTTAAAATGGTAAAACTAATAATGTTCATGGAGTCTATTATAAATTTTCTAATTGTAGGGGAAGAATCCAATAAACATAGAATTAATTGATTTGCAAATCCTCAAAGAGATACAGGATCAGGTAGTGGTATGTTCTGATTCAACAGCATCATAATGCAGCATTTTATATGTGTGGCTAATGGATATTTTCATGAATGTTTGCTAGCTAGTCAGCCAATACAGAGAATTATTAGGTAGGGTAATTACTCACAGTTGTGTTTAATAAAATGAGAGAAAATTATCAAATGGCACTACTAATAATAATCCTATAGCAGGTTAAATAATTCAATGATAATTACAAGTATTAATCTAGCTTTCTTCCCTGATTATGACTCTTCTCTCCTTTATCATAATGGGAGTAGCAGATTGTCTGCAATGAATTGTGAAAACCCAGCAGTGACTTTGGCAGTGAAGGCCTCCCATCAATTTTGATAGGTTAAAATGATTCTGGTTGCTCTTGAGCAAATGTGTCAATTTTTTTTTCTGTGTGTGTCATAAAAGAAAGAAGCAATAGTAAATTCTTGCTGTCATTCCATGAAGCCAATAAAATCATACTGCCAACAAGAGTCTGTTGACACCGTAAGTGTAGTTAACTGTCTTGAAATACTAGGCCTCGAAATAAAATTCCAATATTTCACATAACCTCTTATTTTTTAAAGAAACAAAACAAAACAAAACAAAACAACTATACTGCTTACATTTAGGGCCCTGCTGTTGTGTAACTATTTTTGAACATGTCTACTATAAGTGTATATATATATATTTTTTCTGTGCAATAAATTCATTTAGAGATAAATTTGGATTGCAAATTATTTTGGGGGAGGCATGGTATTTGTGGTTAGTCTTACAAGAAAAAAGGACTAAAAGAAAGAAGAAAAACATTTTTTATTACAGCCTATTTACATCTGTCCAAAGTACTTATTTACTATAGTACTGACTAATGTATAATACTGTACAGAAAGAAAGAAGTTAAATGAGTTATAATTCAGTCGAAGTATAACTGGCCATTTTAAAACTTACCACTGAATCTTTCTGGTATGAAATGTGATATCTGGCAATCTGGTCCAGTTCATTACATCAGGTCATTTGTATGTTCTTATTACCATTTTGATAGCATAGCACATTTTATAACCCAGACATTTTACAATGGAACTATGATGCATGTATTTTCAAAAGTATAGACATACATGAAGCTATGAGGTCAAAAGAGATGAATGTCCATAGTACCATATAGACTCAACAAATAAAAGTGTCCAAGGCTCTGAGTGAGAGTTATGAATATTGTGTAAGATTAGGCCAACATGTGGTTTTGATATAAATAATCAGTTCTTAAATTAGAATTACAATCATTGAGTACAGTGTTGAAAATGGCAGATAGATTTTAGCTATCGTTGCTCACTAGGGAAAATGGAAAAATGTTTAGTTTGGTCAGATTTTCACTTAACTTCTGAAAAATCCTACGTTTGAGAGAACCCTTCTGAAATAAGAATCCTTAAAGACATAACCCCTTTGGTACAAGTTTTCAAGAAACTTGTTTGATGTTGTAGACAATTATATGGCACACGTACTGTTCTAGATCTTTCATGCCAATAATATGTAAGCCATACCAAGGCTACATATACATATAGAGATGTTCCTCAGCTTACAAGGGGGCTATGTACAGAGAAACACATAAAAAATTGAAAATGCATTTAATACCCCTACACTATCAAATATCATAGCTTACCTTAAGCTTATTTAAACATACTCAGAACACTTACATTTGCCTGCATTTGGGCAAAATCATCTTAAGCAAAGCCTATTTTATAACAAAGCATCAAATATCACATGCAATTTATTAAATATTACACTAAAAAAAGAAGAATGGTTATATATAGAATGGTTGTAAGAATATCTGGTGTTCACCCCTGTAATCTTCTAGCTGACTGGGAGCTGTGGCTCACTGCCCCTGCCCAGCATCACAAGACGGCACCATACCACATGTCACTGGCCCTTTTTATAAAGACCCAAATTCAAAATTCAAAGTACAGTTTCTACTGTATCACTTTCACTTTCACATCATTGCCAAATATATCATAAGTTGAATCATTGTAAATCAGGAGCCATCTGATTTGAAAGTTAAATCACAGTCACCCATATACACACACAAAAAAGGCTTTCATGTAGGGCCATCTATGTATCTCTAAACAACATAGCATGACATATCAACGGCAAAAAATGGATGGGAAGGGGACAATTGCTTTGCGTCAGTACTCTGAGCAGTAACATACATGGCCTTACTCACCTAGCAGAACTCCAGAGCTAGCTGATGGCAAGGAATTTTACAAATGTTTGCTGAACAGCTTAAGCACTATTATTTTTAACTTAGTGTGCATATCTATTTTCTAAAGATATGTTAATTTATTTTATTGACTTATTATAAAACCAAATAATTTCCTCTTATTTAAGTGGCAGGTAAATAGAATTCTTTTTATTTTAAATTAAATGGCTTTTTAGGGAAAATATACTAAAAATTCTGAAACTTGTATTGCTTATGAATCTTTTATTGGAATCCTTATCAAGTTGTATTTTTCAAGTTTTTCCTAAATAATCTTCAATGAATTGAAAATAAGATTAAATAAAAAGTCTGGTTTTACTGCCCCATTTAGCTCCTTTTTCTTTGAGTTGTATTTAAAGCAGCATGAGCGAACATGATGCTCTCAAACTTAAAAAAAAAGGAAAAAATTGAGTTTTGTTAGGATTTAAGATCTTGTCTGCTAGACAAAAACGTTGGCTTTGTTAACGTGAAAATTAACAAGAGAATAAGATAGAATTCTAATTTTTGTAGAAATTAAAAATTTCCTCCAACACAATTACATACAGACCCATTAAGTATATTCATTCCAATGTCCCAAACCAACCTTTTCTAATAGTAATGCATCTGTGTAAACAGGGTCAACCCAAGGAATAGATAAATATTATTATTTTTTTCCTGTCTCTTCCACAGTCACATCCGGTATATTGGTAGCAAGCCAATTATCTATCTTATAAGACATGATATCATAAGGAGGGTATTGTGTCCATTTGGACAACTGAAAATGATTGTAATTTTATCTTGGTGCAGTAACTTGAGATGGCACAGTGTGGGTTATGAATATATTTTATTTTTTTTTTTACTGGGAAGAAGAGATTATTGAGATATTGGTTATCCAAGAGAGACTGACAGGTGTTGATAGTGGCCAGGTCAATATCCATCTACTTTTTCCTTTAATATCAGAAAGCACTGAGGGATTGACAACAAGGAAACTTAAAACAACATCAAATATTTTATTGTCTCTTTTCTTGTTATATTGTAACCATATGACAAAGTATCAGTCGTACAAGCTATCATTCTCTTTTACCTCTATCTTTCTGTCAGAAATGTGTGCTTAATAGTGAGAACTCCAACAGCAATTTTTGCAACTGTAAATAAAAAGCCATGAAAACCTCTAAGATAGTTCTCTTGACTTTCTTTATTTTTATTTTTATTTTTTTTTAAAGATTTTCATTTATTTATTTGACAGAGGTTACAAGTAGGCAGAGAGGCAGGCAGAGAGAGAGAGGAGGAAGCAGGCTCCCTGCTGAGAAGAGAGCCCGATGCGAGACTCGATCCCAGGACCCTGGGATCATGACCTGAGCCAAAGACAGTGGCTTAACCCACTGAGCCATCCAGGCTTCCCTCCATTCAATTTCTTAACTGAGTCTCAAATGCATCCTGAGTTCTAACCTAAACCTAAGTTCTACTTCTTACACGTTGTTATATGACCAAATTCTTTCAGTTCAGTATTTTGTAACATTTAAATATTAATCAATTGATGCTTTGTCTGTGTATTTCTATGAAAATAATTGGAATACTGTAGATTTATTGATATATTTATAGATTTATAATCAAAGTTTCATCAGTTGAAGTTTTTGGAAATTTCAGATATAATGATTAACCTAAAATGATACTGCCTCAAATCCCTCTGATATCAAGGCCCAACACCTGATTATAGCCAAACCTGTGGTGGATAGTTCCATGGGAAATTGCAGTTACTTAACACTGATAGCACCTCATGTTCTCTCTCTCATTATAGAATGTCTCCAACACAACCCCAAAGTGTAGGAGAGTTAATGTCCTCTGAGGACAGCTCTCAGTGAAGTGGAAATAAGAACCATAGATAAAATTGTCAGTTTTCAATTCTTCATGAGCACAACTTAAAGAAGTTTCTCAGGACCTTTTAGTAAAAGCAAGCCTTCATTTTCTTTCAACAACAATTATATCAACAATGTACCTCTTTGACAAAGTTGCTTCTTCACTGTATCACTTTCCCATTCTTTTCTACCTTGGATAATCTCCCAGATAAACTAACAGTACTCAAATCCTTTGTTCTACTCTTTGCTCTCAGGATAAATGGAGCCAGAAGACTTAGATTAATATCAAGTTCTGAATGGGATCTTAGAGCTATTTCTGTCCAGATTTTCATAAACATAGGGACCTTTGAATTATCAGGCTATAAATAAGTTCTAAATGGAGGGGGCAAAAGCAAAAAGTAGAAATTTTTATGTTTGATTTTTAATCATGATTAATTGACTTTATTGATTATTAAAAATACTAACATTATAAAAGTGTGGATCTTTGTAAAACAATGTCATAATGTAAGAAATAAGTTGCATAGTCCTTTGGAGAATATTAAACCAAGTGTTCAGGTGCCATCTAATTTCTTGTTTAATCCAGAACTTTGGTGTGAGAACAAATGCATAAATGGTAAGTTGAGTACTAATATTACCTAATAGCATTTGTTCACTGAGGCTAATTTATATTATTTATTTATTTATTTAAGATTTTATTTGAGAGTGAGAGAGTGTGGGAGCAGGAGGAAGGGACAGAGGGAGCAGCAGGCTCCTTGCTCAGCAGAGCGCCTGATGTGGAACTCAAACCCAAGAGACTGGGATCATGACCTGAGCCAAAGGCAGATGCTTAACCACCTAGGCACCCCAGTTATACAATTTAGAATGCCATCATGAAGTTCAAGAACTTCAACAATGTGTAACTGAGGCAGGGAAAGTGATCGACCTAAAGGTATACATTTGGTGAGTAGGATGGCCAGGATTATGAACCGAGACCCCCTCCCATGATGTACTACATAACTATGATGTAAGGTCTGAAATGGTCTCAGGAGAGAAAGGTCCAGGCTAATTTGGTCACCATTGTAAGGAGCAGGTGGCTCTCTGTAGATGACTGTGAAATTACGGTTTGGTATGAAGTCCTTCTCTCCGACACTAGCAGGGTCAGTCTTTGGTTGATTAACTAAAAAAGTCAGTTTAAACAAGTACTCTTAGGGAATGGTACATACAGTTTTTAGCATTTTATTTAGAAAAAAAACATATGTACATTTATTCTCCATTGAAACAGTGCTAGGTCTTTTCTCTGGAAACTGGCCTGCAGATTAGATTTCTGAGTTATCACAGCACTTGGGTCGCTCAATAGGTTAGGCATCTACCTTCGGTTCAGGTCATGACCTCGGGGTCCTGGGATGGAGTCCCGCATTGGGCTCCCTATTCAGCAGGGAATCTCCTCCCATTGCCCCTTTCCCTGCTCATACTGTCTGTCTGTGTCTCAAATAAATAAAAAGAATCTTTAAAAAAAGCTTTCTATGTTGTCTTTTTTTGCATTCAGTTTCAGTTTCTTTAACTGCATTGAGTGAGAATCCTGTGATCACTCCCTCCCTGCCTGGTACTTGGTCATCTCACCCATACCTAACTTAGCCAAAATTTTCTTATTGATTTCTTTGTATCAAATCTTTCCAAAGTAGCTGTGTTAGTTTTCAAAAGAACAGTGATTTTTTTTTGCAGTCATATTTTGTTGGTTTACATAGTGTTTAATGAAAAGTAAGTGTAGGTGTCCTTAACTAGTTTGGGAATCATCACATTTGATTCTTGCTGACTAAACAGGTCATGGAGTAGCAGAGTCACAGGGGAATTAGATAGTAATTTATTGCCTCTAAGCATATAAGCCTACCGGGGTATCACAGTATTGTAAAGGGGAAACACAGGATAGCTAATCCTGTGAGACCAATACTTCGAAATAGGTTATGAAAGATTTGGAACATCTGTTCAATGGGACACTCAGCATGCACATAAAATATTAATAGAAATGTATGTGTTTTATGTAAAGACATTCAAGTTATATTTTTAGATGGGAAATTTTTTTTAATAGAATGGGTTTTTATTTTTTATTTTTTTATTCTTTTTTTAAGATTTTATTTATTTATTTGACAGAGAGAGAGAGAGGTCACAAGGAGGCAGAGAGACAGGCAGAAGAGAGGGGGGAAAGTAGGCTCCCAGCTGAGCAGAGAGCCTGATGTGAGGCTTGATCTCAGGACCCTGAGATATGACCTGAGCTGAAGGCAGAGGCTTAACCCACTGAGCCACCCAGGTGCCCCTAGATGGGAAATAGTTTAGAAGAGCATGAATATTTGTGTGTGTGTGTGTGTGTGTACACATATGTGTGTGTACACACATACATAGAGAAGGTCTGGGGTTTCCATTCAAGATGGAAAAAACCCTACAACTAGCTGAGTGACTCCTACACATTAGGTGAGTAAGGAAAAAAGCCTATGTTGAAGTAAGAATCAGTCTTGCCATAAACCCCACCCCTGGTACAGCGACCTGGGATTGGGAGGGTACTCAAAACCCCAGGCTTCTCCCTGAGGAGCAAAGGGTTTGAGCCCCACTTCTGGCACCCCAACTTCCAAGACGTACATCTAAGAGACAAGACCCCAAAACATCCAGCTTTGAAAGCCATCAGAGCTTGCACCCATGAGACCCACAAGGCTATAGCAAACTGAGAAACAGTTCTTAAAGCAGTCGCGCGAGTAGACTGACCCACCCTGGAACTCAGCACAGAAGCAGCAGACTGAAATGGGTTCAGATTTCTGTGAAAGAGGCTCATTTGCTTATCTTAAAGCCCTGAGGGGCAGGCATCTAATTTAACATGGATCTGGGAGCCTAGTAAGGTATTCTCCAAAGATGGAGCTGATGGGTACCATCTTTGCGCTGTCCCTCTACCTCGCTTCTGCTTTCTGGTATCTCCTGGAAAGGAGCTTGAATGCTCGTATGATGCCCCGAGGTTTGCAGTTGCTACCCAGGGTATACATCTAGATCACCTGGCTCTAGCGGCCAGCAAGACTCACACTCACGGTAGTGAGTATCACAGTATATACAACAACCAAGACTTGGAAATAACTAAAGTGTCCACCACCGGGGTGAATGGATAAAGAAAATGTGTGTGTATACGATGGAATATTACTCAACCATAAAAAGAAGGAAGTCTTGCCATTTGCAATAACATGGATGGACCTTGAGGATATTGTGCTGAGTGAAATAAGTCAGACAGAGAAAGAGAAATACTGTATGATCTCCCTCACATGTGGAATCTAAAAAACAAAACAAAATGAAGTCATAGAGAACAGATTGGTGGTTGCCAGAGGCGAGGTTGTGGAGGAAATAGATGAAGGGGTCCAGTGGTATAAACTTCCAGTTAATAAGATAAGCCTTGGGGATGTAATGTACATCATAGTGACTGTAGTAAATAATACTGTGTATTATTGTATATTAATTTTATTATTTTTTTATTAGAAATATGTATTTTTAGCCCCAGGGTTACAGGTCTGTGAATTGTCAGGCTTACACACTTCCCAGCACTCACCGTAGTACATACCTTCCCCAATGTCCACAACCCCACCACCCTCACCCTACACCCCTCCCCCCAGCAACCCTCAGTTTGTTTTGTGAGATTGAGAGTCTCTTATGGTTTGTCTCCCTCCCAATCCAATCTTTTTTTTTTTTAAGATTTTATTTATTTATTGGACAGACAGAAATCACAAGTAGGCAGAGAGGCAGGCAGAGAGAGAGGAGGAAGCAGGATCCCTGTTGAGCAGAGAGCCCGATGTGGGGCTCGATTCCAGGACCCTGTGATCATGACCTGAGCTGAAGGCAGAAGCTTTAACCCACTGAGCCACCCAGGTGCCCCCCTCCGAATCCAATCTTGTTTCATTTTTCCTTCCCTACCCCCACACCTCCCACTTTGCTCTCAAATTCCTCATATCAGGGAGATTGTATGATAATTGTCTTTCTCTGATTATTTCACTCAGCATACCCTCTAGTTCTATCCACGTCATTGCACATGGCAAGATTTCATTTCTTTTGATGGCTGCATAGTATATTATATATATATATATATTTTAAGATTTTATTTATTTATTTGACAGAGATCACAAGTAGGAAGAGAGGCAGGCAGAGAGAGAGGAGGAAACAGGCTCCCTGCTGAGGAGAGAGCCTGATGTGGGGCTCGATTCCAGGACCCTGGAATCATGACCTGAGCCGAAGGCAGAGGCCTTAACTCACTGAGCTACCCAGGTGCCGTATATTATTATATATTTAAAGTTGCTAAAGCTTAAGAGTTCTTAGCACAAGAAAAAAATGTGTATGTTTGGTGATGGATGTTAACTAGTCTTAGGGTGATCATTTCACAACAGATAAAAATATGGAATTTTTATGTTGTACGCCTGAAACTAACATGTGTCCATTATATGTCAGTTTCTTTAAAAAGTAATTGATATTTTATTTTATTTTTTTTTTAATTTTTTATTTTTTATAAACATAAATTTTTATCCCCTGGGGTACAGGTCTGTGAATCACCAGGCTTACACACTTCACAGCACTCACCAAATCACATACCCTCCCCAATGTCCATAATCCCACCCCCTTCTCCCAAACCCCCTCCCCCCGGCAACCTCAGTTTGTTTTGTGAGATCAAGAGTCACTTATGGTTTGTCTCCCTCCCAATCCCATCTTGTTTCATTTATTCTTCTTCTACCCACTTAAGCCTCCATGTTGCATCACCACTTCCTCATATCAGGGAGATCATATGATAGTTGTCTTTCTCTGCTTGACTTATTTCGCTAAGCATGATACGCTCTAGTTCCATCCATGTTGTTGCAAATGGCAAGATTTCATTTCTTTTGATGGCTGCATAGTATTCCATTGTGTATATATACCACATCTTCTTGATCCATTCATCTGTTGATGGACATCTAGGTTCTTTCCATAGTTTGGCTATTGTGGACATTGCTGCTATAAACATTCGGGTGCATGTGTCCCTTTGGACCACTACATTTGTATCTTTAGGGTAAATACCCAATAGTGCAATTGCTGGGTCATAGGGCAGTTCTATTTTCAACATTTTGAGGAACCTCCATGCTGTTTTCCAGAGTGGCTGCACCAGCTTGCATTCCCACCAACAGTGTAGGAGGGTTCCCCTTTCTCCGCATCCTCGCCAGCATCTGTCATTTCCTGACTTGTTGATTTTAGCCATTCTGACTGGTGTGAGGTGATATCTCATTGTGGTTTTGATTTGTATTTCCCTGATGCCGAGTGATATGGAGCACTTTTTCATGTGTCTGTTCGCCATCTGGATGTCTTCTTTGCAGAAATGTCTGTTCATGTCTTCTGCCCATTTCTTGATTGGATTATTTGTTCTTTGGGTGTTGAGTTTGCTAAGTTCTTTATAGATTCTGGACACTAGTCCTTTATCTGATATGTCGTTTGCAAATATCTTCTCCCATTCTGTCAGTTGTCTTTTGATTTTGTTAACTGTTTCCTTTGCTGTGCAAAAGCTTTTGATCTTGATGAAATCCCAGTAGTTTCATTTTTTCCCTTGCTTCCCTTGCCTTTTGCGTTGTTCCTAGGAAGATGTTGCTGCGGCAGAGGTCGAAGAGGTTGCTGCCCGTGTTCTCCTCAAGGATTTTGATGGATTCCTTTCGTACATTGAGGTCCTTCATCCATTTTGAGTCTATTTTTGTGTGTGGTGTAAGGAAATGGTCCAATTTCATTTTTCTGCATGTGGCTGTCCAATTTTCCCAGCACCATTTATTGAAGAGGCTGTCTTTTTTCCATTGGACATTCTTTCCTGCTTTGTCGAAGATTAGTTGACCATAGAGTTGAGGGTCTATTTCTGGGCTCTCTATTCTGTTCCATTGATCTATGTGTCTGTTTTTGTGCCAGTACCATGCTGTCTTGATGATGACAGCTTTGTAATAGAGCTTGAAGTCCGGAATTGTGATGCCACCAACGTTGGCTTTCTTTTTCAATATCCCTTTGGCTATTCGAGGTCTTTTCTGGTTCCATATAAATTTTAGAATTATTTGTTCCATTTCTTTGAAAAAGATGGATGGTACTTTGATAGGAATTGCATTAAATGTGTAGATTGCTTTAGGTAGCATAGACATTTTCACAATATTTATTCTTCCAATCCAGGAGCATGGAACATTTTTCCATTTCTTTGTGTCTTCCTCAATTTCTTTCATGAGTACTTTATAGTTTTCTGAGTATAGATTCTGTGTCTCTTTGGTTAGGTTTATTCCTAGGTATCTTATGGTTTTGGATGCAATTGTAAATGGGATTGACTCCTTAATATCTCTTTCTTCTGTCTTGCTGTTGGTGTAGAGAAATGCAACTGATTTCTGTGCATTGATTTTATATCCTGACACTTTACTGAATTCCTGTATAAGTTCTAGCAGTTTTGGAGTGGAGTCTTTTGGGTTTTCCACATATAGTATCATATCATCTGCGAAGAGTGATAATTTGACTTCTTCTTTGCCGATTTGGATGCCTTTAATTTCCTTTTGTTGTCTGATTGCTGAGGCTAGGACCTCTAGTACGATGTTGAATAGCAGTGGTGATAACGGACATCCCTGCCGTGTTCCTGACCTTAGCGGAAAAGCTTTCAGTTTTTCTCCATTGAGAATGATATTTGCGGTGGGTTTTTCATAGATGGCTTTGATGATATTGAGGTATGTGCCCTCTATCCCTACACTTTGAAGAGTTTTGATCAGGAAGGGATGCTGTACTTTGTCAAATGCTTTTTCAGCATCTATTGAGAGTATCATATGGTTCTTGTTCTTTCTTTTATTGATGTGTTGTATCACATTGACTGATTTGCGGATGTTGAACCAACCTTGCAGCCCTGGAATAAATCCCACTTGGTCGTGGTGAATAATCTTTTTAATGTACTGTTGAATCCTATTGGCTAGTATTTTGTTGAGTATTTTCGCATCTGTGTTCATCAAAGATATCGGTCTATAGCTCTCTTTTTTGGTGGGATCCTTGTCTGGTTTTGGGATCAAGGTGATGCTGGCCTCATAAAACGAGTTTGGAAGTTTTCCTTCCATTTCTATTTTTTGGAACAGTTTCAGGAGAATAGGAATTAGTTCTTCTTTAAATGTTTGGTAGAATTCCCCCGGGAAGCCGTCTGGCCCTGGGCTTTTGTTTGTTTGGAGATTTTTAATGACTGTTTCAATCTCCTTACTGGTTATGGGTCTGTTCAGGCTTTCTATTTCTTCCTGGTTCAGTTGTGGTAGTTTATATGTTTCTAGGAATGCATCCATTTCTTCCAGATTGTCAAATTTATTGCCGTAGAGTTGTTCATAGTATGTTCTTATAATAGTTTGTATTTCTTTGGTGTTAGTTGTGATCTCTCCTCTTTCATTCATGATTTTATTTATTTGGGTCCTTTCTCTTTTCTTTTTGATAAGTCGGGCCAGGGGTTTATGATATTTTCAGAGCACTAAACGAGAAAAACATGCAGCCAAGAATACTATATCCAGCTAGGCTATCATTGAAAATAGAAGGAGAGATTAAAAGCTTCCAGGACAAACAACAACTGAAAGAATTTGCAAATACCAAACCAGCTCTACAGGAAATATTGAAAGGGGTCCTCTAAGCAAAGAGAGAGCCTACAAGTGGTAGATCAGAAAGGAACAGAGACCATATACAGTAACAGTCACCTTACAGGCAATACAATGGCACTAAATTCATATCTCTCAATAGTTACCCTGAATGTGAATGGGCTAAATGCCCCTGTCAAAAGACACAGGGTATCAGAATGGATAAAAAAAACAAAAACCCATCTATATGTTGCCTCCAAGAAACACATTTTAAGCCCGAAGACACCTCCAGATTTAAAGTGAGGGGGTGGAAAAGAATTTACCATGCTAATGGACATCAGAAGAAAGCAGGAGTGGCAATCCTTATATCAGATCAATTAGATTTTAAGCCAAAGACTATAATAAGAGATGAGGAAGGACACTATATCATACTCAAAGGGTCTGTCCAACAAGAAGATTTAACAATTTTAAATATCTATGCCCCCAATGTGGGAGCAGCCAACTATATAAACCAATTAATAACAAAATCAAAGAAACACATAAACAATAATACAATAATAGTAGGGGACTTTAATACTCCCCTCACTGAAATGGACAGGTCATCCAAGCAAAAGATCAGCAAGGAAATAAAGGCCTTAAATGACACACTGGACCAGATGGACATCACAGATATATTCAGAATATTTCATCCCAAAGCAACAGAATACACATTCTTCTCTAGTGCACATGGAACATTCTCCAGAATAGATCACATCCTCGGTCCTAAATCAGGACTCAACCGGTATCAAAAGATTGGGATCATTCCCTGCATATTTTCAGACCACAATGCTCTAAAGCTAGAACTCAACCACAAAAGGAAGTTTGGAAAGAACCCAAATACATGGAGACTAAACAGTATCCTTCTAAAGAATGAATGGGTCAACCGGGAAATTAAAGAAGAATTGAAAAAAATCATGGAAACAAATGATAATGAAAATACAACAGTTCAAAATCTGTGGGACACAACAAAGGCAGTCCTGAGAGGAAAATATATAGCGGTACAAGCCTTTCTCAAGAAACAAGAAAGGTCTCAGGTACACAACCTAACCCTTCACCTAAAGGAGCTGGAGAAAGAACAAGAAAGAAACCCTAAGCCCAGCAGGAGAAGAGAAATCATAAAGATCAGAGCAGAAATCAATGAAATAGAAACCAAAAAAACAATAGAACAAATCAACGAAACTAGGAGCTGGTTCTTTGAAAGAATTGATATTTTATTTTTTAAAAAATTATTTATTTATTAGACAGAGATCACAAGTAGGCAGAGAGGCAGGCAGAGAGAGAGACAGAGAAGCAGGCTCCCTGCTGAGCAGAAAGCCCAATGCGGGGCTTGAACCCATAACCCTGGGATCATGACCTGAGCTAACGACAGAGGCCTTAACCCACTGAACCAGCCAGGCACCCCAGAAGTAATTTATATTTTAAAGAGAAAGACTAGGGCACCTGGCTGTCTCAGTCAGTTAAGCGTCTGCCTTCGGTTGAGATCTTGATTTCAGGGTCTTGGAATGAACCCTGGCATCAGGCTCCCAGCTCAGCAGAGAGCCGGCTTCTCCCTCTGCCCCTCCTCCCACTTGTTCTCTCCATCTCTCTCTCTCAAATAAATAAAATCTTAAAAAAAAAAAAAGTAAAGAGAAAGACCAAAACAAAGTCTGGAAGGATGTGAATCGCTGTGTTAAATAGTGAAGAAAAATAAATATTAACAGTGCTTAACTGCAGAGCATTAGAGAGTGGGTGATTTTTTTTTTCTCTCTCTTCCATAAGTATTTCTTGGTTGGTTGAAAGTTTGACAGTGAACATTTGTTACTTTTAAAATTAAGAAGAAGGGGCGCCTGGGTGGCTCAGGGGGTTAAGCCTCTGCCTTCGGCTCAGGTCGTGATCTCAGGGTATTGGGATCTAGCCCTGCATCAGGCTCTCTGCTCAGCGGGGAGCCTGCTTCCCCCTTTTCTCTCTCTGCCTGCCTCTCTCCCTACTTGTGGTCTCTCTCTCTCTGTGTCCAATAAATAAATAAAAACTTTAAAAATAAAATAAAATTAAGAAGAAAATCTGTTTCTATTTTGAGAAGAGCCTCTTTGAAATGTATAATTAAAAGAAATAAAATGCCTGTAGAGTTAGGCAACTGGAGAGAATGGTCTTGGTGAGGGGCCCCCTTTCCCATAATCTTAGGAAGTGAGCAGACCCCCTGATGTCCCTGTGTGTGTTCCCCTGCAGTAATACGGCCTCTTATTCTTTCTCTGATCTTATTTTTCTATGTAAAATGTGGTATCAGTGCAATCATTTTTTCTTTCTGGTTTGATTTTCAGGAAGATTTCGATGTCGATCACTTTGTGTCTGACTGTAGGAAGCGTGTCCAGCTGGAGGAACTAAGAGGAGATCTGGAACTCTACTATAAACTTTTAAAACAGCCATGGTCGATCTCATCAACAAGGATTATGCAGATTTTGTCAACCTTTCCACAAACTTGGTAAACCTGAAATTCACAAGTCCTACACACACACACACACACACACACACACACACACATTTTCTCTCTCCTTCATATTTATTAAAAGGGCAGAGTTTTTAGAAACCTTTCAGTTGATTACCCCACCAACCCCACCAGAAACTTGAAGAAATTACCAATTTCATTAATAAAAGAACTAAACTTTTTGGAATACATTTTTTTTGTTTGTTTTAGTTTTTATTCATTTAAGGTTGCTCTAGTTTGATTATGTTTCAAATTCATTAGTCAACAGTGAAAAGTAAAGGATAATAATACCCAAGGGGTTGTTTTATTAGTTGCTAAGTGATTACCCTGAAGTCTTCCTTGATTTAGACTAATTTGTAGGAGCAAATGTCCACCACTCTTACAATGTTAATTTACTCCCAGGTATATCTGTTAGCCAGAGCTAGGTTGAGGGAACATTGGCCAATATTGATATTTAAAAAGTTTGGTTTTATAAAAATATAAGAATGATTTGCAGTGAGCTTATCAATTGTTTGTAAAAGCTGTTTAGAAATGTTGAATTTTGTTACTTGGCAGAAAAGTCTCCTTGTTGATGCTTCATTTTGTTTTAAATCTGTTTGTCCAGAGAAGCACAGAAAGTTGCAGCTCCGTGGGAATTTCAAGAAGCATTAAAATTAATGATGCACATTTGCTTTTGAGAAATATACCACTAAGATAAATATCCCAATAGGATTAAAAACCTAGAAAATTTTACTTCTGTTTAATTTCTATTTTTCTCAAGGCTTATAATAATGTTTAAGAGAGATGTAGCCCTGATGGGCTACATCAGCTGGCTGAGTATCATCAATTACAGACAGAGAACTGTTCACCTTCTTTGAAAATTTTTCACATTCATTTAAAATGTCATCTAAAGGCAAATTGTTCTTAAGGAAACTTTCGTTTCTCATGACTTCCCTTATTTTTATAGTTCCATGTATTTCAACAGATTTTTTTCATATTCTATGAACAACATTAATGGCCAAATAACACTTCTGTTGTTTAGCTAGTTATGTAGCAAAATACGGTTGTGCCAAAAAAATAACTTAAATCTGGTACTGCTTTGATCGTTAAATAGATACGTCACTATTACTCCTTATCGTGATGTGTTTGTGCCAACCTGGTTTTGCCTTTAGGTTGGCATGGACAAAGCCCTCAATGAACTTTCTGTGCCTTTGGGACAGTTACGAGAAGTTCTGGTAATTCCCCAATTAATGAAAACAGTCTGCTGTGACGCCTGTTGTCCTCGTCGGCTTTTCTCTAAGAATTCTTTTCACCTGTTAGTTTGGTGGTACTGGTGGTTGTATTTTAACGGTTCATGATTATAATATTCACCTTCAGAAGAGTTGTAAATGATTTTGTTTTTGCATATGCTAAAAACCTAAAAAAACATGTTCGATTTGAAGATGACATATTCTCAGAGTAGACAACCTTGAAATGTCAGGGGAGAGGAAGCATATTTCCAAATTCAACTTATTCTTTGGTCATATGTAAGTGGTTTCTAACTTACGAATGACTTGTATTTTAACAGTTTGTAATCTTGTAAATATCCCCCCCCACCCCACATAATCTACATGTGGTTAGGTTCCTGGGCTGATCTACAAAAACTGTGTAATCCCTAATGGAACTGAAGGATAATATAAATAAAATGTAATACTTAATAAATGTTACATTTGCATGTTCTCTCAGAAAAATCTCTGTTGTGGGAATGGGACTCCCCACCTCTAAGCCATTGGGAATAGGAACTCCACCTGGGTGAACAGTGGAGGGGCAGTTGTGGCATCACTTCTAACAGAAAACTGTGCTGCCCTGTCTCCCCCCGCCACCCCCCCCCCCGTCTGTGTCTGGTGCCCTGACTTACGGCCTCTGTCCGTTCTGATGCCCTGTCGTAAATTTGTCATAAACGACACCATCCTTCCTTATCTGTCTCCTCTAGCTTGAGTGGCCTCGTGCATCCCTCCCCTAAGACAGTGCCTGCATCCTAGAGAGAATATAAGGAGAACATAATTTAAGGGAAGACACAGTACATGGTTAGAACCAAGAAAAATGCAGAGTAATGGAAATATCAGTGCTGAGAAGCCTAGGGGAGGGGCAGGCAGGAAAGAGTTCGTGAAACAGGTAAAAATCTTGAGTTGTGCCTTGAGGTAGCCAATACTTTCCATGGTTTATGTCTCATTTGAATTTTACAAAATCTTGTTAAAGGTACTTTTCCTTGGAATGGAAGGGATTTTCGTGGTCCGCTGCTGGATTCCACACCAGCCGCTGTGGGGCTCTCCCACTGCCTCCTTGGTGTGCCTCTTCTTCCCGGGGCCTCATAGTGGTGTTGTTTCCCAAGCCTAGCCTTCCTTTGGCCTCCCACTCTTCTCTCCCTGGAGGCAGATTTGCTCTACTCACACAGGCTCCCGTCCCACCTCACCCCCTGCCATCACCGTATCCCCTCCCTTTTCCATGGCCTGTTTTTATGGCCACTTTGGTCCTGCTCAGCCACAGGCCTGACCTGCCTTTCTGGTCCCAACTCTGAAGCTGTTCTGTGAGATTCTCAGACCTCTGAGGGATACGACTATATCTGTCTTCATTGTATCCCTGTGGGCTGCCACCATACTGACATCAAGGAGGTGTTTCATAATGTTGATGGAGTGAATTAATTCACCTTCCTGTGGAATTTTTGTGATATGCCTACTTCATTCTAGTTGTTTCTGTTAACCTTTGTTTTGGCCCTAATTCCTAATTATCTCTTTATTCATTAGCTTCTGGACATGTTTCTCTACCTCTGTGCTCTGCCTTTTTCTGGTCTTCTGTTCTTCATTCTTGATTCCTGGTATTTCCATACCCATATTTCATCATCATGCATCAGTGCTTTGACATTCTCTCATTCTCCAAAATATGCAGAATCTAAAGACCTCATCTCAGTGAAATTGGCCCTCCATTCCTATTTTTGCTTCTCTCCAGAAGGAAGCCTGCAGTGCACATGGCTGTGTGCCTGTCTGACCCTGCCCCTGAGTATGTCTGCACTTACATCTGCTCCCCATCCCCTCCCCACCTCGGCAGCTGTGTACACATGGCTTTCAGAGTCCTATTCAAGCCCCGTCGCATTTCCAGACTCTCCTGTACTTTGCTTCATATTATCTGTTCTCCATTCTAAGCCCCCTCATCCCCATAACTTTCACTGTATATGTGTCATTCTTCTTCTGGCCATGCGACCCTGCCTTCGTGTCATTATGCCCCCAGGTCATGAGTCCCCTCAACAGTAACTATGTCTGGTATATCATTTTTTTTGTCAATATCTGCATAGTACTGGAGCACAGGTATTAAGTTCTGTGGAATTGAATGAGATGTAGGAACTTGATAATGTGACAAAACAATGTCTGTAATACGTTTTATTTTTTATTCTTTTAAAGAGTCAGTGAAGGAATTCGGGCAGTAGATGAACTAATGTGTAAACAACAGGACATAAGGAAGAAAAAGGTACCCTCCAGTAGATTTCTTATGCTGCATGCCAGTTGAAGCCCTCTCCTCTTTTCTCCACGAACTTGTCAGCACTATTCAGCTTTTTTTCAAAGCTCTCACACATGTGCATTTTATGCATTACGTCACGTTATCTACCTGAAATAATAAGACAGAATTTCAGAGGTACCCACACAATCTCAAGATCACCCACTTTTTCCAGAACAAGAAACCGTGATAACTGTTGTCGGTGCAACGCTTGACAGTTAACGACTGTATAAATTGTCAGTGGCCCTGTAAAGAAAATAGGCCTATATTAGAGACTAGGGGAGAAGTGGGCTTTCCAAAGCAAACTCAGGATTCTGCCGTAGGTTTGTTGTTATTTTCTGATCCTGTGTTCTTTATGTTCTGGTGTTAACTTTAATTTTTTCGATTCCCAGTAGTTAGCATGTGATGTTGGCTTAGTTTCAGGTGTGTGAGACAGGCAACGGCTCTGTACATCTGAGGACTCACCCTGGGAGTGTGCCCCTTAGTGCTATCTCCAGTTTCAAGTGTCCCCGATGTCATTCATGATCATAACGATGTAGGGGCACAGCGGGCATTGGGAGTCTGGGCTTCTGACTCTCGCCTGCTGCTCTGTACTATGTTTCCTATGTGTATTATTAGCATATTTGTTAAAATCTCAGTGGGGAGAAAGCCTGTTTGAGGGACCTTCTGTTTAATTCGCCTCTGGATCTCCTCACAGCTTTTGTCCAAAGAATGCTTGTCATGCGCTTCCAGACAAAACAGTAAGCTTTATGAGAGCAGGGTATATTTCTTGCTTTATTTTCTCGTGTCCCCCTCCTCCCCCACCCCCTGTCGGAATGAATGTCGAGCTCCCAGGGGTGTTCAGTAACTATTTATTGAATGGATGACTTTGTATTTTTTTGTTCTTTAAGGATGAGAGTTTTCATAATGTCCCTCAACCTCTTTGATAATATTTGTAGTTTAAAAGGTCTTTAATGATTTGGTGCTTGGCCATATAGGTATATGCACATGTAAATTGAGAGGGTCAGTACGATCGGAAGCCAAAGTTAAAACATGAATAAAGGGCCATAAGAAAACAAATGGAGGGGTGCCTGGTGGCTCAGTTGGTTAAATGTCCGACTCTTGATTTTGGCTCAGGTCATGATCTCAGGGTCATGAGATTGAGCCCCACATTGAGCTCTATGCTCAGCAGGATGTCTACTCGAGATTCTCTCTCTCCCTCTGCCCCTCCCCTGCACACACACATGCAGTCTCTCTCTCTCTCAAATAAACAAATCTTTTTAAAAAAATAGGAAAGAAATGCCCATAGAAAGATTCAGGATGGGGAAAAGAAGAAATAAGAGTATAGAATATGAGAAAGCAAAGTCTAGGGTTTTTTTTTTCTCTATAAACTTGCAATAGAATATGGAAGTATGCTTATTCTAGAACTAAGATTTGCATTCTTGAGAATTCTGTGTTTCATAGAAATATTCAAAATATAGCATGCCCTATATATTTGAAGTTAACTTTTGGTCTTATATTTTCCTGCATTTAGCATGGGAAATAAAGATGATTAAGAGTAAAGATGGTGACGTTTTTTCCTTGCTTAATTTTTATTTTTATAGATGTGTGTGTTGAGGCTTATACAAGTTATTTGATCAGTTGAAAAGATTGAAAAAATCTTAAATTCACAAAGTTCTAAAGAAACCTCTGCACTAGAAGCAAGCAGGTACGCATTTTTTTTTTAACTAAGTAGCACATAAATTAATACTTCACATCCAGTCTAATTAGGCGGAGATGGCTTAGTTAGAATTCATTTCTAAACAAGAAGAAAATCCAGGTTTGTGGCTAGAATGTAGCTCCAGGAGAGTGGAGAGCATGAAATGGTGAAATCTATAACATGTTCCTATAAACCCTTTGGTTATAGACCAGAGTTCCAAAACTTCATTATGCTTGCAGTGGAAAAGTATATTTGGAATCACCTTCCCTGAGGACTAGCAAAGTCCTGTTGATCTTTAAGGCATACCTACCATTCATCTTGGTTTTTCTCCCATCTCATTTTTTTTTTCCCCTAGACATGCCCAGAGTATTACCATTGATGTATTTTGCACCAGCATTATATTATTATGAAACAGTATAGGACACATCCAGTTGAAATTTACAAACAGGAAAGAAAAAGCTTATGAAATAGGAAAAAGATGATGGCTCTCTTTGTTATACTGTGATTGTCTTGTTCCCTTCCTGGTGTGAATTTTCAATCAGCCAGGGTAGATGAGTGACTCAGAAAATGAGTAGTTAGGTCCTGTCAGCACCGTGAGACACACAGTGGTGCAGTGGGAGTAGCCCGGGCTGGTTCTGCACACATACCAGCTGCTGCCTGCGTCAAGGTCCCTGCCTGGAGGCTGCCCTGCGTGCCCTGCGTGCTCTGTTGTGTGAGGCTAACAGTCCCTCCCCCCGATGCAGGCGGAGTTAGGTTTCTAAATTTTAGGAATTAAGGTTTTAGATTTGGAAGGAACTTGAGAGACCATATGCTCCACATGTCTCATGATGGAGATTAAGAACGGACACATCCCAAAGGAAGCGATTCTCTGGTCCTAGGTCTCTGCCCCCTTTCACATCAAGGCATTCAACTAAGTGGTCAGCCTCCACTGTGCTTGTGTCTCTAGCCCGTTGCACTCGTGCTTCTGCCCCGGTTCGTCCACACTTAGCAGACAGTCTGTATGCGGCCCTTCTGCAGCCCATGTGTCTCCAGCGGCTCTGCTTTGCTGCAGCCCTTGGCAGCACCTGCAGCCCCTCCAGCCATGTCCACGTTCGGCCCCTGGGGAGCTGGCCCTCCAGTGTTCTTCCCATCTTTGCTGTTGCTGCTGTGCTCCTCGGATAGAAACACCTCAGTGAGCTCTGTGTCTACAATCCTGTCCTTTGCAGCACTGTCCTTGATAAACAGACATTGTGCGCTTTCTTGCTCAGAATTACCTTGGAGGACTTTTTTCTCCAGAAGAGCAGCTCTGAGCTCTGGAGTCAGGAAAGCCAGAGCAGCGTCAGCACACGGTAAATCCATCATGCTCTGCTAGGCCCAGAAATGCCGAGATAAGGATAAATAGGAAATGCGCATGGGATCAGTCAGTAGAGGTTGGGATTAGGCTTTGGCATTGGTCCTGCCTAGCGCCTGCCTTCCCTCCACACCAGTTCTGATGCTCTGGGACGGGGCACACCGTGGCAGGTCTCCAGACATTTTTGGGTTTCCTTACAGTGTGTTTCCTCACTACCTGACTGCCCATCCTCAGATGTGGGATGCCTCATAGAGCCCAGCAGGGGCTTTGGGGTCTTTGTTGTGTTTTTTTTTTTTTCTTTCACTGTTCGGCTTCCTTTTGAATGGGGTTGATGCTTTCTAATGTGGGGGGCAAGAGGGAAGTGCATCCAGTCCATTTGATGGCAGATGCACTGTGAGTGATTTCTCACCAGCTCCCAGAGCACCGAGCTTGCTCTTTCTGCTGTTGGGTAAATGTAAACTTGGAGTCCACTGCTCTGAGCGATTTCCCAGGTTGCTGCTAGGCGGTCAGCTTTAGCTGATTGAGGAGACAGCAGTAGTTGGTACTGGGGAGGTACTTGGGAGGGAGAATGAGGCAGGCAGAGAAGAAGAGGGGGCTTCGCGTATGAAGGGTAGGACAGGGCAAGAGAGAGGAGGGGGTTAGAGAATGGGATAAGAAGGGCACGAATGGGAGAGCCCGAGAAACGTGGTAGAAACATGCAGCTGTACCCACACTGACCTAAAATAGCTCCATCCCCTTGCCTGGGCCCTGTGGCCCGGGCCAGGCTGCGTCGGTGGCTTCTATGACCTCCCCGCTCCTCACCCCTCGCACCAGGGGCCTGCTGCACAGAGAGTTTGTCCTGAAAATTGATGGCGTGCATTTGCAGGTGCCTGAGCGCTGTAAGGCATGGGGGGGGGCGGTGGGGGTGGCAGGTTTTAACTTTGGGAATTACACTTCTCTAATTGTCTCTACTAGCCCTCTCTGGACTAGACAGATTTTGGAGAGAATTGCCACAGAATTTAACCAGTTACACTTTCATGCTGTTCAGAGCAAAGGCATGCCTCTTCTGGACAAAGTAAGACCAGTAAGTGTTGGTTTCGATTTTCAATTTGCTGTTTGCGAATTTCCTGGATGATTTTGGTTTGACCTAGCATTGCCCCCTGATAATTGCTACTCTACAGGATTTTGAAGCTAGCTTTGAATTTTTTTTTTTTTTTTTTAGTATCTCCTGCTTGGGACCCTGCTTCCATTATGTCACACTAGATAGATTTTGTGTAAAGACACAAGCGTAGTCTCCAAACTATGCAAGTAAAATTAATTCTGAATTTCATGTAACTTGACACATCATATGATGTAGTCAGAGTTCATTTATCCAAAGCCCTTGACTGGGTTTAAATGCACGTTTGTCAGATTTACTCCGTAGCTTAAGAGGCAAATAACTTTTTGTCATTCAGTAATTGTCTAAACTTCACTTTGATGAAGCCGACTTACTTTCAAAGAAATCATAGGGAGGGGACGCCTCAGTGGCTCAGTCAGTTAAGCCACTGCCTCTGGCTTAGGTCATGATCCCAGGGTCCTGGGATCGAGTCCCACCTTGGGCTCCTTGCTTGGCAGGAAGCCTGCTTCTCTTTCTGCCTTTGCCTCCTTATGTGCTTGTGCTCTCTCTCGACAAATAAATAAATAAAAACCTTTAAAAAAGAAAGAAAGAAAGAAAGAAAGCAATCATGGGGAGAAGAGATTCATTGTTATTCTCTAGGAAATGTTGGGATTTTAATCTTACATATATTCTGGTAGAATTAGAGGCTCGCTTTATATATATAACACATATGTATATAAATTATATACACATATATTTGAGCTTTTAGAAACTGTGGTGCCTGGACCTTCTTTCCTGGTCTCTCTGTTCTTGCAGCGTATAGCCCACATTACGGCCATGAGGCCTGTTGCTAGAAGGGCTTCAGACTTCCAATGTGGACATCATACGGCACTGCCTCTGGACTTAAGCTACATTTGACAAGACACGGGATGCAGAGGCGTTCGTTGGTCAAGTACTGGAGAAACCGTACATGGATGAGGTTTGTGCCCCCATGCACCTCATTCCACAAACACAGAGCATCTAATCTGGCTTCGTTTCTTGACTGGGTGCGAGAGAGCTCAGGGCTCTTCCTTGAAGATGCTCTTAGTTCCTGCTCTTCTGGTTGTAAGAATTTGTTGGTCCCGCTTGGTGCCCATCAGCATGGCAGGAATCAGGCATGCGCTCTTGTCTCTTCCAGTGATGCCATAACTCAGGGATCATCTTAATTTAGTAGGGGTGAGGGACTTGCCTAGGAAGAAGGTACGGATCAGAACATTTTCAGTTCAATTTCCATTTCCATAAGTAATACGTTAATGAAGTTGCCGAAAAGCGTGACCCCACCAAGGAGCCCATGCCCAGTGGAGGAGCTGGAAGACAGCTCTGTGCGCAGGGAAAGTCTGTGAGGGGAGGCGTCTTCGCAGAATTGATGTGGCTTAAGTCTTGAAGACCATGGGGGAGTTTGCCAGGCTAGGAAGGTGGGAGGGAGGGAATATTCAAAGATAAAGGGCTTTGAAGGGTGAGTTAGCAGGATAGTACCTTAAGTCCGGAACTTGGTTACCCAGTGTTCTTGACCTATAAGGATACAGTTAAATACAGGGAGTCAGTGTATCCTGCCTCTGAGCGGCCGGAGTATGGGCTGCACCATGTGAGGCCGCCAGCAATCAGCAGCTTCCAACTTAGAGAGCGTTGCTTTCATCTAGTTCAGGCTGACAGAAGTCATGAAGCCAGTCTCAGCGTTTGAGGGCTTTCTTCCAGTCACCTGCCAGTGCGAGTGCTCTTTCTGTCCAATAAGTATAAAGCTACCCACCATGACTTCAGGATGAAAGGCTTCCAGTTTTAAAACGAGACAGTATCCCAGTGATAGAAGTGAAATTGAAGGATTAATTTCAGTAATCTTCTCAGCTTCATTAAGACTACTAAAAGTAAATGATCTGTCAGTTCTTTGTATGTATCCTATTATAGTTCATAGCTCTCTCTGTGGGGGTGAAAGAGATCACATTATTCTTTGTCACTAAATGAAAATATTTTAGTTATTTAATTTATGCCCTTTTCATTGAACTGAATCTAATATGCTAAATTAGGGAAGTACTTTACATTTCCGTATCATTAAATGAACTGTGGCCACGTTTGTATTTTAAGTTTGTATGCTTGTCATTCACCTCCTGCAACTCAGCCTCTCCAAAAAAAAAAAAAATACTAAAGCAAAATAAGATGTGTTTTTCTTCCATCACTTTCCATCTCAGCCCTTTCCCTGTTCTGGAGATGGTATAGGATAAGGCCAGGGTGAAGATGGTACAGAGCTGTTGTCTGCAGATACAGTATTTCGCTTTTAAGCTCAGAAGGGAAGCAGATGAGTGTGTGTGATGTTTTAGCTTCAGGCCGTCTCTGTCCCTCAGCCTCTGTGTCCCCCAGGGTTGGAGCAGTATTCCCAAATCCCGGGACCTAGATTTTTATGCCGTTGTTACTTACCTCCTGTTTAGAAAGCATACTGAGTGGGGAGGAGGAAGGACGAAGTGCATTTTTAAGGTTTACTCGATTCTTTTCTCTGTAGTGTATAGTTCATACTTCTCTTTTAGGTGCTTTAAAAACAAACAAAAACACAAACAAACAAACAAACAAATAAATAAATAAAAATAAAACGCTCTTCCTTCTGCTAGGTGATTGTAGAGCAGATCGTTGAGTCTCATCCGGACGGCCTGAAGATCATGTATGCTAATAAGCTCCTGGAGTTCGTTCCTCACCACTGCCGCCTTCTTCGAGAGGTCACAGGAGGAGCCATCTCAAGGTGACGTAAAATGCTGTGTATGCACCTGAGCTCAGTTTAGTGACCACCTGTCACCTCCTCATGTGCCGCTGATCCCTGGCTGTCCTGTCTGACCCGGGAACGTGGGAACGTGTGCTCTTCCCTATTTGTTACCAGTGCTGTGAGGCAGGTGTCGCTTGCCTGGGTTTACAGGGAAGGGAATGAAGAGTGGGGACGAATCTCAACGGTGACATTTGTGTGACTCCAGAGCCTCTGCTTTTCTCTTGTCTATACTTTCTCCTTAACCAGGTTCAAAATCAAAATTGGTTTCCTTCCATTATTGTGATGTCATCATCGGTCTAGAAATACCAATTCATTTTAATTCAACACGTTTTATACTGATGGCAATTAAAGTCATGTTCGGTTTTCCCTCCCTCTCTTATTTCATTTCCATGGCTTTCCAGTTCTGTTTCATGAATATCCCATTACCTTCCACCATCTCCGTCATCCCAGTCCAGACCTTTGTCGCCTTTTGTTCGAGGGTAGCGGGCTCTCCCCACCTGGTCTCCCAGCTCCACCTGTCCCTCTTCATTGCAGCCCTCAGCTGTCCCACCTGCCCAGAGCTCTGCAGCCTTCCTGAGTCGCTCGTGGCTTCTCATCGCCCACAGAGGAGCATCCAGTCTTCCTGGCGCAACCTGTGACCCTTGGTGCTTGAGTCCTAGTGGTTCTCCGCTGTAGAACTTTCTACTGTGGAACTTTCCCCCCATACCACTATGGTTCCTGGCCAGACAGGAGCGCTTGACCTTCCCTAACACACCTGGTACAGAAGATCCCTGACTTCACCTTGGTTCAGTTTATGGTTTTTTGACTTTTTATAATAGTGCAGAAGTGATATGCATTTAGTTTGGATCTTTTCCCAGGCTGGCGATCTACAGTAGGGTCCTCTTTTGTAATGCTGGGCAGGGGCAGCGAGCACAGCCCCCCCCAGGCAAAACCACGTGATCACGAGGGTCAGCAACCAACACAACTTGAACCGTCCTGTTCTGGCTTTCAGTGCAGTGTTCAGTAAGTTACATAAGATACCAGACATTTTATTGTGAAATAGGCTTTGTGTTAGAGGATTTTGCCCAATTGTGCAATACTGTAAGTGTTCTCAACACATTTAAGTTAGGTGGGGCTAAGCTCTGATGTTCAGTCGCTTAGGTGTTTTCCATGCATTTTCAACTAAAGAGATTTCCAGCTGAACAATGGGTTTATTAGAAGCCGAGGCCGTCATAAGCCGAGGAACATCTGTCTATACTGTGCGCCTCTGTGTTTTCCTTCATTGCTTCCTGTCTCATATCCCTTTGTCTTTCTGTTGATCTGTCACTCCACATGAAGCTCCAGTCAAATACAACTTCTTTTTTTTTAGGTTATTTATTTATTTACTTATTAGAGAAAGCATAAGCAGAGGGGGAGGCAAAGAGTGAAGCAGGCTCCCCACTGAGCAGGGAGCCCGATGTGGGACTCGATCCCAGGACCCTGAGATCATGACCTGAGCCACCCAAGCGCCCCCAGGCTATGGTTATTTCAAGAAAAAGTCCTATTTGTGAATTCTTCATCTAGTGAAGATGAATTAAAATCAGAAAGTCAACTCTGCCACCTTTAAAAACCCAGGAACAAAAAAAATTCCACGACCAGGTATAACCCTATCCACAATAAATCACTTTCAATCCAGTCCTGAAAACTAATACAGAGTAGGAAGAAAGCATTACAGAAAAATTTTGTTTTCATTAATCAAGCTGGAAAATAACGGGCCTTACACGAATGCCCTTTAGGAAGACAATTCTTATAGTTTTATGTTGATGGAAACTAATATTACATTCGAAATGCATGTTAAAACCATGACTGTAGATTAACTACCACTTTCAGTCGTCAGAAGATGAAAAATGGTCAAGAGTCACCCAAACTGAATCCTGGTTCCTCCTGGAAAATATGTTCCTAGATATTTTCCCCCTGAACTACTGTGCTCTTTCTGTATCTTACACAGCAGACACTGCGATGCACAAAACCATCCAGAAGGCCTTTGAGGGCTGACAGCCTGCTGGAACAATGAGGAATTCACCCGGGTTTCTGCCTTTCTGCCGGGCCCAGAAAGTTCTGGGTAACCCAGGTGACGTGTCATGAGAATACAAGTGTGCCTCACACCGTACGTATCATCTCCTCAGGGTAGACACCAAAATCCATGTTCGTATATGAAAATCTGAGATGCGTACAGAAATCAAGAGTGATTCTGTCATCTTGAAAGAAAAACACACTGTTGCGCTGCCACATGCCTCGTTTCTCCTCGAGTAACTGCAGGAAGTAGCGATTGCAGTCAGAAATCTCAGAAAGAAAAATTAGAGTAAGGGCAACACCTGAAGTTTACTCCTGAAAATACTTGGAGAACGACTGTGACCAATAAACCAGGGCTTAGTTCATGAGAGTATGTCAATGAGCTTATATCATCCCATGTCCTGGTCAAACCCTCATGTCTGGGAGATGGAGGGATGTCTTCATCTTCCAGAGCTACTATTTGGGAAAAAGGTGGAGACAATACTGAGTCCCTACTTCAGCAGGAGAGCCAAAAACACCTTGCCCCTCCATAATCCCAAATGAAAATAAACATCTTGGGGCGCCTGGGTTGGTTAAGCTTCTGCCTTTGGCTGGGATAGAGCCCCACGTCGGTCTCTTTGCTCAGCGGGGAGCCCACTTCCCTCCTTCTCTCTCGCCTGCCTCTCTGCCTACTTGTGATCTCTGTCTGTCAAATAAATAAAATAAATATAATCTTTAAAAAAGAAAAGAAAAGAAACATCTCATTTTACTAGTGTGCAGCAGTGACTATGCAGGAGAAATTATATTATTATTAGATGATATATTATTATTATTATTATTCTTGTACTATATTGTTAAACTTTTGAATTCGGACACCTAAAATTTTTAACAAAATATGAAGACCTTTTTTTTTTTTTAAGATTTTATTTATTTGAAAGACAGAGATCACAAGTAGGCAGAGAGGCAGGCAGAGAGAGGGGGAAGCAGGCTCCCCACTGAACAGAGAACCCAATGCGGGGCTTGATCCCAGGACCCTGGGATCATGACCTGGGCTGAAGGCAAGAGGCTTTAGCCCACTGAGCCACCCAGGCGCCCCATGAAGGCTTTTTTTAAAGAACAAAAACTTCAGACTATATCTTTATCCTAGAAGTTCCCACTACAACTGGCTTCTGTCTTGGCCAACATTTAGCCATTCAGATAAAGTCCGTATTTAGTGCTTCGTGTGTATGCATGTGTAAAATAAGAGGACAGTCATAAATCTTTAAGATTGTGTATAATAACCGTGCAATAAGGATTCTTGATACACAAGGTCTCGTCTGGGGAAAACAGCTGGAGAACAGTATGCAGTTTTCAAATGACGGAGGGGAAATACGCATTCGGTTATGAGAAAGGGAAGGAGAACAAGACCAAATATTAATAAAAGGGAAAAAAGCTTTTTCTGCCATCTTTCCGTGCCGCAGTAACAGTGTGAACAAATGTCCCACAGATGCCCTCAAGAACATTAACACTGCTGAAAGGGGGGGCGAAGGCCAGGTTCTTAGGAGGCCCTGCACCAAAGTCATCGTCCCGTTTCCTCACTGTGATGACGAAGCATGAGTACATTGGCAAATTTGAAATTATTGATGACCACAGAGCTGGGAAAACTGCTGTGAACCTCACGGGCAAGTTAAACAAGTGTGGCATGACCAGCCCTAGACTTGTATAACTGAAAGATCTAGAAAAGTGGCAGAATATTTCCATCCCCTCAGTTTGGTTTCACTGCATGGAAAAATTCTTCTGGCATCATGCACCATGAAGAAGGAAGAATCCAGGCAGGAGGGAAAATCCTGGGATTCCTTTTTCCTAGAAATATAATATACATGGCACATGAAATGCCTCAATGGGGAAAAAAAAAGGAAAATAAATTACAGTCAACTAATGTTTGACAAGGGTGCCAAACAATTCAATGGGGGTAAGAACAGTATTTTACTCCCAAGCAGCCACATGCAAATAATGAAACAGGAGTCCTGCCTCACACCATACAGAGAAAATAACCCAAAATGCATCAAAGACATAAATGTAAGCATTAAAATGATAAAGTTCGGGATGCCTGGGTAGCTCAGTTGGTTGGACGGCTGCCTTCTGCTCAGGTCATGATCCCGGAGTTCCCGGATCGAGTCCTGCATCAGGCTCCAAGCTCCACAGGGAGTCTGCTTCTCCCTCTGACCTTCTCCTCGCTCATGCTCTCTCTCTCATTGTCTCTTTCTCAAATAAATAAAATCTTTTAAAAAATAAAAATAAAGTAAAATGATAAAGTTTTCAGAAGAAAACACAAAGGTAAATGTTAGTGGTCTTGAATCTAACAACGGCTCCTCAGCCAAACACCAAAGTACAAGCAACTTAAAAAAAATAATAAACAAATAAATGGGACTCAACCAAAATATCCCAGTTTTGTGCTTCCAAGGACCCCATTGACAAAGTCAAAAGACAAGCCACTAAATGGGAGAAAATATTTGCAGGTCATATATAAGGAACATGCATTCAGACTGTGTGAAGAATTCTTACAACTCAAATAAAAAGACAACCAAGTTAAGAAATGAGCAAAGAGGGGCGCCTGGGTGGCTCAGCGGGTTAAGCTGCTGCCTTCGGCTCAGGTCATGAACTCGGAGTCCTGGGATCGAGCCCCGTATCCCCGTATCAGGCTCTCTGCTCAGCAGGGAGCCTGCTTCTTCCTCTCTCTCTCTCTGCCTGCCTCTCTGCCTGCTTGTGATCTCTCTCAATAAATCTCTCTCAAATAAATAAATAAAATCTTTTAAAAAAAAAAAAGCCGCTGAGCAAAGAACTTGAATACACATTTCTCCAATATTCAAATGTATACATTAATATATAAATGTATATATAAATATATTTTACATTATCATATATTTATATAAAAAATATTTATGTAAATATATTTACATTCTTAAATATGTATTTAAATATAAATAAAATATGAAATATATATATATAAATATATATTAAAGATACATATAAGGTATATATAAAATATATGGGACAATAAGCACGTGAAAATATGCTCAACATCACTAATCATTCGGGAAATGCAAATCAAAACCATGGTGAGATACCACCTCCCACCCCCACGTGGATGGCTACTATCAAAAAACCCAAAAGCAGGTGTTGGAAGGATGTGAAGAGCTGGAACCTGTAAATTGCTGGTGGGCTTGGAAAATGGCGCAGCCACATTAGAAATGGTTTAGTAGCTCCTCAAAATGCAGAACACAGAGTTGCCATATGACACACCAATATCACTCCTGTGTATAGAGCCAAGAAAAAAAAAACTATGCCCACACAAAAACTTGTGCATGAAGGTTTAGGGTTTATTCGTAATAGCGAAAAGGTGAGAACAACCCAGATGTTCATCAACTGATGAAGAGATAAATAAAATGTGATCCATCCAGCCAGTGGAATATTATTCAGCCTTGAAAAGGAATAGAATTTTGATATGTGCCACGACACAGAGGAGCCTTGAAAACATTCTGCTGATTGAGAGAAGTCAGTCACAGAAGACCACATATTGCATAATTTGATTTATATGGAATTTCCAGAATAGCTAAATCTACAGAGACCGAAAGTAGATTAGCGGTTGCCTAAGACTGGTGGTGATGGCTAAAGTTTTCTTTTGAGGATGATGAAAATGTGTAGGGTAGTTCAGTATAGTATAGTTAACTATAGTGAAAGCCATTAAATTGTCCACATTAGATGGTGAGTGGTATGGCCTGTGAATTATATCTCAATTAAGCTGTCATCGAAAAATGCAAAGAACTTCTATATTTATCAAGTAGAAAAAGAATGAACTTGATTAAAAACATCAAAAATGGGGAAAAATAAAAACAAAACAAAATAAGATGGGAGGAATAAAATCATGACTGTTTATCATTAATTTAAATGTGTACAGACTGACTTTTTCTATTAAAGCACCTATCAGGGGGTTACAGATCCACGCTGTTCAAGAAACATACTTAAAATGCAAAAGGGATTGAGAATGTATCAGGTGAGGAGATACCATGCAAAAGAGAAAGCCGGAATGGCAAAATTCATCGCAGACAAGTTGGGTCTAAAGTTATAGGTACTAAGATGAAGAGGGACATTTTTAAAGGCAGAGTTTGGAAAGAAGATGTAAAAGGTATAAGCAGGTATACATCTAACAACATAATACCTAAAGACTCTAAAAATGCAATAACAAGGTAAAATTTTAGCTTTTCAAATGGGAGTATCTACTAGAAGGAGGGAAAAACAAAGGACACACAGAAAATAGACATCCTGGGGCGCCTGGGTGGCTCAGTGGGTTAAAGCCTCTGCCTTCGGCTCAGGTCATGATCCCAGGGTCCTAGGATCGAGCCCCACATCGTGGCTCTCTGCTCCGCGGGGAGCCTGCTTCCTCCTCTCTCTCACTCTCTGCTCTGCCTCTCTCTGCCTACTTGTGATCTCTGTCTGTCAAATAAATAAATAAAAAAATCTTAAAAAAAAAAAAAAAAAATAGACATCCTTATTTCCCTCGGAAAACATTTCTTTCTTACACCTAAGAAAAGCCATATTTGTAAAGATTAATGGCATACTAGGCAACAAAGGAAACCTTTACAAGCCTTCCAAATTAAAGATTTAAAGAACAGTTCTTTGATCACAATCCAGTAGAATCAGAATTAGATAACGTGGTAACAAAAAATTGAAACTACATACAAGTTAAGAAATACAGTCTTCAGTCAAAGAAGAAATCATAAGACGACTGAAGAAAATCTTGAAAGCAATGGAAAGGAGACTATTTCATACCAAAACTTACAGAAGACACCAGAAGTTATACTCTAAGGAGACTTTAGTGTCAAATGTCTTCAATTTCAAACATTTTTTTGAATAAAAGAAACTACTCATTTAAAAACCATCAGAAAAGGGCAGCTCAATCAAAAGAAAGGAAGTAGTTATAATAAAGATAATTTTTTTAACTAATAAAAAATATGAGGGGCAAATAAACTCAAAGTTGTTTTTATGAAAGACTAATGAAATAATAATAATAAAAAACTTCACATGCCCTATTAAGGATAAGAGAGGGGGAAGATAGGGTGTGGGAGGAGGTGGGGAGAGAGGGAAGGGGGATGGGGAAAGGGGGGTTTCAGGGAGGAGGGGACAGAGAGAGAGAGAGAGAGAGAGTTTGCAAAACAGATAAGGGTTGGGAACAGAGATATAAAAGCAAATGCATAATATAAAAGAATCACTAAACTGCAAGGCACTTTATACTAATCAATTTGATAACCTAGAAGAAACGATGATTTCCTAGGAAAACAAAATCATCCAAATGATTCAAGAATGGAAATTTCAGAAGATGAGTTCCAAGATCAGACAGGTTTGCAGCTGGATAACTGTCATTCTACTGTTAAATGGCAACAGGCAATTAAACAATAATAAGTCAATTCACTTGATGAAGCTGAGCACAATTTTAATACCCAAACCTGAGAGGGAGGAACGGGGAAGCTATTAACAAATCTGGCTTAGGACAGATTAGTTAACAGAAACTGAACTAATGTTAGCAAATAACAGAAGTCAGGCATCTATCAAAGGACTATATCCTGAGACCAACTTGGATTCATTCCAGGAAAATAAAGGGAGCTCAAGACCAGAAAATCAATAAGATTTACCTCATCACTAAATTAACTGTGAAAAAACTCTTAAGACCATAGCAATAAATGCATTTGATAAAAAAAAAAAATCACCTGATAAAAGGTGAGCAGCCATTCTTTATAAAAATGAAGATAAAAACAGAAGGACGTTATGGAGGGATTATTAACCGGGAAGCACTAGATCAAGAGGTAGATAAAATGAGCCCATATTTGTCAAACAGTGACAGAGCCCCATGCGTGTGTGGATAGAGGCGAATGAGCTCATGGATGAGCACCAGGCTGTCAACAGGTATTATAGGGACAAAGGCAGCGGTGAGGAGAGGAGAGTCTTAACAACAGGGAAGAAGGTAAAAGGAGGATTGCAGTTAAAAATTGTGCATGATACAAACACATGCAAATAAGACCGGATATTTTCCCGTATATAGTTTTTTAAAACCCTGCACACATTACTGGAACTACCAACTCTTGCTTTCAGCTCCGCAGCCCTCGCGTGCTTTTCCAGTACCAGGATGCAGGGGTAGATCCTCCGTTGGTGAAATCCTATGTCATTGTACTCCTAAAGGGACAGGTGAAACAGCGCAGGGGCTGGAGGTCGGAAATCAGGCATCGCTGCGCCCACCCCAGCTCCCTGCTCGCCCAGCCCCCACTCTTGAAGCAGCGGGCACTTGGAGCTGTTAAGAAGCAGGGATCTGAGCAGTTCTCTGGTTTCCCCTGGAGCCATCTGCATCCATCATATTTCCCACAGCTCTCCCCGAGTGTTGGTGCTGGCTCCCCCCGAGTGTTCCCTTAGCTCCTAGCACACCCTTCTTATGAGAGCACCTAGTACTCCCCGTCACAGTGCTCTGTCTGTCACATGCATCCATTGATCGACTTTGTGCTGGTTGAGGGCTGGAGCCCCCTGCTGTTAACTTCTCAAGTCCGTTTCTAATGCAGCAGCACCTGGCACTTAAGCACCCTGTCAGTACCTGCCAAATGAATGAAATGTACTCAAAACATAGTATGAAGTCTGCGTTTTGAAACTCCTTTTTGGAGCCGTTTGCTATCATTTTCCCAGGCAATTTAAAAAAATTCTAGCCTTGCTGCCAATAACCTGAAGGGGTAAAGGAATGCTGGTGTGCCCCATGGGACATGTCACTCTGGATGGTCCTTCGGCAGCAGGGACTTTGATAGCGCTCTTCCAAACCCAGCAGGATGGTGGAATGGGTACGTGGCTGAGTGCCTCCCGGGTCTGACCTGTGTGACACCACCCGGTGCCTGCAGCTGCCCTCTGGAAGGTGTTGCTTTGCGGCAGAGCCGGAGGGCACCAAGCGTGTGTCTGTCTCCAAAGTCCTGGGCATCACATCACAATGCCTTCCTGAGAAGCAGAATCAAGGACAGTTGCTGATCTTCATTCCTTCCCACCAAAGGTATCTCATACACCATTTTTGGAAGTTGGAGCCAGGGGGTGCCTGGGTGTCTCAGTCGGTTAAGTGTCTTTCTTCAGCTCAGGTCATGATCCCAGGGTCCTGGGATCGAGTCCCACACATTTGCCTCCCTGCTCAGCGGGGAGCCTGCTTCTCCTTCTCCCTCTGCCATTCCCCCCACTTGTGCTTTCTGGCTCTCTGTGTGTCAAATAAGTGAATAAAATCTTTTTTAAAAAGCTTGGGCCATACTCTTTAGCCATTCTACTTTCCCTGGGGTAATTTGCCACCTCCCTGAATTTACCTGCATCTTTCCCAAAATCTACTTATCTTCCAGCCTTCTTGACCATAATGAGTCTATAAATTTTCAATAGACAGTGTGAACTTACACTTGCTAATATTTGCATAACATGCACCTCTTTCGATCTCAAAGAAAGCTTCGCACCGCAATGGTCTCTAATCTCCAATTAGGTTCTGTTCCGGGATCCCACTGGAATTCTACGCGCCTGTCCCCTTAGATGCCATAAATTGTGGTCCAGTTTCCCAGCCAGCCAAGGGAAGCACATGGGAAATCTTGCTGAAGTATGAGTAAGAGCCAACGAAAGGGAACATATTTATCTGCCTCGAATGCTGGGACCTGAGGAAAGCAAGTTTCATTACAGACAAATCAGGAAGGAGGTGCAGATTGCTTTTTATGTCACTCTGGAGTGGAGCTCTGCCATTGATCATTAAGGCCATTTCCTGCAACGCACTCACCAAAGTGATACTCACTTCGGAGTGGACAAAACTTAGGAAATGGCCAAGGGGAACTCTGCTTACACTTTACACTCTCAGCATTTATTTGTATTAATTTCTTTATACGGCAGTATAGAGACATGAGACCACATTGAAAAAGCAAAGCTTGTCATCCTGTGGCCTTGGGTCAAGAATAGAGATAGTGCTGCTCATGTCAGTTTCAACCTCCAGTGGCCAAGGGTTTGATCTGATGCTCTTTCAAGTTTTCACCATAGCCTTTCTCAAGCTCAATGGCCAATAATCCCACAGGAGGAGATTTTAGGGCCCTCTCAAACTTCTGTTTTGCTATCTCTCCCCAGCCTGCTTCCTCTGCAAAAGTCACCACTTTGCCTGTGCATCTACCACCTCTTAGAGCCTTTGGAATCAGCCACGAATTGCAGTGCTGATTCCTTCCATGACCACATATTGTTTACAGGAAAACTCTTCTTCGTTATGCCTTGCCAGTCAGAGTGACGGTTTCATCCGCAACCTGGACCAGGTTCGGGAATGTTCTACACATAAATGTGAGCAAATGTCTTCTGTATTGAGAGACATGTACATTCTGTAAATGGACTCTATTGAAAAACCAATACATAGGGTACACTTATGTCCTGACCCAGCTGGAAGGAGGCACTTTATTTCCATCTTTCAGAAAATTGGTGTAACACATTGATTTTCATAACAAAGAAAGCAGTTTTGTGTCTTCTACCAAAAGACTGTCATAGTAAGCAATAAATTGCCTCTTTGGAGTGAACAAATTAATAAGATATTTTCTAAATTTCAAAATAACAAAGACAGGACGATGTCTGTAATGCTAAGTGCATCCCCTTAGTTGCAGGACATTGTGTCATGGACCACCTGAGCAATGACACATGGCGGCCGGTAGTCTGATTCACCTGGCAACCTGTTAAAAGAAAGTCTTGCACATGACAAGCTTTCAATAAGACACTGACAAGATGGCCAGGAAGCCAGCCTTAGCTGGCTTTTTCAGGTGTCCAGACATCTAGTCAACCTACCTCACCAACTCATCACCATGCTTACTGGAGTAAACCCAATCTCTTCCTTCCCCCATGGAGATGGGAGAAGAGCCACTCACACGTTTGTATGGAATTCTCATTCCCCCTCGCTCTTTCCCCACATGGCGCTGTCCGCGAAATAAATAAACAAATCTTTATGTCACCCGGAAGTTCCTGGGTCAAATTACACAACTCGGACAATTTTGGGTCACTACAGCCTTTTGTTTTTCTCTCCACCTTAAGCCTTCTGGGTGACCAACAGCTATCTAAAACTCATGTTGCTGCCATATGCTGTTGTTCTGCTTCATCTTCCCAGTAAAGTTCAGTATTTTTCCCTAAAGTTTGGTTTATCAGTATCTCCAGCGTCTATCTCCAGCTAGGGTCATGATCCCAGGTCCTGGGATCAAGTCCCACTCTGGACTTCCTGCTCTGCGGGAAGCCTGCTTCTGCCTCTGCCTCCCATCTCTTATGAATATAAAAAGAAAATCTTTTAAAAAATTAAAAAAAACCATTTCTATCTTCCCACTTTTAAAGATTAATTCTAGGAATTATTGCTATAATTCCAAGTGTCCTATCTCTTTCTTAAAAAGTCTACTCCAGGGCACCTGGGTGTCTCAGTTGATTAAATGTCTGACTCAAAATTTTGGCTCAAGTCATGATCTCAGGGTCATGGGATTGAGCCCTAGTGAGGCCTCCGTGCTCAATGGGGAGTCTGCTTCTCTCCTTTTCCCTTTGCCCCATCCCCCTACTCACATGTGCACACACGTGCTGTCTCTCTCTCTCTCAATAAATAAATAAACAAATCTTTAAAAAGTCTTCTCCAAAGGGAGTTTGAGAAATAGTCCAGTAAGGGGCTGGAAGAAAATATTATAAGTTTTATTCATATTTCATGTCATCCATTTAACTGTTTAGCTTTTGCATGTCATTTATAATGTGCATAATAATTTAGAGTAGTAGAGTCTATAATTTATCAAAAATTTGCTTAAATTGGTGGTATGTACGCAAATATTTTTGTATGTATGTATGTATGTATTTACGTATTTATTTATTTTTGTGAAAGAGAGGTGCACAGTAATAAAAGGAGATCACTGCTCCAGGGACCCAGATATTTCCCCAAGTATGTTTCTTTCCATTCCCTCTGGGCTTCATTAGAACCCCTTAACATCAATCTTGTCCCTAAAACACGCCCTCTGCAGCACCAAGTTCGAATGCTTAACTCGGGCCATCACTGCAGGCTGTACCGGGATGACCTTAGGGAAAAGGGTGGTGGGTCTCACGGGTTAGCTGTGTCACCTCCATGAACAGTCCTTTGTTCTGAACAGCTAGTGCAGCCCACGTTTGCAATCACAGGCTCTGGCACCAGAGTGGGCGTAGATCCCAGCTGGCCCCTCAGTAGCAATATGGCTTTGGGAAAGTTGTGTCATTTCTGGCCCAGACTTAAGGCTCATCCATAACGTGGAGGAGAAGACAGTGTGACCCTCAGTGGGCTGTTGAAAGGATCACAAGATGGATCGACTCAGATGATCCGAGGTACCCAGCACACAGTAGGCCACAGTAGAACAAAAAGTTGTTCTATTGATCTTATAGTTACTATTACTCATACTAACAAAACTGATCATTTGAGATGATTTTCAAGTGAAGTTTCTTTGCCTGGATTTCTAAGATTAACCTACTTCAAACTGAATTCTGCTCTACTGTGAAAAACGAGCTAACCAGCAGGTTTCTTCTGCGTCTTTTCTGAACTTTTTAGGATCCTCTCTAGAGAAAGGTTCTAAAGGAAGGCAAAGTGCAGAAATACTCTTGCTTCAAAGGATGTGTAGGAAATGATTAATTTTGCCAAAAAACAGTGCCTTGAACATAAAAGATGTTTGACGAAGCTCACTGTAGACAGTGTATCCCTCCAGGATTCATAAGTTGAAAACTCAATGTCCAAAGGGACATAACTAGGAGATGGGGTCCTTGGGAGATGTTTAGGTCATGAGGGTGGAGTCCTCATGGGCGAGATTAGTGTCTCCATAAGAGAGACCCCACAGAGATCCCTCGCCTCCTCCACCTTGGAGGTTATAGGGAGAAGATGGTCATCTGTGACCCAGGAAGTGGGCACTTGAACAGACACGGAATCTTCCAGGGTCTTGATCGTAGACTTCCCAGCTTCCAGAACTGAGAGAAATAAGTATGTCTTTAAAGCACCTAGTTTATGGTGCTCTTGTTACATCAGCCCAAACTAAGATAAAGCTTGCCTCTTATACTGAAAAATAACACAAATGTTAACAACAATTAAAAAAAGGAACAATGTGGCCAATGACATGTAATGAACATCATCTCTCCTCTACAGAGCCAAGAGCTTAATTAGTTTCGGGCAACTCAGTAGAGTATGATTAAACCAAAGAGCAGCAAGATGTCTAAATGCTCAAGTCCTCTGCCTCCTACTTTTCTGTCAAAACAAAAGAAAAGCCCTAGGCTGGTTTTGGTTGCCACCAAGCACAAAACAGCCAAATTCCAAATTAGAAAGCTCTGGGGTTTAATTGTGGATGTATGGAATTACATAGAAGCTCTCTTTGATCATTCCAAAGGATGTTTCCCTCAAAGGTTACAAATACATCTCAGCCTACCAACCATCTCAGGCCTACCACAAAAATTATATATATATATATATATATATATATATATATATATATATATATACACACTTTTAGCATTTTAAAATGTGTCTAAATTTCAGTTTCGGATCCAGTTTTGACTATTGTTATGGGCTTAGTTGGATGCCCCCAGATTCCTACATTGACGTCCTAACACCCAGCATCTCAGAATGTGGCAGTATTCAGAGACAGGATTTTTAAAGAGGTGATAAAGGGAAAACGAGCTCACTGGGGGTGGGCATCAAGCCAACAGGACTGTTGAGCTTACAGGAAGAAGAGATTAGGACACAGACAGTACAGACTGAAGGACAATCGTTTGAAGACAGAGTGGAGAACACAGCTATCTGCAAGCCAAGGAGAGACGTTTGAAGAATCGAACCCTACTGCCACCTTGATCTTGGACTTCCAGCGCCCAGAACCATGAGAAAATAAATTGCATGTTGCCTAAGCCACCCGGCTGTTGATATTTTGTTTACGACAGCCCATGACTCAGAAATTTGAGGACCCCCCCCCCAGACTTTATCCTGAAGTTCTGTTTCAGCTTCAGGGGCTTGTGTAATACTACTGTATCAAGGAGGGAGGCTCCTGCCATTCCCTGCACTGGGTCATTGAGACACTGCACAGCTCTCCCCAGGGCTGGCTACATAATTTACAAGCCCCATGCAAAATGAAGATATAGGGCCCTTTGGGCAAAAACAGGGAGGAAGTGTTTGTTAAAGGTACTAAAATAGAAAGCTCATTTCCTCCATGGTCTGTCTTCTGAAGGGGCATGGCTGCTGTTTTCTATTTGCATTTAATGTCATTCCAAGCAAATAAAAATTTTAAAATGTGATTATGGGCATGATTCTTGCCATTCATCTTCACAGGGTGCAATGTCAGTGTTAAATAATTCACGCAGGGATTCCACAGCTGGGGCACACCCATGTGCCCTCTTCTTATCAGAACCGTGGAAACCCTGCACAAGACCAGCTCTGCCATCTTTACCTCACCTGGGGACTCACACATGTTCCACCGACCCTGCCTCCCTCGGCTTCCTGATGAGTAAGGAACTTGACAGGATCAGGAGCCGGGGGCTGCCTTTCTTTCCCTTCCCTCCTAAGTCACCACTTCCAAGGCTTGGCTAACACAGGGAGTTGACATGAGTGAGAAAGGAAAAGACAGGGTTCTGGGCTGCTCACAAGAGGCCACTGCCTCCTGCCGGTGCTCAGAGCAAGCTCTGGTCTGTAGGGAAGGCGAGCTCCGGTTGACTCGGTCATAGACGTCACGTGGTCAGCGAGTCTCGTTGACCACCACTCACGAGGTGTCCATTTCCATGCTGTGCTCCCCGGGCAGGGCGAGCAGTACATGCAAATGAGGAGGCAAGGAATGGTGGATACCCACAGTGGGCTGTCCCCTCCGCTATGTACGTGCTCCACTGTCCCACCTGTTATGCCCCAATAATGGGTCCATGATTAAAAGAGCGAGACTGATACAAAGCGAAGGTCAAACAAAGCTTTATTTCACACCAAGCATCAAGAATAAAACTGACCAGCCAGGGCCGCTTTTCTTACAGAGAAGTCAACCCCTCTCTCCTTTACGGACTAGCTTTTAAGGACATAGGCCATGTGGTTGGGCCTGGTCATGCACAGGTGGCCAATGAAATTGTAACACACAGAGAAAGCTGCACAGTGATGCTAGGTGACCAATTGAATTACAACTTACCTTTTAGTAGATATTTGACCTAGCCTATCACCTTGGTTAGGATTGGCGCCCAAAAGACTCACAAAGGGCGGGACCCATACTCCTTGGTAGCTAGGGAGACAGTATGCAACCCTCCACTGATCAGATGTCTTACCTGGCCTGACCCACCCTTGTATTTGGGCTTTGTTACCTGAGGTTGATTTCCGGGACTTGTTTTTAAGTAAGTCCTCTGGGAGAAGGGGAGCAGGGACAGCTTAAGGGTTAAACAACAAGGTTATTGTGTAACCTCAATGGAAGCCTCTGGCTAAAATATAAAAATATAAAATAGGTCCTTACACCACCCACTTCGCTCAAAAAACACAAAGTAAAAAATAAAACTGAGTAATTCCTAGACAGTGAGAGAGAAGCACACTGACTTCACCTTAGAACCCTTCTGAGGGCGGTGCTTGGCGGGGGTAGGGGGGTGTGAGGGGATTGGGGGTGGATAATGGGACCTCTCAGGGTGTGGCCAAAGGGCAGGGCCCTTTGGGAAGGGGCTTTCTGGGGGAGGGGCCCTTCTGGGAGCAAAGCCCTGGGTGGGGGCATTCCCTCTGGGGGCAGGGCTGGGAGCAACCCCAGAAACCTGGCCCACAGAGAAGCTGGTCCTGTCTCTCCCTCTGCCCCCTTTCCCCAGGGACCCCTAGGCTTTGGAGACTAAAGTCAAAATTAAAGCCATATGTCTAAATGGTTCATACTGTGGTTGGGTAGTGTTTTTAACATATTAATTGACTGGTTTTTCTCAGTATTTGTCAAACCTTTCCCAACTCAAGGCTTTCTCTTAAGCAGCAGCGCAAGGCTGGCCCTTTAGTTGGGTCAAGCTCTTTGGTGATTCTCTGTAAAAACCCACCCTCTTGCGCTGCTCAGGAGGGCAGTGTTGCATCCTAGGATAAACATAAATATACATCAAATGTGTTTACAAATTATATTTATATGTATACATTCAATTCTATGTTTACATATATATGTATAAAATAAAAATAAAAATATTGTTTAAAAGGCTGTTTTCCAGGGTGCCTGGGTGGCTCGGTGGGTTAAAGCCTCTGCCTTTGGCTCAGGTCATGATCCCAGGGTCCTGGGATGGAGCCCCCCATCGGGCTCTCTGCTCAGCGGGGAGCCTGCTTCTCCCTATCTCTGCCTACTTCTCTGCCTACTTGTGATCTCTGTCTGTCAAATTAATAAATAAAATCTTTAAAAAAATGCTGTTTTGCAGGGAACCTGGGTGGCTCAGTCCTTAAAGCGTCTTTTTTCCACTCAGATCACGATCTTAGGGTCTTGGGATGGAGGCCCACATTGGGCTCCCTGCTCAGCAGGAAGCCTTCTTTTCCCTCTCCCACTCCCCCTGCTTGTATTCCTGCTCTGTCTCTCTGTCAAATAAATAATTTTTAAAAAAGAAATACTTTATTAAAAAAATATATGTAAAATGCTATTTTGCCTTCTATCCTGGTAAGATTGAACTCATTCCTAACAAGAGATCTTCCTTGACTCTGTGATAAAAATTTAACATTGTCTTAATGAATCCTCACAACATCTGCCTCCCCAACCCTTCTCAGATGTTACAATTAAGGTTCAGTGAAGTCCAAACACTGGGCCTGAGGTAATATACCCAGTATGTGGCCTCTTGGCATAGTCTCGCAGCCCAAATTTGGGGCAAGGGTGTTTGAGTGTCGTTGGCCAGGATGAAAAAGATGAAAGATGAAAAGAAGGGTAGTCTTGCTTTTTGGCCCAAAAAAAGAGGATTTAGAAAGGAGACCTGTCGCCCAAAGGAGGAGGCTCCCCACTGATCCCGGCTGGGGAGGAGTCAGAGCAGAAGGGAAACTCCCATCACCAAGGAGAATGGGCTTCTCCTTCATACAAAAGTATAGGATTCCTCTCACCTGATATGTATCTGTCCCATAGTCATCCCCCTGTGCCTGCCCCATAATAGCATTCACAGGAAATGGCTGAGAGATACATTCAACTTGCAGAATTATAGCAAATAAAGTAATCTTTGACCCATCTTCGGAGCTTCTGATTACAGGGAGCGGCCAAGCCATCCTAGGGCAAGTGCACTCATTTCAAGAACCAGTAAAATGACTCCAAGAGTATCATAAGGGCTAGTGATCATGACTGGTCCAGAAATATTTCTGGGAGTGCCTTTTAACATCCCTCCCATCATTTCTTCTCATCTCCAAGGGAATGGTACTTAGGTATTCTGAAAGAAATATGCATGACTAGTAAACTGTGTGTGACCCCTGCCGCCTAATTCATCCCTCACCAGCAATTAACACTGATGGTTTGAAGGATGGCTACTCCCCTGGCAGGGCAAGAGCTGAAGCAGAATGTATGGGGCGAGGCGACTCTTCCCCCTGGATATAAATAATTAAACCCAGTAGCGACCCTTCCTGCCTGGCCACTGTCATTTAGGTATGGCTGATTATCCCTAAATGGGAATGAGATGGGGGCGGGGGGGGGGGGGGAGGGAAGCAGGTGACGGTCAAAAAAAACTACAGTAGCTGCCACTGAGGGTCCAACCTGGCATTAGACTGAGCTCAAGTCCTGATTCCATCATATACGAGCTGTATGAACTTGGAAAACTGAGTTCAACTCTCGAAGCATCTGCTTTGCCCCCCCTTGGAGTGAGAATAGTCAGTAGTATTGACTTCACAGGGCTTATTAGGAGGATTAAATTAGATACTGTTCATTTAGCACAGTTTCTGGCCTATAGAAGGCACACATAAAAGTTGATTATCGTTTTTATGGACCTCCAACTTTAAGCCTTCTATAAAGAACCAAATGATATCTCTGAAAAATACCAACTGCCTACAAGGTTGTAGGGAAAGTGGTATCTATGTTGACCTGATTAGAAAAAAGTGGAAAATCTCTCTTGTTTAAGCTTTGTTGAAAATTTTCTAAACTCTGTCCGCTCTTCTGCTTTAGTAATTAGAACAAACGTTGGAGACTCGTGGTTTTCTGATAACTGAGTTGCTCGTTGTTAACGCAGGGCAATTCGACATTAGTGTTTATTTAAAAAATTACCGCAAATGAAGATAAATGGTGAGACGTGCACTAAATTTGATGAAAATCCTGACGTGTGTGTTTCTTCTTGGGATTCTCTCTCTTTTTTCTCCTATGATCTGAGAGCGGATTACATTCTACTTGGGTGATGGCTCAGGTCAAATGTGTGGTTTTGCAGGTGTCTATCCTTTCACAGACAATCTTGGAAGAACCATCATTGTCTCTGTAAGAAAACGGAGGGGAAAATGTGATTTTAACACTCAACCTACAACAGTTCAACAATCTACCAATGTGAATTGAGAAACGCTGAGCAGGTCCCCCTTCTAGTAAGGAATATCTCTCCCTTTTTCTTATAATACCTGAGTTTCTACAACTGAGAAATCTACTCTTTTGTGTAAAACAGCTTCCCAGGATTGTTTCTCCTTTAAACGCATTCACAGGAAATGGCTGAGAGATACATTCAACTTGCAGAATTATAGGAAATAAAGTAATCTTTGACCCATCCTGGGAGCTTCTGATTGCTGGGAGGGGCCAAGCCATCCTAGGGCAAGTGCACTCATTTCAAGAACCAGTAAAATGACTGGGGACAGTGAACTTTGGGGATGGCACTCAGATCCCTTTATTTTACTGGACAACTGTGGAGCAGGGGTTGGGTGTGTTTCAAGAGGGAAAATATCCACAAGGGGACAGAAAAAGGACATAAATATACAAAATCCCATTTTCCAAGAATGTAAAAAGCTAACTTCCAGGGGAGCCTGGGTAGCTCAATTGCTAAGCATCTGCCCTTCGGCTCAGGTCATGATCCCAGGGGCCTGAGAATCCAGCCCCGTGTCGGGCTCCCTTCTCAGAGGAAAAACCTGCTTCTCCCTCTCCCACTCCCCCTGCTTGTATTCCCTATCTCGTTGTGTCTCTGTCAAATAAATAAATAAAATCTTAAAAAAAAATGCGAACTTCCAATATTTATTTTTTTTCCTTTGCTCTAAATATCTCAATGTTCACTTGTTGAAAGCAATTGATTGAAGCCCTGGAAAGAAGTGGTAGATTGAAGCACTCATCAGAGTTGTTTGTGCTGCTTTGCAGGGGTCTGGCTGCACTAAATTATTTCAAGAAGTATTAATTATCTAAGTCACTCAGAAGAAGCCATTTACCTATTTGATTTTCTTTTTTTGAAGAGAATCTTTTTTTTTAAGATTTTATTTATTTGTCAGAGAGAGAGAGAGGGAGCGAGAGTGAGCACAGGCAGACAGAGTGGCAGGCAGAGACAGAGGGAGAAGCAGGCTCCCTGCCGAGCAAGGAGCCTGATGTGGGACTTGATCCCAGGACGCTGGGATCATGGCCTGAGCCGAAGGCAGCTGCTTAACCAACTGAGCCACCCAGGTGTCCCCCTATTTCATTTTCTGTGGTTCTTGATCCTTCCCCCAAATTCTCACAGGCCTCCGCAGCTGTCACAGAGTCCGCTCCCATAACTATAATCCCTGTCCCATACTCTCACCTCCATCATACATCATACATACCTGATACAACCTCACCCTGGTAAAAACCCAACCCTAAGATCATGACCTGAGCTGAAGGCAGCAGCTTAACCCACTGAGCCACCCAGGTGCCCCTTTCACATTAAATTCTCAGCCACAAATCCAAGTATGTTTCTCTGACCAACAGAATCTCCACTCTTCTCGTGAAATATTTTGACTATTTCACATCTTCTTTCCTCCAACCTCAAGCCAGGGCTTCTCAACACTGGCCACACTTTTGAATCACCTGGAAGACTTTAAAACACAGGAGTGCCCACCTCCAGAGGATCTGATCTAATTGGTGTAGAACCAATTAGATTAATATCCAATTAGGGTCTGGATATAAGTGTGCTTTTAAAATTCTCCCAGTGATTCTAATGTACAGCCATTTTGTTCAGAGTGAGAATTGAACACCTTCCATCAGATACAGCTGATGACCGACCATTCTGATGACTTCACTGAGAAAAGTAAATTGAGGGCACCTGGGTGGCTTCAGCTCAGATCATGGTCTCAGGGTCTCAGGCTCTCGTATCAGGCTCTCTGCTCAGCAGGAAACCTGATTCTCCCTCTCCCTCTGCCTGCCTCTATGCCTACTTGTGATCTCTCTCTCTCTCTTTCTCTCTGTGTCAAATAAATAAATGAATAAAATATTTTAAAAAAAGAAAGAAAAACAAACTGGGTGGGTGTGTAGGTGGCTAAGTGATTAAGCGTGTGAATCTTGGCTCAGGTCATGAGCTCAGGGTTATGAAATCGAACCCCACCTCAGGCTCCATGCTCAGCGGGGAATCTGATTGAGATTCTCTCCCTCTCCTTCTGTCTCTTCCCCCTGCATGTGTGTGCTCCTGCTCTCTCTCTCTCTCTCTCTCTCTCTGTCAAATAAATCTTGAATAGAAAAATCGGTAAGGAAAGAAGACCCACAGAATCCCACTAAGTTTACCTGGGTGGAACCCTTACTCCAATCCCTTCTGAGTGAGGACAAGCCCCTCCACTTGGGGTTTCTTCTCATTTCCCTGATCTCTGAGTATGAATGTGCTCCAGGACCCAACCTCAGACTTCTCCTCTGTCTACACTGAGTCCTTGGTGACTGTCCCTCTTCTACCATCTGTCTCCTGATGACTCCACATCTCCACCTCCAGTCCAGACCTGGATTTTGAGCTTTCTTCCACTGCCTGCTTTCCAGATCTACCTAGATGAGTTAAACCCAACATGTTCAAAACCAAGCTCTTATTCTTCTCGAGCTCTGCTGGTCTTGCAATAGCTCAAACAGGAAACTGTAGAGTCATTCTTGATTCATCTCTTTCTTTCACTGCCCACGTTTAATTCTTTGGTAGAAGCTGTGGATTCTATCTTCAAAATATATTCTAAATCTGACTAGTTCTCCACACTTCAGTTACTCCCACTGTGGTCCAAAACACCGTCTTCTATAGCCTGAGTTATTGTAATAGTCTCCTATCTGGTCTTCTGGATTCCATTTTTGCTCTGTTCTAGTTTATTTTCTACTCAGCAGTTAAAGCAATCCGTTTAAGACAAAAGTCAGACCTTGTTATTTCTCTGCTTTAAGATCTCCAATGGCTCCCCACTTCACTCAATACAAAATTCAGTCTTACAAAATTTAACACTCAACTTCCTTCTCAATTCATCTCCTACCTCTTCACTCAGCTGTCTCTGCTCTGCCTCCGCTCACCCAGCCTCCTTAGTGTCTAACAGAGTACAGCAAGTGCGTGCCTCCCTTGGGGGGTTGCACTTGTTTCCTCTTCTTAAATGTACCCATCTTGTTCTCTGAATCCACTCAAGGATCTGCCAATGTCTTTTTATCAGAGTAATCTCCCCTAACTGCACACACAGACAGCACCAGCACCATCACAATCAACATAGTTTCTGTCCCTCTCTACATTTGACTTCTTATCAACAGGTGACATATTATATATTTATTTATTTACTGTCTGTTCTCTCTCTTCTATTTGAATGCATGTGCTATAAAAATGGTATCTGTGGGGGCTTTTTCCTGATTTATTCTGTGTTCAGAAGAGGATTTGATACATAATACTCAGGATATAATCGTTGAACGAATGAATGAATCAATGGAAATATCAGGTTATCTCAATCATAAGAGAGATTTCTCTCAAGCATTTTCTATAGTATTGCCCTATTTCATCTTGGGGACCGGCGGCTCTGGAGCTATGGTACAGCAGGAGGTTTGGTAAGGAGCCCCCAGGCAGTGGTGACCTCACTTCCCTGACGACAGAGCTCAACGGAATTGGAACCAACATATCCAGGCACCCCATTACAGAGAAATCCCCCCTGCCCAGCTCATTTCTAGGCACATCCTAAAGGAAGAGTCATGTTCTTCTGCTGTACTGAAGCCGAGAGGTTGTAGGGAAAAGAGAGCTCGCCCGCCAGACACCTCCCCTCCCTGGCAGGTCATATCAGGATTTCCCAACGCCTCTGGGAAGGCGTTGGCTAATAAAATCAAAAGGTGACACCAGGGGGCTCAGAGTCAGAGAGTCCCAAACCTTCTGATCGACCGGTGTGGCCCTAGGTCTCCTCCCCGTCTCTCTATGTGTGTGCATGTGTGTGTGTGTGTGTGTGTGTGTGTGTGTGTGTGTGTGTGTACCTCTGGGTGTCTGTGTGTCTGTGTGTAAAAGGACCCGGCCATGCCATTGTGGGTGGAAATGCCCCAAGCAGGATCAGGCTGATGAGGGTTTAGATGTCTGGTGGGCAAGTTATGTTCACACCCAGTTTAAGGCTGGTTAAGTGGGATCGGATGGAGTGTCCAGATCCTTCTGCCCAGGGTTTATCCTGACACCCTGAACAGATGGGTCCATGACACAGGAGCGGGGCTAACCGTAACAGTAACCACTAACCCTGACCCTGAATCTGACTGTGAGCCTGCCCCAAACGCTAACCGAAACCCTGACCCTGACCCTGACCCTGTCTGTGATCCTGACCTGAATGCTAAACCTAAACCTAAGCCTGACACTGACCCTGATGTGGACCCAAACCTAAACCTAATGTTGATATTACTGTAACCAAGACTCATTCCTAACCATGACCCTGACCCTGACCCTAATCCTAACCCTGATGCTGACCTAACCCTGACCCTAACCTAACCCTGACCGTGACTGTGAGCCTGACCCTAACCCTAAACCTAAAGGTAACTCTAACCATGACCCTAATATGGACCCTGAACCTAAACCTAATGCTGACCCTGACCCTAACACTAACCCCTACCATAAACCAAACTCTAACCCTGACCTTACGCTGTCTAACCCTAACCCTAACCATAACCCTACTTCTAAATCTAACCCTAAACCCAATCCCAAACCCTACCGCCAAAACCTAACTGTAAAACTGAACCAAATATTGACCATAAACCAAAGCCTGACCCTAAACCTGACCCAGGCCCTGACCTTCACCTGACCCTGACCCTAATCTTAACCATGACACTAACACTGACCACTACATAATGCTGTCCCTGACCCGAATGTGGACTTTAAACCAATACCTGAACCTGGCCCTAAACCTGACACTGGCACTACATTTCACCCTGACCCTGAACCAGACAAAGACCATAAACCTAACCCTGAACCTAACAGTGACCCTGACCCCGACCCTAACACTATCCCTGACCCTGACTGTGAGCCTGACCCTAACTCTAACCCTAAACATAACCCTGACCCTGACACTAACACGGGCCCGACCCGAAACCTAACGCTGAACCTAACACTAAAACTAACCCCAACATTATCCCTGACACTGACCCTAACCCGGTCTAACCCTAACCCTCAACCTATCTCCTACCCTAACCCTTACCCCACTTTAACAATAATCCTGACCCTCTCCCTGACCCTGATCATAACAGTAACACTGAACTTTGCCTATGTCAGACCTTAACCTTAAACCTGACCCTGGCCTTGACCTGAACACTGACTCTAACCCTGAATGTAAACCTAACTCTGACCCAATCCGTGATCCTAAATAGAATCTAACCCTAAAGCTAACCCTGATCCTGAACCTACTCATAAAACAGAACCTAAACATCATAAAGCTGACATTACCATAACCATGAACCTAACCCTGACCCTGACCCTAACCCTGACACTAGACCTGTCCCAAACCTAATCCTGACCTGACATGAACCATGCCCCCAAACCAAAACTTGAACCTGACCCTAAATCTAACCATGACCCTGAACCTGACCCTAAACCTAACCTTCACCCAAACACTGACCCTGACACTGACTCTGACCATAATGCTAACGGAGACCCTACTGTGAGCCTGACACTAAACCTAACCATGAACCTAACACTAACCCTGACCCCTACCCTAAGCCTTACGCTAACCCTGACCCCAAGGACTTCTAACCCTAACCCTGATCCTAAGTCTTTCTTAACCCTAACCCTTAAACTAACCTTGTCTAAACCCAGTTCTGTTCACTCCAGCGGGGACGACAGCTGCACCCAGGTCTTCCAGGGGCTAGGGAGAGGCTGTATGGAGGTCATTGGATTGGCACTGCATTCAGTGGTGGGTGAGCCTGAGCAGCTGGGGACCGCTGGCTCAAGGAGCTCTGGTGTAGCAGGAAGTTCAGTAAGGAGCCCCCCGGCAGTGGTGACCTCACTTCCATGATGACAGAACCCAACGGAAATGGAACCCACGTATCCAGGCACCCCATTACAGAGAAAACACCCCTGCCCAGCCCATTTCTAGGCACATCCTAAAGGAAGTGACATGTTCTTCTGCTGTACTGAAGCCGAGAGGATGCAGGGAGAAGAGCTCGCCCGCCAGACACGTCCCCACCCTGGCAGGTCATACCAGGTTTCCCCAACATCTCAGGACCTTTGGCTAATAAAATCAAAAGGTGACACCAGGGGGCTCAGAGTCAGAGAGTCCCACACCTTCTGATCAACCGGCGTAGCCCTAGGTCTCCTCCCCGTCTCTCTCTCTGTGTGTGTGTGTGTGTGTGTGTGTGTGTGTGTGTGTGTGCATGCCTCTGCGTTTCTGTGTCTGTGTGTAAAGAGGACCTGGCCATGCCATCGTGGGTGGAGATGCCCCAAGCAGGATCAGGCTGAAGAGGGTTTAGATGTCTGGTGGGCAAGTTATGTTCACACCCCAGATGAAGGCTGGTTAAGTGGGATGGGGTACAGGGTCTACACCCTTCTGCCCAGGGTTTATACTGAGACCCTGAAGGGATGGGTCCATGACCCAGGAATGGGGCTAACCCTAACAGTAACCACTAACCCTGACCCAGACACTGACTGTGAGCCTGCCCCCAACCCTAACCCGAGCCCTGACCCTGTACCTGACCCTAACTCTGACCGTGATCCCGACCTGAACCCTAAACCTAAAGCTAAGCCTTATGCTGACCCTGATCTGGACCCTGGACCTAAACCTAACTCTGAGATAACCTAGCTATGACTCATCCCTAACATTGACCCTGACCCTGACTCTAATCCTAACTGTGATGCTGACCTAACACTGACCCTAACCCTAACCCTGACCGTGACTGTGTGCCTGACCCTAATCCTAACCTTAAAGGTAACCGTAACCCTGACCATAATACAGACACTGAACTTAAACCGAACGCTGACCCTGAACCTAACACTAACCCCTACCCTAAACCACACCCTCACCCTGACCTTACGCTGTTGACTTTAAACCAATACTTGATCCTGATGCTAAACCTGACACTGGCCCTAAACTTCACCCTGACCCAGACCCAGACCATGACCATCAACCTAACCCTGAACCTAACAGTAACCCCGACCCAGACCGGCACAATAAACCAGAACCTGACTGTGAGCATGACCCTTACTCTAACCCTAAACGTAACCCTAACCCTAACACTAACACGGGCCCTCTCCCGAATCCTATTGCTGAACCTAACCCTAACACTAACCCCTAACCCTACCTCAGAACCTTACCCTAACCAGGTCTAACCCTAACCCTCAAACTAACTCTAACCCTAACACTAACCCTAAACTTTAACAATAACCATGACCATATACCTGACTATGAACATAACCATAACCCTGAACTTTGCCTATACCAGACCCTGACCCTAAACCTGACCCTGGCCCTGCCCCTAAACCCAACCATGACCCTAACACTGACCACTACATAACCTTGTCCCTGACCCGAATGTGGACTTTAGACCAATACCTGATCCTGACAATAAACCTGACACTGGCCCTAGACTTCACCCTGACCCTGACCCAGGCCATGACCATAAACCTAACCCTGACCCTAACAGTGACCCTGACCCAGAACCTAACACTAACCCTGACACTGAATGTGAGCCTGACCCAAACTCTAACCCTAAATATAACCCTGACCCTGACACTAACACGGGCCCTCCGCCGAATCCTATCACTGAAACTAACCCTAACACTATACCCTAAACCTACCACAGACCCTGACCCTAACCAGGTCTAAACCTAATCCTCAACCTAACTCTAACCCTAACACTAACCCTAAACTTTAGCAATAACCCTGAACGTATACCTGATTATGCTCATAAACCTAACCCTAAACTTTGCCTATACCAGACCCTGACCCTAAACCTGACCCTGGCCCTGACCCTAAACCTAACCATGAACCTAACAATGACCACTACATAACCCTGTCGCTGAACCGAATGTGGACTTTAAACCAATACCTCATCCTGACCATAAACCTGACACTGGCCCTAGACTTCACCCTGACCCTGACCCAGGCAAAGACCAGAAACCTAACCCTGACCCTAACACTAACCTTGACACTGAATGTAAGCCTGAACTAACTCTAACCCTAAACGAAACCCTAACCCTGACACTAACATGGGCCCTGACCGAAAACCTAATGGTGAACCTAACCCTAAAACTAACCCCTAATATTATCCCTAACACTGACCCTAATCCATAAACCTACCTCTAACCCTAAACCTAACCCCACTTTAACAATAATCCTGACCCTCTCCCTGACCATGATCACAACCCTAACTCTAAACTTTGCCTATGTCAGACCTTACCCTTAAACCTGACCCTGGCCTTGACCTTAACACTGAACCTAACCCTGACTATAAATCTAACTCTGACCTAATCCGTGATTCTGAACAGAATCATAACCCAAAAGCTAACACTGATCCTGAACCTACGCATAAAACAGAACCTAAACATAAAGCTGACCTTACCATAACCATGAACCTAACCCAGACCCTGACCCTAACCATGAAACTAAAACTGTGCCAAACCTAACCCTGACCCTGACATGAACCTTGCCCCCAAACCAAAACTTGAACCTGACCCTAAATCTGACCATGACCCTGCCGGACCTTACCCTAACCGTTACCCTAACACTGACCCTGACCCTGACACTGAGCGTAACGCTAACCCTGATCCTACTTTGAGCCTGACCCTAAACCTAACCATGAACCTAACCCTAAACCTGACCCCTACCCTAAGCCTAACGCTAACCCTGACCCCAAAGACGTCTAACCCTAAGCCTGACCCTAAGTCTTTCTTAAACCTAACCCTAACACTAACCTGGTCTAAACCTAGCTCTGTTCCCTCTGGCAGGGACAACAGCTGCACCCAGGCCTCCCAGGGGTTTGGGGGAGGCTATATGGGGGTCACTGGCTGGCCACTGCATTGAGTGGAGTGTGAGCCTTGACCAGCTTGGGGACCGGTGGCTCAAAGAGCTCTGCTGGAGAAGGAAGTTTGGTAAGGAGCCCACAGACAGTGTTGACCTCACTTCCCTGATGACAGAGCCCAACGGAATTGGAACCCACGTATCCAGGCACCCCTTTGCAGAGAAACCCACCCTGCCCAGCTCATTTCTAGGCACATCTTAAAGGAAGCGACATGTTCTTCTACTGTACTGAAGCCGAGAGGATGCATGGAGAGGAGAGCTCGCCTGACAGACAGGTCCCTTCCCTGGCAGGTCATATCAGGATTCCCAATGCCTCAGGCCCTTTGGCTAATAAAATCAAAAGGTGACACCAGGGGGCTCAGAGTCAGAGAGTCCCACACCTTCTGATCCACGGGTGTAGCCCTAGGTCTCCTCCCCGTCTGTGTGTGTGTGTGTGTGTGTGTGTGTGCGCGTGCATGTGTGCCTCAAGGTGTTTGTGAGTCTGAGTGTAAAGAGGAGCTGGCCATGCCATCGTGGGTGGAGATGCCCCAAGCAGTATCAGGCTGATGAGGGGTTAGAGGTCTGGTGGGCAAGTCATGTTCACACCCCAGTTTAAGGCTGGTTAAGTGAGATCGGCTGTAGGGTCTACACCCTTCTGCCCAGGGTTTATCCTGAGACCTTGATGGATGGATCCATACCCAGGAGCAGGGCTCACCCCAACAGGAACCACTAACCCTGACCCTGACACTGACTGTGAGCCTGCGCCAAACCCTAACCCAAGCCCTGACTCTGACCGGGACCCTGAATGTGATCCTGAGCTGAACCCTAAACCTAAACCTAAGCCTGACACTCACCCTGATGTGGACCCTGAACTTAAACTTAAATCTGACATTACCGTAACCATGACTCAAACCTAATCATGAAACAGACCTTGACCCTAACCCTGACGCGGACCTAAGCCTGACCCTAACCCTAACCCTGACTGTGACTGTGAGCCTGACCCTAACCCTAAACCTAAAGGTACCTCTAACCATGACCCTAATACGGACCCTGAATCTAAACCTAACGCTGACCCTAACACTAACACTAATCCCTATCCTAAACCAAACCCTAACCCTGACCTTACGCTGTCTAAGACTAACTATAACCCTACTTCTAACTCTAACCCTAACTCCAATCCCATACCCTACCGCCAAAACCTAACTGTGACACTGAACCAAACATTGACCCTAAACCAAAGTCTGACCCTAAAGCTGACCCAGGCCCTGACCTTCACCTGACCCTGACCCTGACCCTAATCCTAACCATGACATTAACACTGACCACTACACAATCCTGTCCCTGACCCGAATGTGGATTTTAAACCAATACCTGAACCTGACCCTAAACCTGACACTGGCGCTAAACTTCACCCTGAACCTGACCCAGACATGATGATAAACCTAACCCTGACCCTAACATTGACCCTACCCTGACCTGAACAACAAACCTGACCCTAACTCTAACCCTAAATGTAGACCTGACCCTGAAACTAACACGGGCCCTCCCCCGAATCCTATCGCTGAACCTAACCCTAACACTAACCCCTAAACCTACCACGGACCCTGATCTTAACAAGTTCTAACCCAAACTGTCAACCAAACGCTAACCCTAACACAAACCCTAAACTTTAACAATAACCCTGACCTTATACCTGACTATGATCATAACCCTAACCCTGAACTTTGCCTATACCAGACCCTGACCCTAAACCTGACCCTGGCCCTGAGCCTAAACCTTACCATGACCCTATCACTGACCACTACATAACCCTGTCGCTGACCTGAATGTGGACTTTAAACCAATATCTGTTCCTGACCGTAAACTGACACTGGCCCTAGACTTCACCCTGACCCTGATCCTGGCAAAGACCATAAACCTAACCCTGACCCTAATAGTGACCCTGACCCTGACCCTAACACTAAACCTGATAATGAATGTGAGCCTGACCCTAACTCTAACCCTAAACTTAACCCTGACCCTGACACTAACACGGGCCCTGACCCGAAACCTAACATTGAACCTAACCCTAAAACTAACAACCTAACATTGTCCCTGACACTGATCCTAACCCGGTCTAACCCTAACCCTCAACTTACCTCTAACCCTAACCCTAACCCCACTTTAACAATAATCCTAACCCTCTCCCTGACCCTGATCATAACCCTAACTCTGACCCAATCTGTGATCCTGAACAGAATCGTAACCCTAAAACTAAGCCTGATCCAGAACCTACTCATAAAACAGAACCGAAACATAAAGCTGACCATGAACCTAACCTAGGATGCAGGGAGAAGACACGTCCCCTCCCCATCAGGTCATGTCAGATTTCCCCAATGCCTCATGCCCTTTAGCTAATAAAATCAAAAGGTGACACCAGGGAGCTCAGAGTCAGAGTCCCACACCTTCTGATCCAAGGGTATAGCCCTAGGTCTCCTCCCCGTCTCTGTGTGTGTGTGTATGTGTGTGTGTGTGTGTGTGTGCCTCTGGGTGTTTGTTAGTCTGTGTGTAAAGAAGAGCTGGCCATGCCATCGTGGGTGGAGATGCCCCAAGCAGGATCAGGCTTATGAGGGGTTAGATGTCTGGTGGGCAAATCATGTTCATACCCCAGTTTAAGGCTGGTTAAGTGGGTCGGGTGGAGGGTCTACACCCTTCTGCCCAGGGTTTATCCTGAGACCCTGAAGGGATGGGTCCATACCCAGGAGCGGGTCTAACCCCAAAAGTAACCACTAACCCTGACCCTGACACTGACTGTGATCCTGACCTGAACCCTAAACCTAAACCTAAGCCTGACACTGACCCTGATGAGGACGCTGCACTTAAACCTAATGCTGATAATACTGTAACTAAGACTCATATGTAACCATGACCTTGACCCTGACATTAATAATAATCCTGACGCTGACCTAGCCCTGACCCTAACCCTACCCCTGACCGTGACTGTGAGCCTGATGCTAACATTACACAATCCTGTCCCTGACCCGAATGTGGACTTTAAACCAATACCTGAACCTGACCCTAAACCTGACACTGGTGCTAAACTTCACCCTGACCCTGACCATGACGATAAACTTAACCCTGACCCTAACAGTGACCCCGACCCTGACCTGAACAACAAACGTGACCCTGACTGTGAGCCTGACCTTAACACTAACCCTAAATGTAACCCTGACCCTGACAATAACACGGCACCTCCCCCGGATCCTATCGCTGAACCCAACCCTAACACTAACCAATAACCCTACCATGGACCCTAATCCTAACAAGCTCTAACCCTAACCGTCAACCAAATGCTAACCCTAACACTAACCCTAACTTTAACAATAACCCTGACCCTATACCTGAGTATGATCATAACCCTAACCCTGAACTTCGTCCATACCAGACCCTGACCCTGTACCTGACCCTGGCCCTGAACCTAAACCTAACCATGACCCTAACACTGAACACTACATAACCCTGTCGCTGACCCGAATGTGGACTTTAAACCAATACCTGCTCCTGACCATAAACCTGACACTGGCCCTAGACTTCACCCTGACCCTGACCCAGACCATGACCATAAACCTAACCATGACCGTAAAAGTGACCCCGACCCTGACCTGAACACTAAACCTGACCCTAACTGTGAGTGTGACCCTAACTCTAACACTAAATATAACCCTGACCCTGACACTAACATGGGCCCTGACAGAAACCTGACGCTGAACCTAACACTAAAACTAACCCCTAACATTATCCCTGACACTGACCATAACCCGGTCTAACCCTAACCCTCAACCTACCTCTAACCCTAACCCTAACCCCACTTTAACAATAAACCTGACCCTCTCCCTGACCCTGATCATAACCCTAACTCTGAACATTGCCTATGTCAGACCTTAACCTTAAACCTGACCCTGGCCTTGACCTTAACACTGAACCTAACCCTGACTGTAAACCTAACTCTCAACCAATCCGTGATCCTGACAGAATCTTAACCCTAAAGCTAACCCTGATCCTGAACCTACACATAAAACAGAACCTAAACATAAAGCTGACCTTACCATAACCATGAACCTAACCCTGAACCTGACCCTATTCCTGACACTAAACCGGTGCCAAACCTATCCCTAAACCTGACATGAACCTTGCCCCCAAACCTAAACCCGAACCTGACCCTAAATCTGACCATGACCCTGAACCTGACCCTAAAACTAACCGTCACTAACACTGACCCTGACCCTGACTCTGACAATAACGCTAACCGTTACCCTACTCTGAGACTGACCCTAAACCTAACCATGAACCTAACCCTAAACCTGACCCCTACCCTAAGCCTTACGCTAATCCTGACCCCAATGATGTCTAACTCTAACCCTGATCCTAAGTCTTTCTTAACCCTAACCCTAACACTAACCTAGTCTAAATCCAGCTCTGTTGCCTTGCGCGGGGACAACAGCTGCACCCAGGCCTCTCAGGGGCTGGGGGGACACTCTATGGGGGTCATTGGTTTGGCACTGCATTGAGTGGAGGGTGAGCCTTGAGCAGCTCGGGGACCGGCGGCTCAGGCAGCTCTGGTGAAGCAGGAAGTTCAGTAAGGTGCCCCCAGGCAGTGGTGATCTCACTTCCCTGACGACAGAACCCAAAGGAATTGGAACCCACATATCCAGGCACCCCATTACCGAGAAAACCCCCCAGCCCAGCTCATTTCAAAGCACATCCTAAAGGAAGCGACATGTTCTTCTGCTGTACTGAAGCCGAGAGGATGCAGGGAAAAGAGAGCTCGCCCGCCAGACAAGTCCCCTCCCTGGCAGGTCATATCAGGTTTCCCCAACGCCCAAGGCCCTTTGGCTAATAAAATCAAAAGGTGACACCAGGGGGCTCAGAGTCAGAGAGTCCCATGCCTTCTGATCGACCAGTGTAGCCCTAGGTCTCCTCCTCGTCTGTGTGTGTGTGTGTGTGTGTGTGTGTGTGTGCCTCTGGGTGTCTGTGTGTAAAGAGGACCTGGCCATGCCATCGTGGGTGGAGATGCCACAAGCAGGATCAGGCTGATGAGGGTTTAGATGTCTGGTGGACAAGTTGTGTTCACACCCCATTTTAAGGCTGGTTAAGTGGGATCAGGTGGAGGATCTACACCCTTCTGCCCAGGGTTTATCCTGAGAACGTGAACGGATGGGTCCATGACCCAGGAGCGGAGCTAACCCTAACAGTAACCGCTAACCCTGACCCTGACACTAACTATGAGCCTGCCCCAAACCCTAACCCAAACCCTGACCCTGACACAGATCCTGTCTGTGATCCTGACTGAACCCTAAACCTAAACCTAAGCCTGACACTGACCCTGATTGCACCCTGAACCTAAACCTAACGTTGATAGTATTGTAACCAAGACTCATACATAACCATGAACCTGAACCTGACCATAATCCTAACCCTGACGCTGAACTAACTCTGACCCTAACCCTACCCCTGACCGTGAATGTGAGCCTGACCCTAACCCTAAACCTAAAGGTAATTCTAACCATCACCCTAATACGGACCCTGAACCTAAACCTAACGCTGACCCTGACCGTAACACTAACCCCTACCTTAAACCAAACCCTATCCCTGACCTTAAGCTGTCTAACCCTAACCCTAACCATAAACCTACTTCTAACTCTAACCCTAACCCCAATCCCAAACCCTACCGCCAAAACCTAACTGTGACACTGAACCAAACATTGACCCTAAACAAAAGCCTTACCCTCAACATGACCCAGGCCCTGACCCACCTGACCCTGACCCTGACCCTAATCCTATCCATGACACTAACACTGACCACTACATAACCCTGTCCCTGACCCGAATGTGGACTTTAAACCAATACCTGAACCTGACCCTAAATCTGACACTGGCGCTAAACTTCACCCTGACCTGACCCAGACCATGAACATAAACTTAACCCTGACCCTAACAGTGACCTTGACCCTGACCTGAACCCTAACCTGACCCTTACTGTGAGCCTGTCCCTAACTCTAACCCTAAATACAAACCTGACCCTGACACTAACACGGGCCCTCCCCCGAATCCTATCGCTGAACCCAACCCTAACACTAATCACTAACCATACCACGGACCCTGTCCCTAACAAGTTCTAAACCTAATCGTCAAACTAACGCTAACACTAACACTAACCCTAAACTTTAACAATAACCCTGACCCTATACCTGACTATGATCATAACCCTACCCCTGAACTTTGCCTATACCAGACCCTGACCCTATACCTGACCCTGGCCCAGAGCATAATCATAACCATGACCTAACATTGACCACGACATAACCCTGTCGCTGACCCGAATGTTGACATTAAAACAATACCTGATCCTGACCGTAAACCTGATACTGGCCCTAGACTTCACCCTGACCCTGACCCTGGCAAAGACCAGAAACATAACCCTGACCCTAACAGTGACCCTGACCCTGACCCTAACAATTACCCTGACAATGAATGTGATCCCGACCCTAACTCTAACTCTGAACGTAACCCTGACACTGACACTAACAGGAGCCCTGACAGAAACCTAACGCTGAACCTAACACTAAAACTAACCCCTAACATTATCCCTGACACTGACCCTAACCCGGTCTAACCCTAACCCTCAACCTACCTCTAGCCCTAACCATAACCGCAATTTAACAATAATCCTGACCCTATCCCTGACCTTGATCATAACCCTAACTCTGAACTTTGCCTATGTCAGACCTTAACCTTAAACCTGACCCTGGCCTTGACCTTAACACTGACCCTAACCCTGACTGTAAACCAAACACTGACCCAATCCGTTATCCAAAAACGAATCTTAACCCTAAAGCTAACCCTGATCCTGAACCTACTCATAAAACAGAACCTAAACATAAAGCTGACCTTATCATAACCATGACCTAACCCTGACCCTGACCCTAACCCTGACACTAAACCTGTCCAAACCTAACCCTGACCCTGACATGAACCTTGCCCCCAAACCAAAACTTGAACCTGACTCTAAACCTAACCATCACCCTAACACTGACCCTGACCTTGACTCTGGCCATAATGCTAACTGTGAACCTACTGTGAGCATGACCCTAAACCTAACCATGAACCTAATACAAACCCTGAACCCTACCCTAAGCCTTACGCTAACCCTGACCCCAATGAGGTCTAACCCTAACCCTGACCCTAAGTCTTTCTTAACCCTAACCCTAACACTAACCTGGTCTAAACCCAGCTCTGTTGCCTTGAGCGGGGACAACAGCTGCATCCAGGCCTCCCAGGCGCTGGGTGGAGGCTGTATGGGGGTCACTGGATGGGCACGGCATTGAGTGGAGTGTGAGCCCAAGCATCTTGGGGACCGGCGGCTCAGGGAGCTCTGGTGAAGCAGGAAGTTCGGTAAGGAGCCCGCAGGCAGTGGTGATTACACTTTCTTGACGACAGAGCCCAACGGAATTGGAACCCACGTATCCAGGCACCCCATTACAGAGAAAACCCCCCTGCCCAGCTCATTTCAAGGCACATCCTAAAGGAAGTAACATGTTCTTCTGCTGTACTGAAGCTGAGAGGAAGCAGGGAGAAGAGAGCTTGCCTGCCAGACACGTCCCCTCCCTGGCAGGTCATATCAGGATTCCCCAACGCCTCTGGCCCTTTGGCTAATAAAATCAAAAGGTGACACCAGGGGGCTCAGAGTCAGAGAGTCCCACACCTTCTGATCCACGGGTGTAGCCCTAGGTCTCCTCCCTGTCTCTCTCTGTGTGTGTGTGTGTGTGTGTGTGTGCCTCTGGGAGTCTGTGTGTCTTTGTGTAAAGAGGACCTGGCCATTCCATCGTGAGTGGAGATGCCCCAAGCAAGATCAGGCTGATGAGGGGTTAGATGTCTGGTGGGCAAGTCATGTTCATACCCCAGTTTAAGGCTGGTTAAGTGGGTCGGGTGGAGGGTATATACCCTTCGGCCCAGGGTATCGTGAGACCTTGAAGGGATGGATCCATGACCCAGGAGCTGGGCTCACCCTAAGAGTAACCACTAACCCTGACCCTGACACTGACTGTGAGCCTGCCCCAAACCCGAAAGCAAGCCCTGACCCTGACCCTGACCCTGACTGTGATCCTGACCTGAACACTAAACATAAACCTAAGCCTGACACTGACCCTGATGTGGACCCTGAATCTAAACCTAACATTGATATTACCATAACCATGAGTTATACCTAACCATGACCCTGACCCTGACCCTAATCCTAACCCTGACGCTGACCTAACCCTGACCCTAACGCTAAAACTGACCGGGACTGTGAGCCTGACCCTAACCCTATACCTAAAGGTAACTCTAACCATGACCCTAATACAGACCCTGAACCTAAACCTAACGCTGACCCTGACCCTAACACTAACCCCTACCCTAAACCAAATCCTAACCCTGACCTTACGCTGTATAACCCTAACCCTAACCATAACCCTACTTCTAAATCTAACCCTAACTCCAATCCCAAACCCTACCGCCAAAACCTAACTATGACACTGAACCGAACATTGACCCTAAACCAAAGCCTGACCCTAAACCTGACCCTGGCACTGACCTTCACCTGACCCTGACCCTGACACTAATCCAAACCATGAAACTAACACTGACGACTACATAACCCTACCCTGACCCAAAGGTGGACTTTAAACCAAGACCTGAAACTGACCCTAAACCTGACAGTAGCGCTAAACTTCACGCTGACCCTGACCCAGACCATGACCATAAACCTAACCCTGACTTTTACAGTGACCCCGACCCTTACCTGAACACTAAACCTGACCCTGACTTTGAGCCTGATCTTAACTCTAACCCTAATTGTAACCCTGACCCTGACACTAACACTGGCCCTCCACCAAATCCTATCGCTGAACCTAACCCTAAACTAACCCCTAACCCTACCAAGGACCCTGTCCCTAACAAGTTCTAAACCTAATCGTCAAACTAAGGCTAACACTAACACTAACCCTAAACTTTAACAATAACCCTGACCTTATACCTGCCTATGATCATAACCCTAACCCTGAACTTTGCCTAAACCAGACCCTGACCCTAAACCTGACTCTGGCCTGACCCTAAACCTAACCATGACTCTAACACAGTGGACTTTAAACCAATACCTGATCCTGCCCATAAACCTGACACTGGCCCTAGACTTCACCCTGACCCTGACCCAGGCAAAGACCAGAAACCTAACCCTGACCCTAACAGTGACCCTGACCCTAACAATAACCCTGACACTGAATGTGATCCCGACCCTAACTCTAACCCTAAACGTAACCCTGACCCTGACACTAACAAGGGCCCTGAACCGAAACCTAACGCTGAACCTAACCCTAAAACTAACCCCTAACATTATCCCTGACACTGACCCTAACCGGGTCTAACCCTAACCCGCAACCTACCTCTAACCCTAACTCTAACCCCACATTAACAATAATCCTGACCCTCTCCCGGACCCTGATCATAACCCTAACTCTGAATTTGCCTATGTCAGACCTTAAGCTTAAACGTGACCCTGGCCTTGACCTTAACACTGACCCTAACCCTGACTGTAAACCTAACGCTGACCCAATCTGTGATACTGGACAGAATCGTAACCCTAAAGGTAACACTGATCCTGAACCTACTCATAAACCAGAACCTAAACATAAAGCTGACCTTCCCATAACCATGAACCTAACGCGGACCCTGACCCTAACCCTGACACTAAACCTGTGCCAAACCTATCCCTAACCCTGACATGAACCCGGTCCCCAAAACAAAACTTGAACCTGAACCTAAATCTGACCATGACACTGCCTGACCCTAAACCTAACCGTTACCCTAACACTGACCCGGACTCTGACTCTGACAGTAACGCTAACCGTGACCCTACTGTGAGCCTGACCCTAAACCTAACCATGAAACTAACCCTAACCCTGACCCCTAGCCTAAGCCTAAAAGTACCCATGACCCCAAAGATGTCTAACCCTAACCGTCACCCTAAGTCGTTCTTAACCCTAACCCTAACAGTAACCTGGTCTAAATCCAGCTCTGTTCCCTCTGGTGGGGACAACAGCTGCACCCAGGCCTCCCAGGAGTTTGGGATGGCTATATGGGGGTCACTGGATGGGAAATGCATTGAGTGGACTGTGAGCCTTGACCAGCTTGGGGACCGGTGGCTCAGGGAGCTCTGCTGGAGAAGGAAGTTAGGTAAGGAGCCCCCAGGCAGTGGTTACCTCACTTCCCTGAAGACAGAGCCCAAAGGAATTGGAACCCACGTATCCAGGCACCCCTTTGCAGAGAAAAGACGACTGCCCAGCTCATTTCTAGGCACATCCCAAAGGAAGCGACATGTTCTTCTGCTGTACTGAAGCCAAGAGGATGCATGGAGAAGAGAGCTCGCCCGCCAGACACGTCCCCTCCCTGGCAGGTCATATCAGGATTCCCAATGCCTCAGGCCCTTTGGCTAATAAAATCAAAAGGTGACACCAGGGGGCTCAGAGTCAGAGAGTCCCACACCTTCTGATCCACGGGTGTAGCCCTAGGTCTCCTCCCCGTCTGTGTGTGTGTGTGTGTGTGTGTGTGTGTGTGCGTGTGTGTGTGCGTGTGTGCCTCTGGGTGTTTGTGAGTCTGAGTGTAAAGAGGAGCTGGCCATGCCATCGTGGGTGGAGATGCCCCAAGCAGGATCAGGCTGATGAGGGGTTAGAGGTCTGGTGGGCAAGTCATGTTCACACCCCAGTTTAAGGCTGGTTAAGTGAGATCGGCTGTAGGGTCTACACCCTTCTGCCCAGGGTTTATCTTGAGACCTTGAAGGGATGGGTCCATACCCAGGAGCGGGGCTACCCCAACAGTAACCACTAACCCTGACCCTGACACTGACTGTGAGCATGCTCCAACACCTAACCCAAGCCCTGACCCTGACCCCGACACTGACCCTGTCTGTGATCCTGACCTGAACACTAAACCTATAACTAAGCCTGACACTCACCCTCATGTGGACCCTGAACCTAAACCTAATGCTGATATTACTGTAACCAATACTCATACCTAAGCAAGACCCTGACCCCGACCCTAATCCTAACCCTGACGCTGACCTAACCCTGAGCCTAACCAGAAACCTGACCGTGACTGTGAGCCTGACCCTAACCCTAAACCTAAAGGTAACTCTAACCATGACCCTAATACGGACCCTGAACCTAAACCTAATGCTGACCCTGACCCTAACACTAACCCCTATCCTAAACCTAACCCTAACCCTGACCTTACGCTGTCTAACCCTAACCCTAACCATAACCCTAATTCTAACTCTAACCCTAACCCCAATCACAAACCCTACCGCCAAAACCTAACTGTGAAACTGAACCGAACATTGACCCTAAACCAAAGCCTGACCCTAAACCTCACACTGGCCCTGACTTTCACCTGACCCTGACCCTGACCCTGACCCTAATCCTAACCATGACACTAATACTGACCACCACATAACCCTGTCCATGACCCGAATGTGGACTTTAAACCAATACCTGAACCTGACCCTAAACCTGACACTGGCGCTAAACTTCATCTGACTCTGACCCAGACCATGAATATAAACCTAACCCTGACCCTTAAGGTGACCCCGACCCTGACCTGAGCACTAAACCTGACCCTGACTGTGAGCCTGACCCTAACTCTAACCCTAAATGTAACCCTGACCCTGACACTAACAAGGGCCCTCCCCCGAATCCTATCGCTGAACCCAACACTAACACTAATATCTAACCCTACCACGGACCCTGATCCTAACAAGTTCTAACCCTAACCGTCAACCAAACGCTACCCCTAATACTAACCCTAAACTTTAACAATAACCAATCCCCTGAAGGGATTGGTACATGACCCAGGAGCGGGCCTAACCCTAAGAGTAACCACTAACCCTGACCCTGACACTGACTCTGAGCCTGCCCCAAACCCTAACTGAAGCCCTGACCCTGACCCTGACCCTGACTGTGATCCTGACCTGAACCCTAAACCTAAATGTAAGCCTGACACTCACCGTGATGTGGACTCTGAACCTAAACCTAACTCTGACATTACTGTAACCATGACTCATACCTAACCAAGACACTGACACTAACCCTATTCCTACAACTGACGCTGACCTAACCCTCACCCTAACACTAACCCTGAACGTGACTGTGAGCCTGATCCTAACCCTAAACTAAAGGTAAGTCTAACCATGACCCTAATACGGACCCTTCATAAACTTAATACTGACCCTGACCTCCATATTAACCTGTACCCTAAACCAAACCCTAACCCTGACCTTAAGCTGACTAACCCTACCCCTAACCATAACCCTACTTCTAACTCTAACCCTAACCCCAATCCCAAACCCTACAGCCAAAGCATAACTGTGACACAGAACCGAACATTGACCCTAAACCAAAGCCTGACGCTAAACCGGACCCTGTCCATTACCTTCACCTAACCCTGACCCTGAACCTAATCCTAACCATGACACTAACACTGACCACTACATAACCCTATCCCAGCCCCGAATGTGGTCTTTAAACCAATACCTGAACCTGACCCTAAACCTGACACTGGCGCTACCCTTCACCCTGAACCTGACCCAGGCAAAGACCATAAACCTAACCCTGACCCTAACAGTGACACTCACCCCGACCCTAACAATAACCCTGACAGGGAATGTGAGCCTGACCCTAACTCTAACACTAAACGTAACCCTAACCCTGACACTAACACGGGCCCTGACCGGAAAACTAACGCTGAACCTTACCCTAAAACTAACCCCTAACATTATCCCTGACACTGACCCTAACCCGGTCTAACTCTAACCCTCAACCTACCTCCTACCCTAACCCTAACCCACTTTAACAATAATCCTGACCCTCTACCTGACCCTGATCATAACCCTAACTCTGAACTTTGCCTATGTCAGACCTTAACCTTAAAACTGACCCTGGCCTTGACCTTAACACTGACCCTAACCCTGACTGTAAACCTAACTCTGACCCAATCTGTGATGCTGGACAGAATCGTAACCCTAAAGGTAACACTGATCCTGAACTTACTCATAAAACAGAACCTAAAAATAAAGCTGACCTTACCATAACCATGAAACCAACCCTGACCCTGACCCTAACCCTGACACTAAACTTGTCCCAAAGCTAACCCTGACCCTGACATGAACCTTGCCCCCAAACCTAAACTTGAACCTGACCCTAAATCTGACTATGACCCTGAACCTGACCCTAAACCTAACCATCACCTTAACACTGACCCTGACCCTGACTCTGACCGTTACGCTAACCGTGACCCTACTGTGAGCCTGACCCTAAACCTAAACATGAACCTAACCCTAACCCTGACCCCTACCCTAAGCCTTATGCTAACCCTGACCCCAACGACGTCTAAACCTAACTCTGACCCTAAGTCTTTCTAAACCCTAACCCTAACACTAACCTAGTCTAAACCCAGCTCGGTTGCCTCCAGTGGCGACAACAGCTGCACCCAGGCCTCCCAGGCGCTGGGTGGAGGCTGTATGTGGGTCACTGAATGGGCACTGCATTGAGTGGAGTGTGAGCCTGAGCAGCTTGCGGACCGAGGCTCAGGGAGCTCTGGTGTAGCAGGAAGTTCGGTAAGGAGCCCCCAGGCAGTGGTGACCTCACTTCCCTGACGACAGAGCCCAACGGAATTGGAACCCACGTATCCAGGCACCCCATTACAGAGAAAACCCCCCTGCCCAGCTCATTTCTAGGCACATCCTAAAGGAAGCGATATGTTCTTCTGCTGTACTGAAGCCGAGAGGATGCAGGGAGAAGAGAGATTGCCCGCCAGACACGTTGCCTCCCTTCAGGTAATATCAGGATTCCCCAATGCCTCAGAACCTTTGGCTAATAAAATCTAAAGGGGACACCAGGGGGCTCAGAGTCAGAGAGTCCCACAACTTCTGATCCACTGGTGTAGCCCTAGGTCTCTTCCCCGTTTCTATGTGTGTGTCTGTGTGTGTGTGTGCCTCTGGGTGTCTGTGTGTCTGTGTGTAAAAAGGACCTCGCCATGCCATCGTGGGAGGAGATGCCCCAAGCAGGATCAGGCTGATGTCTGGTGGGCAAGTTATGTTCACACCCAGTTTAAGGCTGGCTAAGTGGGATCGGGTGTAGGGTCTACACCCTTCTGCCCAGGGTTTATCCTGAGACCCTGAATGGATGGGTCCATTACCCAGTAGCGGGGCTAACACTAACAGTAGCCACTAACCCTGACCCTGACACTGACTGTAAGCCTGCCCCAAACCCTAAACCAAACCCTGACACTGACTCTGACCCTGACACCATTATGCCCCGCCAATGCTTAAGTACGAAGAGGGCACAAACATGCATTGTGACCCTCAGCGTGAGTCCTGTCCTCTAGTAAGTCCTCTCAGTGGCTGGACCATTAGACGTCATAATGGGATTGCCATGCCCCTAGGCCCCAAGTTTTAACCAGCTTTCTGGTTGTCCAGTCATCCCTCCCCAGGGCTCTGCTCTGGAAACTCTCTTTTGGTGGGACACCTGAGGTAAAAACAAAACAAAACCGACTCTTCCCATCTCAAAGAATAACCCCAAACTCTTGGGATCGGGCCAAATGCCCAGAGAGGAAGACTTGTCCATGGCCCATGAGGCCACCCGGACATTCCACGGCCAAGAGTGACACAATATCCAGAGACAAAATCTTGAGCAAGCGTCTCACACTCGCCCTCTTGTTCATATCCTGAAGAGTTCTCCTCACGGTCTGTAGATCAGTCCTGCAATATCTATGAACCGAAACCTAAGCCGAGTTTGTGTTTTCAGACAACTGTCCCCACAGCCCTGGCCCACAAAACCTACAGGCACAGGTTCTTGGAGCCAAACCTGAGGACTGTGCCTGGGAATTCTGCCCATTCCATTGGCCACAAACATAGAAATAGGATGATGAACCTCCAAAGTGCCCGGGGCCATCCCAATAGTGTTGACTACCCAGGAATAACAAGGGTGGTCTGACACCAGCTGAGCATCTACCTGCACTTAGACCCGTGGACAGATGTCCCCAGAGGTTAATTGGAATGAGCAGGCCCCTAGATCCTAATCAGATCCATTGCTTTGTTGTCCAGTCATCTCTCCTCAGAGGCCTGGATTCCATAGCAGCATATGGCTGTTTCTTGAGGCACCCATCAGAAAAAATCTCGTCTCCACTTGGGAATCTTGCACCTTGGAGCTGTGTCAAAACTTCTGGTTAGGAGAACTCTTCAGGGACCCTGTGCCACTGCCTCATTCCAAGGTCTCCATGGACACAAACCCACATTAGGACCCATCCACAATAGAGTCCATTTCAACCCAACCCTCACAGTTTCTCCCCCAGATCCAGCAGATCTAACCTGTCTTGTCACTAGGACACAAGAGGAATGAGAGTCGGGCTTCCCAGCCATCCATCCGTAGAACCCTACTCGGAATCGATCCGGATGGGAAGTCCTGGAGCCAACCAACAGGTCTCAATCGTCCTGCAGAAGAATCTTTATGGTTTGGAGCATCTCACAACTCCCATCGTGGGAAAAATTCCATGGCCTCGTGATCCACCACCTCTTCATGAAGAGGGCCATAAGGGACAGAAACTCCAACCTGAGCGTTCGTCAGATCCTCACCTGATTTCAGATGCACGAGATCTCGATTCAGCTCTGCAGAGCGTAACTGCCATGCCCTCGCCCAGAAACCTAAGGTTGCTTGTGTTCTCAGACTTCTGTCCTCAACTCCTGGCCCACAAGCACTCCAGTTTGGCAATTCCAGAACTACAACGCAGCCCTCTGCCTGCCCTCTGGGGCTAACCAGAAATCCCAAATGAGGATCAACCTTTTCGCCACTTGAGTGTACCCGAATTCTACAGGATACCCTGGGCACTCATGCCCTTTCTGTCACAGCCTGAGCCTGGACCTCCCGACCCACACCCAGCCAGCTCCACTCACACTGCACATATCGGACCTGACAAAGCGTTAGGTCGTCATCTCTTCCCAACTTCAGTTTTCAGGCTTCAGAACCTAGACGTTTTCTCCAATCACTGCCCAAGGTTGAACATGAGGCAGAAATCAGAAATCCTTCCCCATGGCAAGAAATCTTGTGGTTGGCGTGTTGCCTAACGTTCAGTATAGTTGATGGCAGTGTGGCCCTTTGACCCCCCAATGCTTGAGGGCCGCGTTGGTCACATATATGCTTTGTGACCCTCACCGTGAGCCCAGTCCCCAAGTAAGGTCTCTCAGTGGCTGGACCAAGAGACGGCATATTGGGCTTGCCATGCCCCTAGGCCCCAATTTTTAACCATAGTTCGTGTTGTCCACTTGCCCCTCCCCAGTGATCTGCTTTAGAATGAGGTAACCAAACTGAAAGGACTCCTCCCATCCCACAGATTAACCCCCAAATTGGGATCGGGCCAAATCCACAGAGAGGAAGACTCATCCATGGCCCATGAGGCCTCCCCGACATTCTACGCCCATCGTTGACACAAACTCCAGAGACAAAAGCCTGAATAAGCGCCTCACACTCGCTCTTTCTTCATATCCCAAAGAGTTCCCCTCATGGTCTGTAGATCGGTACTGCCATACCTACGTCCCCAAAACAAGCCGAGTGTGTGTTTTCAGACTTCTATCCCCACATTCCTGGCTTCCATACCCTCCAGCCTGGGGACCCTGGAGCCACACATCAGGTCTGTGCCTCTCAACTCCACGGGAATTCTGCCCCTTCCATTGACCACAATCATACAAACTAGGGGAAACCTCCAAAGTCCCCAAGGCCATCCCAATAGCATAGAACGCCCAGGACAAACAAGGGCTGCCTGAAACCAGCTGAGGATCCAGGTCCACTCATACTGTAGATGGATGTCCCCAGAGAATGAGGTTGAATGGGACAGGGCCCTAGGCCCAATGGGGTCCATTGTTTTGGTTTCCTGCTATCTCTCATCAGAGGCCTGGTTTCCAATATCAGCATGTGGGGCTTTCCTGAGGCACCAATCAGATCAAATCTAGTCTCCACATGGGAAACTTGTCTTTTGGAGATGACGCAAAACCTCTGGTTAGGAGAAGCATTCAGGGTCCGTGTGCCACCGCCCCGTGCCAAGGTCTCCATGCACACAAACCCACATTAGGACCCATCCGCAGGAGAGACCATTTCAACTCAGCCCCCTCCGTTGCTCCCCTAGAGCTAGCATATCAAAACTGTCTATTAACTAGGAGACAGTTAGAATCGAGGCAGTCTGCCCAGGGTTCCATCCTTCGATCCCTGCTTTGCTGTCGTTCCGTATGAAACATCCTGGAGCGATCCAACAGATCTCAATTGTTGATCAGAAAAAAAATCCTTGTGGCTTGGAGCATATCCCAACTCCCCTCCTGGGTAAACCTCCATGGCCTCGAGATGCTGCCCCCTTCAAGAAAGGGCCATAATGGACAGAAACTCCAACCTGAGCCTAGGTCTGAACCTCTCCCTGACTTCAGATGCACGAAGTCCCGATTCAGATCTGCAGAGAGTGCCTGCCGTGCCCTCGTCCCGAAACCTACGCCTAACTTGTGTTCTTATTCTTCCGTCCTCACACTCCTTGCCCAAAGGGCATCCAGTTTGGGAATTCCGGAGCCACAAAGCAGCACTCTGCCTGCCCTCCAGAAGAAAAACGTTGCCCTTGGGGCTACCCAGAAACGCTAAATGAGGATCAAGCTGCACGGCACTCGACTCTCCCCCAATTATACAATATACCCTGAAATCTAATGCCTGGTCTGACGCAGCCTAGGCCTGAACCTCCCGACCAACACTCAGCGAGCTGGCTCCACACTGAGCACGTCGGACCTGACATGGACTTAAGTCGTCATCTCTTCCCAAGCTCAGTTTTCAGACTACACAACCTAGACCTTAACTCCAATCATGGCCCAGCGGTGAAAGAGATGAAAAAATCAGAACTACTACTTCCCCATGGCAAGAATACATGTGGTTGGCATGGAGCCCAACGTTCAGTGTAGGAGCAACAGTGTGGACCATGATTCCCGCCCATGCTTGAGCGCCTAGAAGGCATAAACACACATTGTGACCCTCAGCGTGAGTTCTGTCCTCAAGGAAGGCCTCTCAGTGGCTGGAACTAACCATAGTTCGGTTTGTCCATTCGCCCCTCCCCAGGGCTCTGCTTTGAAATCCCTCTTTTGGTGGGACACCTGAGGTAACCAAACTGAAAGGACTCCTCCCATCCCCAAGATGGACCCAAAACAATTGGGTTCGTGCCAAATCCACAGAGAGGAAGACTTGTCCATGGCCCATGAGGCCTCCTCAACATTCCACGGCCATTGTTGACACAAAATCCAGAGACAAAAGCCTGAATAGATGCCTCACACTCACTCTTTCTTCATATCCCGAAGAGTTCTCCTCACGGTCTGTAGATCGGGCCTGCCATACTTATGTCCCCAAACGTAAGCCGAGTTAGTGTTTTCAGACTTCTATCCCCACACTCCTGGCCCACACACCCTCCAGGCTGGGGACCCTGGAGCCACACATCAGGTCTGTGCCTGTCCACTCCACTGGAATTCTGCCCATTCACTTGACCACACGCCTCCAAATTAGGAGAAACCTCCACAGTCCCTTAGCCATCCCAATTGTGTAGGCCGCCCGGGACAAACAAGGGCGTCTGACAACAGCTGAGCATCTACCTCCACTCATACCGTAGTTGGATGTCACCAGGGTAGTAGATTGAACCTCACAGGTCCCTAGGCCGTAATCGGATCCATTGCTTTGGTTTCCAGGCATCTCTCCTCAGAGGCATGTTTTCAAATAACAGCATGCGGGGGTTTCCGGAGGCAAATCTTGTCTCGACATGGGAAAATAGCAGGCTGGAACTGTGTCAAAACTTCCGGTTAGGAGAATCCTTCAGGGCCCGGTGCCACCACCCCTTTCCAAGGTCTCCATGGACACAAACCCACATTAGGATCCATCCGCAGGAGAGTCCATTTCAACTCTGGCTTCTCGGTTGCTCCCCCAGAGCCAGCAGATAGAACCTGTCATGTCGCTAGGAGACAATTGAGATGCGAGGCGGGTTGCCCAGGGCTCCGCCCTTAGAACCCTGCTCTGGCATCCTTCCATATGGAACGTCCTGGACCCATCCAAAAGGTCTCAAATGTCCTGCAGAAGGAATCCTTGCGTTTTGGAGCATCTCACAACTCCCAAAGTGGGAAAAACGTGATGGCTTTCTGAAGCCCCCACCCCCTTTCTGAAGGGGAAATCATGGACAGGAACTCCAACCTGAGCCAACGTCTGATCCTCGCCCTGAATTCAGATGCACGACATCTCGATTCAGCTCTGCAGACTGTGCCGGCCTTGCCCTCGCCCTTAAACCTATGTGAAACTTCTGTTCTCCAATGTCCGTCCTCACACTCCTGGCCCCCAAGACCTCACGTGTGGCAATTCTGGACCCACAAGGCAGCACTCTGCCTGCCCTCCAGAAAAAAAACAAAATGTTGCCCTATGGAGCTTCCCAGACACCCCAAATGAGGATAGACCTACACGGCACCCTTCTGTACACAAATTATATCGACAAAGCTGGGCACTAATACACTGTCTGACACAGCCTGAGCCCGGACTTCCTGACCAACACCCAGACAGCTGACCGCACACTGAGCACAACAGACCCGCCATGGCCTTAGCTCGTCATCTATTCCCAACCTAGCTTCTCAGGCTTCAGAACATAGACCTTAACTCCACACCCCGCCAAGGGGTGAATGTGATGCAGAAATCAGAACTCCTCCTTCCCTATGGCAAGAAACCTTGTGGTTGGCATGTTGTCCCACGTTCAGTGTAGGAGAAACCAGCGTTCACCATGAGGCCCCGCCCATGCTTGAGTACGAAGAGGGCACAAACACGCATTGTGACCCTCAGCGTGAGTCCTGTCCTCTAGTAAGTCCTCTCAGTGGCTGGACCATTAGACGTCATAATGGGATTGCCATGCCCCTAGGCCCCAAGTTTTAACCAGCTTTCTGGTTGTCCAGTCGCCCCTCCCCAGGGCTCTGCTCTGGAAACTCTCTTTTGGTGGGACACCTGAGGTAAAACCAGAATAAAACCGACTCCTCCCATCTCAAAGAATAACCCCAAACTCTTGGGATCGGGCCAAATGCCCAGAGAGGAAGACCCGTCCATGGCCCATGAGGCCACCCGGACATTCCACGGCCAAGAGTGACAGAATATCCAGAGACAAAATCTTGAGCAAGCGTCTCACACTCGCCCCCTTGTTCATATCCTGAAGAGTTCTCCTCACGGTCTGTAGATCAGTCCTGCAATACCTACGACCTGAAACCTAAGCTGAGTTTGTGTTTTTCAGACAACTGTCCCCACAGCCCTGGCCCACAAAACCTACAGGCACAGGTTTTTGGAGCCAAACCTGAGGACTGTACCTGGGAATTCTGCCCATTCCATTTGGCCACAAACCTAGAAATAGGATGATAAACCTCCAAAGTGCCCGGGGCCATCCCAATAGTGTTGATTGCCCAGAAAAAACAAGGGCGGTCTGACACCAGCTGAGCATCTACCTGTGGACAGATGTTCCCAGAGGTAAATTGGAATGAGCAGGCCCCTAGATCCTAATCGGATCCATTGCTTTGTTGTCCAGGCATCTCTCCTCAGAGGCCTGGATTCCAATAGCAGCATATGGCTGTTTCTTGAGGCACCCATCAGAACAAATCTCGTCTCCACGTGGGAATCTTGCACGTTGGAGCTGTGTCAAAACTTCTGGTTAGGAGAACCCTTCAGGGACCCTGTGCCCCTGCCTCATTCCAAGATCCCCCAGATCCAGCAGATCTAACCTGTCTTGTCACTAGGACACAAGAGGAATGAGAGTCGGGCTTCCCAGCCATCCATTCTTAGAACCCTACTCGGAATCGATCAGTATGGGAAATCCTGGAGCCAAGCAACAGGTCTCAATCGTCCTGCAGAAGACTCTTTACGATTTGGAGCATCTCACAACTCCCATTATGGGAAAAATTCCATGGCCTCGTGATCCACCACCTCTTCATGAAGAGGGCCATAAGGGACAGAAACTCCAACCTGAGCATTTGTCAGATCCTCACCTGATTTCAGATGCATGAGATCTCAATTCAGCTCTGCAGAGCGTAACTGCCATGCTCTTGCCCAGAAACCTAAGTTTTCTTGTGTTCTCAGACTTCTGTCCTCAACTCCTGGCCCACAAGCCCTCCAGTTTGGCAATTCCAGAACTACAATGCAGCCCTCTGCCTGCCCTCTAGAAGAGAAAACTTTGCCCCCTGGGCTAACCAGAAACCCCTTAAATATATGGGAAAAAAATCCCTAGAAAAACAGCAATAATAACTGGCTGCCCTTATTGATCCAGATCCTGCGGTAGGCAAAGAACAGCTGCTTTTATGCAGAGGATGTTCTTCGTTTGTCTTTATGATCTGGCATTTCCTGAAATCCAGGCATGGGGCTCTGCACTAGAGATGCAAATTCTGGGGGGCCCTCACTGTCCCTTTTCTCTTCTCAGTGGGACAAAGGGCATGTCCATGGTGCAGTGTGACAGGCTTTACCACAGGGAGATAAAAGACTGCCAAGGGTAGGTTGGAGCTGGGAAAAGCCACTTAGGAACAGATTTTCAGGGGAGGTGATAGACAAGGGCAAAGCGAAGAATGAGGATGAGTGTGTCACGTTTCAAAGTGCCAGGAGGCAGCACAGTGCATTCGGGAAACTACAGCAAGTTCATGACAACCGACAGCTGATCTGGCAGCATCACCTGGAGACGGAGGCTGAGCCGCGGGGTTAACACTGGGGCTGAGATGGTTTGTATACTATGCCGAGGAGGTGAGGTAGTACACTGTGGGGGCACAGGGAGCTACCGGAGGATTTCAAATATCAGAATCGTAACTATAATAAAGTATTTAATTGCATCCTAGCTTTCATCAAGTGTAAGATGCAATATAGTTTATGTTCGACTAAGAAAGAGAAATGCTGTCAGTTAAACTAGGATATGTCATCAAGTGCAAGGTGAATGCCACCTTAAGAGATATTAAAATGGGGGGGGAGGACAAATCTTAGAACAAGTAAATTGTGGTACTAGAATAATTAAGAAAGGTCGAACACTTGGATCGACTAAAAAACTGATTATTGCTTACCATGTGCCCCATACTATATTAAGTCTCCAAAAATTTTATATCATTTGATAGGTCAGATATATATAAAATTACATTTAAAGTTTTAAAAATATCAGCAAATATTTTCATTTAAATGCAAATTTCAAAGAAAATCTACTTTTCCTAACACGACTTTTTATACTATTTTTTTTTTAATTTTGTCGACAACTGATAAAAAGTTTAGCGAGAATATAAATGTTTGATCGAAAAAAATGATTAATAGATGTAGGTTCAAATTATTATGTTCCATTAAAAATGATTTAGTCTTTGATGAACATCTGTTTGGTAATATGTTGTATCCAGATATAGTAAATTAATGACATATGTAAAATTATAGGGAAATGACACCTTCCGTTCCATTATTAGTAGAGCTTTTAAAATGCTATTTGTCACAACCTGTCATCTTGTCATTATGTAGCATTATGTAACATTTAGAAAATGTATACTCTTCACTTTGTAGTCTTTTAAAAATCTAAAATATGACTTTCCATGGTTTGTGTTTCCATATTCCTTTATTGCCAGTTTGAACAAACCCACATGCTTTGATTCAAAGGTAATAAATTCCTCTTATTTGGAAAAATGATGTTTATTTTTGTTCTCTCACCCTTAGCAGGTGGTTTCATTTTAGCATACTTCAGAGTTATAATTTCATGCTTATTAAAAACATTTTTATGATCTACATAGATGAGTGAAACTTTTATTTTATTAAATTATTTGCCAAAAAATCTGTTATTTTTAAAAATGTATTTCCTTTGAAGGGTTATTTTAGAGCATTCAGAGAGGATCTAAGAGTGTGGTATTATGCAATATTTAAGTAGGTATGAAATGGTTATTTAAATGATATTTTCTTTAAGGCTTATGTATATTGTCCATTTTATGCTATAAAATATTTTGAAAGTAAATTTAAGGTATGTTTACATAGTTTATTTTTTGGAAAAAATATTGAAATGACTTATGAAATTCAGTATACTCTCAACATTAATTTTTTCTGAAATTTACCAATTGTCTATTGAACCTATTATATGGCAGATATTACTTCAGACTACACTGGTAAATGAAATACTTGGCTTTGTAGAACTTTTATTTTAATGAGTGAGACAATTAAGAGCTATAAACCTTAATAAAAATTGCATAGGTCATTCAAAAATGATGAGTTCAATGGGGAAAAAGAAAAATTAGATCAGGGTGAGAAAAATCAAGGTTGTTAGGCAGGGGATGGGGAGTTAAAATTTTTAATAGGAACATCAGGATCGTTACAATGAAGCTGACAATGGAACAAAGGTATGGAAAGGTGATGAATTTGCCCAGAACTATCAGCAATAAGGTCACTCCAGACAAAGGAATTGGCTGTCTTGAAGGCCATAAGGTTGGATCGTGCCTGGCATATCTGAGGAATAGCAAGGAGGCCACTGTGAGGGACTGAAGAGTAGCAGGGAAAGAGGTCAAAGAGGTTAAATGAGTGGCTAGATCATGTAAAAGCTTAGAAGTCATTGTAAAACTCTGGCTTTTATATTTGGAAACTTACTGTGTGATCGAATTTCTGCTAATAACTGAGAGTTCAAATGTCCATAAAATTTCAAGGATTCTTATTCTAGTAAGACAGAATAAAGAAAAAGAGTTCATATTGTCACATGGTGTAACAAATGCTCGGAGATCCAAGTGTAGGAAGCTATGGGAGCACAGAAGAAGGCACTGAAATCTCACCAATATATTTGATGACTGACTATATATAAATTTGTATTTTCTAGATTTTTTTTTAGTCATGGAATCACACAGTATATACTATTCATTGCCTGGCTTTTCTTTTCTCAGCACCATTACTTTGAGAATCTCCAATTGTAAATAGTTCATTTTGATGTTGAATAGTAATCTCTTTAATGAATAGATCATCATTTGTCTTTGCTCTATTGATGGACATTGATGAACATTTCCATTGTTTTCAATTCTTAAAAATAAAGCTGCTATGAAATTCATATACAAGTCCTTGTACAAACATAGGGTTTGTTTCTCTTGGTTAAATGCCTATTCGTGGAACTGCAACATATTTTGCATTTAAAAAAAATTTCAAAATATTTTCCAAAGTGGTGGTATCATGATATATGCCAACAACAGTTTAGATTTTTTGTTGCTTCTCAATCTAGCTCAGACGAAGTACAATTAGCCTTTATAATTTTACCCATTCTAATAGATATGTAAGCATGTCTCATTATGATTTTAATTTGTATTTCTTTAAAGTCTAAATGTTGAGAAATTTGTCATGTGCTTATAAGCCATCCATATACTTTTGGTGACATGTCTCTTCAATAATTTTCTTCACATGTAAAATTGGATACTCTGTTTGGTTATTAGTAAGGTTTTTTATTTTTATTCATTTTTTAATAATCAGAGTAGATGTCCATTATCAGATATATAAGTTGCAAATCCCTTCTCCATCTTTACGGTTTCTCAATGGAGCTTTGATAGCTGTGTCTTTCAAGAAATATGCTACTTCTTTCCTGGTACACGGAGGTGTGACTAGAACATTATCAATGTTGACCTTTGCAAAGAAAATAATATATGTAGTCTGCGGTTGTTGGGAGTGTTCTGTAATATCAAGCATATCTAGTTAGTTGATAATTTTGTTCAAGTCTTACATATCTTACCAATTTGATGACCATTTATCTATATAATCTTAAAATAAAGGTGTTGAAATGTTTTTCCTTTTCTCTTCTAAGGTAGAAGTTATGATTTTTGTTCTTAGTTTTTCCCTATATATCCCCAAAAGTCAAGACTTATTATACTCCCTGATGAATTCATTCGTTTACTCTTCTGTAATTTTGACTTGATCTTTATGTCTGATAATAAAATTTGCTTTAAAATCACTTTTCATTATCTTGATATAACCACCACAGTTATACTGTGATTAGTGTTAATATAGCATATTTTTTCTTTTACTATTTAAAGCACTTCTATATTTAATCGTGACCAAAAAAAAAAAAAAAAAAAAAAAAAAAACAAAAAAAAAAACAGCCTTTTAGCTCTGGAAGCATCTCTCTAAATTATCTTTTTTTTTTTTTTTTTTTTTTTTTTTTTTTTTTATGAAGCAGTAGCAATTTTTGTTAAGGGACCTAAACTGAAAGTAGGTTTAGAAATTTATTTATTTATTTAGTAAAAGATTTTATATTGTTTATTGACAGCAAGAGAGAGAAAGAGAGAGTTAGAGAGAAAAAGCGCACAAGCGGGGGGAATAACGTGAAAAGGGAGAGGAAGAAGCAAGCTCCTTGGGGTGCAAGTAGTCCCATGCAGGGCTGGATCCTTGTACACTGGAATCATGACCTCAGCCAAAGGCAAACATATGTTTAAACAACTGAGTCATCCAGGCACCCCGAGATAATTCAAAAAAAAAAAAGAACTTTTAAAAACATTTTGTTTCTTTCTTTCTTTTTTTAATATTTTATTTATTTCACAGACAGAGAGACAGGAAGAGGAAGTATAAACAGGGCATAGGGAAAAGGAGAAGCAGGTTTCCCACTGAGCAGAGAGCCTGATGTGGGGCTCCATCCCAGGACCCTGGGATCATGACCTGAAAAGAAGGGACACTTATGGAGGAAGCCACCCAGACACCTCTTTTCTTTGTTTTTAATATATGGCAACTGATGCTTCCCAGCCACGAGGAGCATATTACCCATTGATTAAATCTTTGATAACAACCTATTTAAAAAGGTGTGTAACTATGTACTTACTCAGATTTATACACTTTGTGTTTTCTTCATAGTTTGGGGCTGGACCCCATGGTCACAACACTGCTTTCAGCCTTTGCCTTCCCATCTTTTGATACCAGGTATTTGGTTAGCAAAGCAAATTAGAATCAAAATTAATAAGCCCTTTGTACCATATCTCTGGAGCAGGGGTTGCTCTTAGCCAAGCCCCAGAGCAGTTGACCTACCTTTGCTAGTGCTATAGCCACAAGGACTAGGTCCCTGCCACCAGAACTCAGTCTTACATGTTATGCTAAGCAGACAAAACCAAAACAGGAAAGCTCTGACAGCTTTCACTGGCATGCCTCATTTCCCACTCCCTCCACATCCAGGCAGTACCAGATGCCAGGGAGGGGTCTTGGTCCAACATATGGGAGGGAAGGAAGTAGCCACGAGCAAGTACCTGCCTCTCTGTGCCTTTCTTTCATGAGCAGGTTTGTAAGGAGGAGGAAGAGGAAGGGGAACAGATGTGATCTTCAAGGGGTGAAGGCCTCAGGTAGGCAGCTGGCTCCTGCCAGTAGGAAAGGGACAAAAGAGAAGGAAGTGAGTCTTGCAGGGAGGGTGGGGAATAAGGGTTACAGCTTATGACGGAATATGGACAGGAGTAATAGGGACACTAGTCATTTGAGTCCACCATTGGCAAGCTGGGCTGGGTGTCAGGGCAGATAGGCCTCCCTGGGCAACGGCACATGAGAGAAGGTGGAATTCTTCTCTGAGGAGCAGGTGGAGCTTTGGGTGTTGAGAAAGCATAGACAGTATTGTTCCAGGGCCAAGGACAGGTCCGGGTACTCCTGGTTGGAGTTCAAGGCCACAGTATGAACCCGGTCTTCTACCAGCAGCTTGAAGGTACCAAATGCCAGCCACCCCTCATTATTGTGTATAACTCTCTGGTGCACTTATTGGCTTATCCATCAAATGACTCCTTCAGCAGCTTGAAAACCACCTCCACAGTCACTCCAGGATATGGGAGGCATCCAGAGTGAAGATTTTGCACAGGATCACCCCAAAACACCAGAAGTCACTCTGGTCGATGTAGATCTGGTCAAACATGGCCTTAGGGACCATCCACTTCACAGGCAGTCCACTGTTGGTTGTCTTTTTATAGTAACTGATGTGGTGATATCTCTGGCAAGGCTGAAGTCTGAGATCTTCATCATGTTGTCCTTTGTCACCAGCACTTCCCTGGTGGCCAGGTCTTGGTGTATGCACTTCTTGGAGGCAAGGTACTCCATGCCTCAGGCTACCTGATAGGAACAGGATACCAGGTCCTTGGAGGAGAGTTGCTCTGCTGCATTCTGGCTGATATTGTAACAGTCCTCCAGGTCAGGAGGCCTCTGGGCCTGCAGGTACTCCTGTATGTTGTCTTTGGAGGCATATTCCATGAGAGTGTACAAAGGATCGTCCTGTGTGCAGGACCCAGCAAGTTGATGGTGTCCTTGTGCTGTCCAATCATCTTCATCATCTCCTTTTCTGAGATTAGGTTTGACAGGTCTTTCTCTGTTGCATCTGACTTCAACATCTTCACAGACACTTTAGTCAAATGGTTGGATTTGTCTTTGTGCAGACCAATGGCCTCCTCCAACACCACCTGCCCAAAGTAGGCCTGTCTTAGGTGTCTGCCTAAACTGCCTACAACCAGCCTGTCTCAAGGCAGTTATGAACTCTAGATTATCCTCAAAAACATTAAACCACAAGCTAAAAATTATCTTCACTAGGTCTCTGTCGCAGGTCTAATTTTCTTATCCTTCATCATTTATCTTTTTCTTAATTCTTATTTTCAGTATAGTTTATTTTGCTTCCAGGTGTTTCCCCTGGTATCTGTATGCTGTTTCATAGGGAAGAATTATCCTGTCATCAAATTATTTCTTGAGTATTCATTACATCTTTCAGTTAAAATGTGTTCTTTTATGGTATTGATTCATTTGGGTTTTCTCAAAATGGGAAGAATTTTCAAAATGGTGTTTTCCTCAAGGTTCAGAGTATGTCTTAGCCTCATCTTTACTCTTTTTGAAATTAACTTTTCAAATTCTTGTCCCTCTTTTTATCTTTTTAAATTAAAATGTTTTATTTTTACTATTCTTTTATTTGAGTATAGTTGATATTCAGTGTTACATTGGTTTCAGGTTTTCAATATCTCCATACATTATTCTATGATCACTACAAATATAGCCACCATCTGTCACCATATAACACTATTATAATATCATTGACTATATTCTCTACACTCTCCCATATCTCTTTCTACAATCCCTGATTTTTATGTTTTTTGTTATTCCAATTTTCGACCATCATTTTACTTGGTACTTTAATAAAATATGCCTGATTACACACTCTTTGCTGAAAACCATAGCATTTGATTTATAGTAGTCTTCTTCTTCCTCTTTTTTTTTAAATTAACATATAATGTATTATTAGCCCCAGGGGTACAGGTCTGTGAATCGCCAGGTTTACACACTTCACAGCACTCAGCACAGCACATACCATCCCCAATGTTCATAACCCCACCACCCTCTCCCTAACCTCCCCACCCCCCCGGCAACTCTCAATTTGTTTTGTGAGATTAAGAGTCTGTTATGGTTTGTCTGCCTCCCGATCCCATCTTGTTTCATTTACTCTTTTCCTGTCCCCCAAACCCCTCACATTGCACCTCCATTTCCTCATATCAGGGAGATCATATGATAGTGTCTTTCTCTGGTTGACTTATCTTGCTAAGCATAATACTCTCTGGTTCCATACATGTCATCGCAAATGGCAAGATTTCATTTCTTTTGATGGCTGCATAGTATTCCATCGTATATATATATACCATTCATTTGTTGATGGACATCTAGGTTCTTTCCATAATTTGGCTATTGTGGATATTGCTGCTATAAACATTTGGTGCACGTGCCCCTTTGAATCATATAGTAGTCTTTACCTCTTATCAGAACCCCAGGTAGCTTTATTTATTTATTTACTCACATAAACAGATGATCCAACACAACGTTTTTTGTTGTTCAAATGTATTATAATGTCTTACCGCTTAACACTATGCTTACTGCTCTCTTTCACTGTCTGACTAAATCCTCATCATCACTATGCCATTTAATAAGAAAGAACATTTGAACTCTGAGTTCTCTCCATATCAGGGAATGAAGACTCCACCCTTCTGTTTGTGCAGGTAAAATAAATGTTGATATTGTCTGTCCTGCACATACTCCATCCTGTTCACCAGAATATTCACCATCCAAATATATACAAAACAAAAACCATACCTCACCACTTCTATTACCACCCAGCATGCTAAAAACACCATCATATGTTCCTGAATTATTGACTTGATTGATAACCCCACTTCCACACATACTGCACTCCTTTCTCCCTGCAAATTTATTTTGGTACAGCAACTTAACCTAAAAATCAAGTCAGATGATTTTATTCTGCTGTTGAAAGTCTTTTGGTATCTTCCCCTTTCGTATTGAATAAAAACTGAAGGCGTTTCAATGTACTAGAAGGTCATGCATCAATACTTTCTTCCTCTCTCCACCACTATGAACTCCTCATTGGCCTCCATGCTTTTCCCCAAAAGTAAGAGACCAGCTGTTCACACAAAGTCTATATACTTACTTGCTTTTCCTAGAGCAATCTTTTCCTTTAATATTTATATAACACCCTCCTTCACTTTCTGGGTCTTTGTGCAAATAACATCTGAGTTAATTTTTGTGAAGTGTGTATGATATCTGCCTGGATTTATTTTATTTTATTATTTTATTTTATTTTTATTTTATATTTTTACATTTAGCTTCACCATTACTCCAGAACCATTTGTTTAAAAGATTGTATTTTGCTCTCTTGTATTGCTTTTGCTTTTATATTAAATATAAAATATAATTGATAATATATATTCTGTACCTTTAATCTAGTTTTTCTGTGGTATTACAATATCTTGGTTACAATTATCAGTATGGTATACTTTTTTTAAGATTTTATTTATTTATTTGACAGAGAGAGAGATCACAAATAGGCAGAGAGACAGGCAGAGAGAGAGATGAGGAGAAGCAGGCTCCCTGCTGAGCAGGGAGCCCAATGCGGGACTCAATCCCAGGCCCCTGGGATCATGACCTGAGCTGAAGGTAGAGGCTTAACCCACTGAGCCACCCAGGCGACCCATAGTTATGGTAAACTTTGAAGTCAGTCCTCAGTCTTTGTTCTCCTTCAACACTATGTTGTCTATTGTGACTCTTTGCCTCTCCATATAAACTTAAAATAAGTTTGTTAATATTAAAAAAAAAAGAACTTGCTGGAATGCATTAATTGTATAGATAAACTTGGAAACCAGTGACCTCTTGAACTTAGCAGGAGATAGACCATGGACATCAGTTGTCACAGTGGTGCCTCTGGCAGAACCTTTTGCAAATCCCTAGGCAAAATGAGACCTCAAGGATCTGAGAGATGTCTAAGAAGTACTTGATATATCCCTTGGGTATGGTTTATTGAAGTGTCCACCTGTCTGAGAGCTGGGGAAACTAGATAAGGGAGGGAAAATTAGTTATGGTAAAACATATCAACAAACATCAATAAATTTTGTAAAACTAATTGTCATGGCTCATATACATTATGATCAACAGAGGGACAATCAAAAGGAAAGCATCAGTTATGTTTATTGTGAAATATTTTTATTCAAAATAAAGCAATGTGAGGGGAACAAACTATGAGAAAATTACCATTTTTTAAATGGTAAACATCTTAACAAATGGAATAGGTTATATATTCTAAGTAGTATATTGAAGAGTAAAACATTGGGGCGCCTGGGTGGCTCAGTGGTTTGGGCTGCTGCCTTCGGCTCGGGTCATGATCTCAGGGTCCTGGGATCAAGCCCCGCATCGGGCTCCCTGCTCCGCAGGAAGCCTGCTTCCCTCTCTCTCTCTCTCTCTCTGCCTGCCTCTCTGCCTACTTGTGATCTTTGTCCTTCAAATAAATAAATAAAATCTTTTAAAAAAATAAAAGAAAAGTAAAACATTAAAAAATAAAATTTTAATTTCAAAAAATTATGTAATTTTAAAAAAAGGTTAAAAATAGCAGAACCATTTTTCTTAAACTGGAAAATACATTTTATGTATATATCTATCAAAAATAACTTGTCATGGGGGCGCCTGGGTGGCTCAGTGGGTTAAAGCCTCTGCCTTCAGCTCAGGTCATGATCCCAGGATTCTTGGATCGAGTCCCACATTGGGCTCTCAGCTCAACAGGGAGCCAGCTTCCTCCTCTCTCTCTGCTTGACTCTGCCTACTTGTGATTTCTTTCATATAAATAAATAAAATGTTTTATAAAAAAAATTTTAAAAAATAACTTGCCATGTCTAAAATCAGGAGCATATGGAAAAAAATAATAACTGAGGACAATACTTCTGCCATGTTTTGTGCCTTGTTAATATTTTTAAACAGTCAGGCAACTTTTAGCTTTATTGAAATACCTGCTAAGATACCAGCAGTGCCTTTTGGAGCCCTATGACTATAAAAATTAATTGCAAATATTCAAAATGTTTAGTATGGTGTCACTATTTAGGGCCACCACCAAGCATGATTCAGAAGTAAGCATAACTGTTACTCTTCCGTAAGGCAAAAGGGCATATTTTCAGGAGTTCCATCTGCTGTACCAGGAGGTGAATCAAGTAATGATTTTTGTCTATAAAATAATTCACTTTTCAATCTAACATTCCTCATTCCACATTATAATAATAAAAACTAGGAGAAGACTAAAACAAACAACTACAACTACAACCACCAGCTTTTCCTTCAGTGGAAAAGTAAAGAGAACCTTATGAGTACCCTGAAATTTATTTGTAAAAATTTTTAAGATAAATGTTTTTGTTAGAAAACCATATATTTTATATTACTAACAAATAACAGGCAAAGTTTTATTAACTTCTAAAAAGTCTAGTTACTTTTATTTATCTATTAACTCATCTCTTTATGAAGTACAACATGATCACACCTATTGTATCTACCCAAGTTTGTATGCTTTGGTTATTTTATGTTTGCTATTTTCTTGCTTAATTTTTACAATATTTGATACATAATAGTATCTTTAAGTCCATCTACGGTTTCACAGAATTTGTTTGAACTTCATAAAAATGTACCATACTTTTACACTGTCCTTGTTTTACTTCTCTATTAACTTTCCAAGATTTATTCACTTTAGAGTGTGTAGCTATCATTTATTTTTATTCCTCCATAATGCTATGTTTACAAATTTGTATTTATCTGTACTTTTAAAAATATCTTAATTATATACCATTTCTCATCTCACGTAACACTCATGTTACTTCTACACTTATCAGATATTATGTTAACTGAAAACCACAATTCAGCAACAATATAACACCATCTTTCAAAATTAAATGGCTTACCAGAATTCTTTAATTCTATCCTTTATTTGTATTAGATGACCCTTTATTCTGGTATTTGGCATTGTTCATATGGAGGAAAGCTTATAAGTTGATATTCCATAAATAGAAGGATTTATTATGATTGATTAATTATTTTCATTTAGAATGCATAGAATATGGTTGATTTAATATTTGTTTCTTACTCTCTGCCTGGAACATAATGCTATCTATGTAATAGCCACTAAAATATTAAGTTAATCACCTAGACTTTAAACTGCATATTAATAGGAATAACATACAGAACTCTTCTCAGATTGGGACACCTGGGTGGGTCAGTCAGTTAAACGCCTGAGCCTTTAGCTCAGGTCGTGATCTTAGGGTCCTGGGACTCAGCTCTGCAACAGATTCCCTGCTTAGCCGGGAGTTTGCTTCTCCCTCACCCTGCTGCTCCCCCTGCTTGTGCTCTCTCTCACTCTCTCTCTTACAAATAAATAAAATTAAAAAAATGAATTCTTCTCAGATAGCTAATATAGAATATCGTCTTTGTATTCATCAAAGGGAAAGTGCCATATAATAATGAAATTCAGACTCCTTCAAATTCATTTTTTAACCAGTAAGAAAGTACTGGAAACAAGCCAAAAATGTCTTTAATGAATCAAAGAAATAGATTGATTTTCAATATCTTAATGTTTCTAAAATAAATTGCAAGATTTTTATACTAGATATCAGTGTAAATATTCATTATAGAAGGATATTCTAAAAATAAACGTGAGAAAACTACTTGTCATATATGATGACAAAAACGAGTTTGACAAAAGTCAGTTTGGGTAAAACTTACAACACCTATCACCTAAAACTCTTGTTCTATAATATAATTATTTTAATTTACAAAAATACAAAAATAATATATCAGAGTAAGTATATTGATAGTTTTGAAGGTATGCTCTGGTTGTGCACTGTTTACTATTGAAAGGGGAATCAAATATGTGATGTTTATGGTGTGACTATATTAAAATTCAACAAGTTCAGAAGCATACGAGGAATAGAATAAAGACAAAAGATGACCCTTACTTATCCTAAAGATAGACAATGGTATATATGTGCTAGTTGGGGAGAGAATTCAGTCAGTAGATGGAGGATGTGGTAGTGGAAAAAAAAAGACAACGTTTTTGTTGAACGTTTAGCACTATATTTAACAAAGTGAAATTGTGTGTTAATAGCCTTGAGTAAAATCCAAAAAATATTTTCAATTCATTGAAGATTATTTAGGAAAACCTTGAAAAATACTACTTGATAAGGATTCCAATAAAAGATTCATAAGCAATACAAGTTTCAAAATTTTTAGTATATTTTCCCTAAAAAGCCATTTGATTTAAATTAAAAAGAATTCTATTTACCTGCCACTTAAAAAGAGGAAATTATTTGGTTTTGTAATAAGTCAATAAAATAAATTAACATATCTTTAGAAAACAGACATGCACACTAATTTAAAAATAATAGTGCTTAAGCTGTTCAGCAAACATTTGTAAAATTCCTTGCCATCAGCTAGCTCCGGAGTTCTGCTAGGTGAGTAAGGCCATGTATGTTACTGCTCAGAGTTCTGACGCAAAGCAATTGTCCCCTTCACATCCATTTTTGCTGTTGATATGTCATGCTATGTTGTTTAGAGATACATAGATGGCCCTACATGAAGGCCTTTTTTTGTGTGTATATGGGTGACTGTGATTTAACTATCAAATCAGATGGCTCCTGATTTACAATGATTCAACTTATGATATATTTGGCAATGATGTGAAAGTGAAAGTGATTCAGTAGAAACTGTACTTTGAATTTTGAATTTCGGTCTTTATAAAAAGGGCCAGTGACTTGTGGTATGGTGCCGTCTTGTGATGCTGGCAGGGGCAGTGAGCCACAGCTCCCAGTCAGCTAGAAGATTACAGGGGTGAACACCTGATATTCTTACAACCATTCTATATATAACCATTCTTCTTTTTTTTAGTGTAATATTTAATAAATTGCATGTGATATTTGATACTTTGTTATAAAATAGGCTTTGCTTAAGATGATTTTGCCCAAATGCAGGCAAATGTAAGTGTTCTGAGTATGTTTAAATAAGCTTAAGGTAAGCTATGATATTTGATAGTTTAGGGGTATTAAATGCATTTTCAATTTTTTATGTGTTTCTCTGTACATAGCCCCCTTGTAAGCTGAGGAACATCTCTATATGTATATGTAGCCTTGGTATGGCTTACATATTATTGGCATGAAATATCTAGAACAGTACGTGTGCCATATAATTGTCTACAACATCAAACAAGTTTCTTGAAAACTTGTGCCAAAGGGGTTATGTCTTTAAGGATTCTTATTTCAGAAGGGTTCTCTCAAACGTAGGATTTTTCAGAAGTTAAGTGAAAATCTGACCAAACTAAACATTTTTCCATTTTCCCTAGTGAGCAACGATAGCTAAAATCTATCTGCCATTTTCAACACTGTACTCAATGATTGTAATTCTAATTTAAGAACAGATTATTTATATCAAAACCACATGTTGGCCTAATCTTACACAATATTCATAACTCTCACTCAGAGCCTTGGACACTTTTATTTGTTGAGTCTATATGGTACTATGGACATTCATCTCTTTTGACCTCATAGCTTCATGTATGTCTATACTTTTGAAAATACATGCATCATAGTTCCATTGTAAAATGTCTGGGTTATAAAATGTGCTATGCTATCAAAATGGTAATAAGAACATACAAATGACCTGATGTAATGAACTGGACCAGATTGCCAGATATCACATTTCATACCAGAAAGATTCAGTGGTAAGTTTTAAAATGGCCAGTTATACTTTGACTGAATTATAACTCATTTAACTTCTTTCTTTGTGTACAGTATTATACATTAGTCAGTACTATAGTAAATAAGTACTTTGGACAGATGTAAATAGGCTGTAATAAAAAATGTTTTTCTTCTTTCTTTTAGTCCTTTTTACTTGTAAGACTAACCACAAATACCATGCCTCCCCCAAAATAATTTGCAATCCAAATTTATCTCTAAATGAATTTATTGCACAGAAAAAATATATATATATTCACTTACAGTAGACATGTTCAAAAATAGTTACACAACAGCAGGGCCCTAAATGTAAGCAGTACAGTTGTTTTGTTTTGTTTCTTTAAAAAATAAGAGGTTATGTGAAATATTGGAATTTTATTTCGAGGCCTAGTATTTCAAGACAGTTAACTACACTTACGGTGTCAACAGACTCTTGTTGGCAGTATGATTTTATTGGGTTCATGGAATAACAGCAAGAATTTACTATTGCTTCTTTCTTTTATGACACACACAGAAAAAAAAAAAATTGACACATTTGCTCAAGACCAACCAGAATCATTTTAACCTATCAAAATTGATGGGAGGCCTTCACTGCCAAAGTCACTGCTGGGTTTTCACAATTCATTGCAGAAAATCTGCTACTCCCATTATGATAAAGGAGAGAAGAGTCATAATCAGGGAAGAAAGCTAGATTAATACTTGTAATTATCATTGAATTATTTAGCCTGCTATAGGATTATTATTAGTAGTATCATTTGATAATTTTCTCTCATTTTATTAAACACAACTGTGAGTAATTACCCTACCTAATAATTCTCTGTATTGGCTGACTAGCTAGCAAACATTCATGAAAATATCCATTAGCCACACATATAAAATGCTGCATTATGAGGTTGTTGAATCAGAACATACCACTACCTGATCCTGTAGCTCTTTGAGGATTTGCAAATCAATTAATTCTATGTTTATTGGATTATTCCCATACAATTAGAAAATTTATAATAGACTCCATGAACATTATTAGTTTTACCAGTTTAAACAAGCAATCACACTTTGATTTTTACAACAAAAGCAGAAATATAAACACACACATTTGGGTCAGTTTTCTCTTAGTCAGTCTGGACTTCAAAATCCTATTCCTCAAGATAATGCACACCAAAGTTCTGGATTAAACAAGAAATTAGATGGCACCTGAACACTTGGTTTAATATTCTCTAAAGGACTATGCTACTTATTTCTTACATTATGATATTGTTTTACAAAGATCCACACTTTTGTAATGTTAGTATTTTTAATAATCAATAAAGTCAATTAATCATGATTAAAAATCAAACATAAAAATTTCTACTTTTTGCTTTTGCCCCCTCCATTTAGAACTTATTTATAGCCTGATAATTCAAAGGTCCCTATGTTTATGAAAATCTGGACAGAAATAGCTCTAAGATCCCATTCAGAACTTGATATTAATCTAAGTTTTTTGGCTCCATTTATCCTGAGAGCAAAGAGTAGGACAAAGGATTTGAGTACTGTTAGTTTATCTGGGAGATTATCCAAGGTAGAAAAGAATGGGAAAGTGATACAGTGAAGAAGCAACTTTGTCAAAGAGGTACATTGTTGATATAATTGTTGTGGATAGAAAATGAAGGCTTGCTTTTACTGAAAGGTCCTGAGAAACTTCTTTAAGTTGTCTTCATGAAGACCTGAAAACTGACAATTTTATCTATGGTTCTTATTTCCACTTCACTGAGAGCTGTCCTCAGGGGACATTAACCCTCCTCCTACACTTTTGGGTTGTGTTGGAGACATTCTAAAATGAGAGAGAGAACATGAGATGCTATCAGTGTTAAGTAACTGCAATTTCCCATGGAATTATCCACCACAGGTTTGGCTATAATCAGGTGTTGGGCCTTGATATCAGAGGGATTTGAGGCAGTATCATTTTAGGTTAATCATTATATCTGAAATTTCCAAAAACTTCAACTGATGAAACTTTGATTATAAATCTATAAATATAACAATAAATCTACAGTATTCCAATTATTTTCATAGAAATACACAGACAAAGCATCAATTGATTAATATTTAAATGTTACAAAATACTGAACTGAAAGAATTTGGTCATATAACAACGTGTAAGAAGTAGAACTTAGGTTTAGGTTAGAACTCAGGATGCATTTGAGACTCAGTTAAGAAATTGAATGGAGGGACGCCTGGGTGGCTCAGTGGGTTAAGCCACTGTCTTTGGCTCAGGTCATGATCCCAGGGTCCTGGGACCGAGCCCCCAAATCGGGCTCTCTGCTCAGCAGGGAGCCTGCTTCCTCCTCTCTCTCTGCCTGCCTCTCTGCCTGCTTGTCAACTCTCTCTGTCAAATAAATAAATAAAACCTTAAAAAAAAAGAAATTGAATGGATGTCTGATTATCTTATAGGTTTGCTAAAAATCAGTGACTTTGTGTTCACGTGTGGCTATGCAGGAATTTTTAACTTTCTCTAAGAAGTTATTAGATTTGATTATATAATGGCAGTAAAGGATGGGGAAAAGCAAAGTACAAACCCCATAAAGACAAAGACACTGAGTATGAGAAAAGAGTAATAGATAAGAAGAATCAATGCGGAAGAGGAGTCAAGATGGCAGAGAAGTAGCAAGGTGAGACTGCTTCAGCTAGCCGGAGATCAGCTAGATAGCTTATCTAAAGATTGCAAACACCTGAAAATCCATTGGCAGATCGAAGAGAAGAAGAACAGCAATTCTGGAAACAGAAAAACAACCACTTTCTGAAAGGTAGGACCGGCGGAGAAGTGAATCCAAAGCGACGGGAAGATAGACCCCGGGGGGAGGGGCCGGCTCTCGGCAAGTGGCGGAGCAACCGCGCACAAAATCAGGACTTTTAAAAGTCTGTTCCGCTGAGGGACATCGCTCCAGAGGCTAAACCGGGACGAAGACCACACGGGGTCAGCGTGGCCTCAGGTCCCGCAGGGTCACAGAAGGATCGGGGTGTCTGAGTGTCGCAGAGCTTGCGGGTATTGGAACGGGAAAGCCGGCTACAGAGACAGAGCCGACAGTAAGCTCGCAGCTCGGGGTGACCTTGAGTCGGTCGCAGGCTCGGTGAGCTCGAAGCGCGGCCGGAGGGCAGGCAGACGGGAGTAACTGGGCGCGGTTCTCTGAGCGCGCACTGAGGAGTGCGGCCCTGGGCTCTCGGCTCCTCCGGGCCGGAGACCAGGAGGCCGCCATTTGTATTCCCGTCCTCAGGAACTCTACGGAAAGCGCTCAGGGAACAAAAGCTCCTGAAAGCAAACCTGAGCGGATTACTCACCCCGGCCCCGGGTAAGGGCGGTGTAAATCCGCCTGGGGCAAAGACACTTGAGAATCACTACAACAGACCCCTCCCCCAGAAGATCAACAAGAAATCCGGCCGAGACCAAGTTCACCTACCAAGGAGTGCGGTTTCAATACCAAGGAGAGCAGCAGAATTCCAGAGGAGGAGAAAGCAAAGCACGGAACTCATGGCTTTTTTCCTGTGATTTTTTTGAGTCTTGCAGTTAATTTAATTTTTTCTTTTTCATTTTTTTTTTTCTCGCCTTCGGGTAAAATTTTTTTTTAACTGTTACCTTTTTCTTTTTTAACGATTTTTTACTAGTTTATCTAATATATATATTTTTTCTTTTTTACATTTTTCTTAGGTGTTTTCTTTTTTTAAAAATAATTTTCTTTTCTTTTTTTTCCTTTTCTTTTTGTTTTTTTTTTCTTTCTTCCTTTTTGAACCTCTTTTTATCCCCTTTCTCCCCACTCACGATTTTGGATCTCTTCTAATTTGGTTAAAGCATATTTTCCTGGGGTTGTTGCCACCCTTTTAGTATTTTACTTGCCCCTTCATTTACTCTTATCTGGACAAAATGACAAGACGTAAAAATTCAACACAAAAAAAAAGAACAAGAGGCAGTACCGAAGGCTAGGGACCTAATCAATACAGACATCGGTAATATGTCAGATCTAGAGTTCAGAATGACAATTCTCAAGGTTCTAGCCGGGCTCGAAAAAGGCATGGAAGATATTAGAGAAACCCTCTCGAGAGATATAAAAGCCCTTTCTGGAGAAATAAAAGAACTAAAATCTAACCAAGGTGAAATCAAAAAAGCTATTAATGAGGTGCAATCAAAAATGGAGGCTGTAACTGCTAGGATAAATGAGGCAGAAGAAAGAATTAGTGATATAGAAGACCAAATGACAGAGAATAAAGAAGCTGAGCAAAAGAGGGACAAACAGCTACTGGACCACGAGGGGAGAATTCGAGAGATAAGTGACACCATAAGACGAAACAACATTAGAATAATTGGGATTCCAGAAGAAGAAGAAAGTGAGAGGGGAGCAGAAGGTATACTGGAGAGAATTATTGGGGAGAATTTCCCCAATATGGCAAAGGGAATGAGCATCAAAATTCAGGAGGTTCAGAGAACGCCCCTCAAAATCAATAAGAATAGGCCCACACCCCGTCACCTAATAGTAAAATTTACAAGTCTCAATGACAAAGAGAAAATCCTGAAAGCAGCCCGGGAAAAGAAGTCTGTAACATACAATGGTAAAAATATTAGATTGGCAGCTGACTTATCCACAGAGACCTGGCAGGCCAGAAAGAGCTGGCATGATATTTTCAGAGCACTAAACGAGAAAAACATGCAGCCAAGAATACTATATCCAGCTAGGCTGTCATTGAAAATAGAAGGAGAGATTAAAAGCTTACAGGACAAACAACAACTGAAAGAATTTGCAAATACCAAACCAGCTCTACAGGAAATATTGAAAGGGGTCCTCTAAGCAAAGAGAGAGCCTACAAGTGGTAGATCAGAAAGGAACAGAGACCATATACAGTAACAGTCACCTTACAGGCAATACAATGGCACTAAATTCATATCTCTCAATAGTTACCCTGAATGTGAATGGGCTAAATGCCCCTGTCAAAAGACACAGGGTATCAGAATGGATAAAAAAACAAAACCCATCTATATGTTGCCTCCAAGAAACACATTTTAAGCCCGAAGACACCTCCAGATTTAAAGTGAGGGGGTGGAAAAGAATTTACCATGCTAATGGACATCAGAAGAAAGCAGGAGTGGCAATCCTTATATCAGATCAATTAGATTTTAAGCCAAAGACTATAATAAGAGATGAGGAAGGACACTATATCATACTCAAAGGGTCTGTCCAACAAGAAGATTTAACAATTTTAAATATCTATGCCCCCCAATGTGGGAGCAGCCAACTATATAAAAACCAATTAATAACAAAATCAAAGAAACACATCAACAATAATACAATAATAGTAGGGGACTTTAACACTCCCCTCACTGAAATGGACAGGTCATCCAAGCAAAAGATCAGCAAGGAAATAAAGGCCTTAAACGACACACTGGACCAGATGGACATCACAGATATATTCAGAATATTTTATCCCAAAGCAACAGAATACACATTCTTCTCTAGTGCACATGGAACATTCTCCAGAATAGATCACATCCTCGGTCCTAAATCAGGACTCAACCGGTATCAAAAGATTGGGATCATTCCCTGCATATTTTCAGACCACAATGCTCTAAAGCTAGAACTCAACCACAAAAGGAAGTTTGGAAAGAACCCAAAATACATGGAGACTAAACAGTATCCTTCTAAAGAATGAATGGGTCAACCGGGAAATTAAAGAAGAATTGAAAAAAATCATGGAAACAAATGATAATGAAAATACAACGGTTCAAAATCTGTGGGACACAACAAAGGCAGTCCTGAGAGGAAAATATATAGCGGTACAAGCCTTTCTCAAGAAACAAGAAAGGTCTCAGGTACACAACCTAACCCTTCACCTAAAGGAGCTGGAGAAAGAACAAGAAAGAAACCCTAAGCCCAGCAGGAGAAGAGAAATCATAAAGATCAGAGCAGAAATCAATGAAATAGAAACCAAAAAAAACAATAGAACAAATCAACGAAACTAGGAGCTGGTTCTTTGAAAGAATTAATAAAATTGATAAACCCCTGGCCCGACTTATCAAAAAGAAAAGAGAAAGGACCCAAATAAATAAAATCATGAATGAAAGAGGAGAGATCACAACTAACACCAAAGAAATACAAACTATTATAAGAACATACTATGAGCAACTCTACGGCAATAAATTTGACAATCTGGAAGAAATGGATGCATTCCTAGAAACATATAAACTATCACAAATGAACCAAGAGGAAATAGAAAGCCTGAACAGACCCATAACCAGTAAGGAGATTGAAACAGTCATTAAAAATCTCCAAACAAACAAAAGCCCAGGGCCAGACGGCTTCCCGGGGGAATTCTACCAAACATTTAAAGAAGAACTAATTCCTATTCTCCTGAAACTGTTCCAAAAAATATAAATGGAAGGAAAACTTCCAAACTCATTTTATGAGGCCAGCATCACCTTGATCCCAAAACCAGACAAGGATCCCACCAAAAAAGAGAGCTATAGACCGATATCCTTGATGAACACAGATGCGAAAATACTCAACAAAATACTAGCCAATAGGATTCAACAGTACATTAAAAAGATTATTCACCACGACCAAGTGGGATTTATTCCAGGGCTGCAAGGTTGGTTCAACATCCGCAAATCAGTCAATGTGATACAACACATCAATAAAAGAAAGAACAAGAACCATATGATACTCTCAATAGATGCTGAAAAAGCATTTGACAAAGTACAACATCCCTTCCTGATCAAAACTCTTCAAAGTGTAGGGATAGAGGGCACATACCTCAATATCATCAAAGCCATCTATGAAAAACCCACCGCAAATATCATTCTCAATGGAGAAAAACTGAAAGCTTTTCCGCTAAGGTCAGGAACACGGCAGGGATGTCCATTATCACCACTGCTATTCAACATTGTACTAGAGGTCCTAGCCTCAGCAATCAGACAACAAAAGGAAATTAAAGGTATCCAAATCGGCAACGAAGAAGTCAAATTATCACTCTTCGCAGATGATATGATACTATATGTGGAAAACCCAAAAGACTCCACTCCAAAACTGCTAGAACTTATACAGGAATTCAGTAAAGTGTCAGGATATAAAATCAATGCACAGAAATCAGTTGCATTTCTCTACACCAACAGCAAGACAGAAGAAAGAGATATTAAGGAGTCAATCCCATTTACAATTGCATCCAAAACCATAAGATACCTAGGAATAAACCTAACCAAAGAGACACAGAATCTATACTCAGAAAACTATAAAGTACTCATGAAAGAAATTGAGGAAGACACAAAGAAATGGAAAAATGTTCCATGCTCCTGGATTGGAAGAATAAATATTGTGAAAATGTCTATGCTACCTAAAGCAATCTACACATTTAATGCAATCCCTATCAAAGTACCATCCATCTTTTTCAAAGAAATGGAACAAATAATGCTAAAATTTATATGGAACCAGAAAAGACCTCGAATAGCCAAAGGGATATTGAAAAAGAAAGCCAACGTTGGTGGCATCACAATTCCGGACTTCAGGCTCTATTACAAAGCTGTCATCATCAAGACAGCATGGTACTGGCACAAAAACAGACCCATAGATCAATGGAACAGAATAGAGAGCCCAGAAATAGACCCTCAAATCTATGGTCAACTCATCTTCGACAAAGCAGGAAAGAATGTCCAATGGAAAAAAGACAGCCTTTTCAATAAATGGTGCTGGGAAAATTGGACAGCCACATGCAGAAAAATGAAATTGGACCATTTCCTTACACCACACACAAAAATAGACTCAAAATGGATGAAGGACCTCAATGTACGAAAGGAATACATCAAAATCCTTGAGGAGAACACGGGCAGCAACCTCTTCGACCTCTGCCGCAGCAACATCTTCCTAGGAACAACGCAAAAGGCAAGGGAAGCAAGGGAAAAAATGAACTACTGGGATTTCATCAAGATCAAAAGCTTTTGCACAGCAAAGGAAACAGTTAACAAAATCAAAAGACAACTGACAGAATGGGAGAAGATATTTGCAAACGACATATCAGATAAAGGACTAGTGTCCAGAATCTATAAAGAACTTAGCAAACTCAACACCCAAAGAACAAATAATCCAATCAAGAAATGGGCAGAGGACATGAACAGACATTTCTGCAAAGAAGACATCCAGATGGCCAACAGACACATGAAAAAGTGTTCCATATCACTCGGCATCAGGGAAATACAAATCAAAACCACAATGAGATATCACCTCACACCAGTCAGAATGGCTAAAATCAACAAGTCAGGAAATGACAGATGCTGGCGAGGATGCGGAGAAAGGGGAACCCTCCTACACTGTTGGTGGGAATGCAAGCTGGTGCAGCCACTCTGGAAAACAGCATGGAGGTTCCTCAAAATGTTGAAAATAGAACTGCCCTATGACCCAGCAATTGCACTATTGGGTATTTACCCTAAAGATACAAATGTAGTGATCCAAAGGGGCACATGCACCCGAATGTTTATAGCAGCAATGTCTACAATAGCCAAACTATGGAAAGAACCTAGATGTCCATCAACAGATGAATGGATCAAGAAGATGTGGTATATATACACAATGGAATACTATGCAGCCATCAAAAGAAATGAAATCTTGCCATTTGCAACAACATGGATGGAACTAGAGCGTATCATGCTTAGCGAAATAAGTCAAGCAGAGAAAGACAACTATCATATGATCTCCCTGATATGAGGAAGTGGTGATGCAACATGGGGGCTTAAGTAGGTAGGAGAAGAATAAATGAAACAAGATGGGATTGGGAGGGAGACAAATCATAACTGACTCTTAATCTCACAAAACAAACTGAGGGTTGCTGGGGGGAGGGGGTTTGGGAGAAGGGGGTGGGATTATGGACATTGGGGAGGGTATGTGCTTTGGTGAGTGCTGTGAAGTGTGTAAACCTGGTGATTCACAGACCTGTACCCCTGGGGATAAAAATATATGTTTATAAAAAATAAAAAATTAAAAAAAAAAGAAGAATCAATGCATTTGAGGAAAATGGGAATTGAAATACACAATGTTTGTTGATTTTTTTTAGATGGAGAAAACAAAACTAGCTTGCAAGAAGGAAATAACAGAAGACATGTTGTGATGTGAGACAGAATCCTGGAAAAGGCAGTAACGTGGAATAAAGGAGTAGGGAGAGCATATCAGGTAATTTGGATAGGAAGGAGTTAGGAGATAATTGCTTGATAAATTTTATATGGCCCACTTAAATGCACAGATTTCTCTTCTTTAATTTATATGGAGAACAGGGTGTCCTTTCTCTTCCCTTTCAGAGCACCAGAGGTGTACTCTTTCAGACTGAAAACCTGAAAAGCTCAGGACTCAGTTGCTTAAGCACAGCTGAGAGGACATATTTCAATTAAGATTTACATTTTGCTGTATGTAGTAGACTGTCAAAAGTGGTTTAACTATATTTTTTCATTTAACAAGAAGACTACAGAGAGTGTTTTCTGGTGTTGGTTCAGAGTGTCCATCCCTCTGAACAGATTTTTCTCTCAAAGTCTGGGGCAAGAAATCAATTGTTACATATGTATTTACTAAAAAAGCAGCTGGAAGATGCTGAGCACTGTGGCCCATGAGATCAAGGCACGAGCACACACTTGTGAGTGGTGAGCTCCCAAGGCTGGAGGAAAATTCTAGAATAAAGTGCTTATTAGAGAGCCTTACCTTTTCTCCTGTTTCCTTACCTCTCTGCACTACCCTCTTGTATCCACAGCATTGGAAATGCTTTTAGCAACACAGCACACTGAATCACCACAAATTATGTGATTCTCTTGGTGGAAAACCAAACACTGTAAAAACTGTGGTTTTCTAGTTCATGCTTCTGGATTGAAAATAATTCAGAATAAGCTGATAGGAGTAGCCAAGAGAGATTTAATCTTCTGTTTGGAAAAGGCCTTCTATATAAGTGAGTAGAGGAACCTTTAAGAATTATTCATGTTTAGGGGCACCTGGGTGGCTCAGCGGGTTAAGCCTCTGCCTTTAGCTCAGGACATGATCTCAGGGTTCTGGGATCAAGCCCCACATCAGGTTCTCTGCTCAGCGGGGAACCATTTTCCCCCCTCCCACTTTCTGCCTGTCTCTGCCTACTTGTGATCTCTGTCAAATAAATAAATAAAGATTTTTTAAAAAAAATAATTATTCATGTTTACATATATGCACCAGAATGCTATGTCCCTTGTCAAATAGGCTTCAAATCAACAAAAATGATAATATTTTACTTAATAAGTTTTTTAATTCCTCTGTTAACATTTTGGAATACATCATTTTAATGCACATCTGCAAATTTGTAATCACTTCATGTGAGACAAGGAATGCTTAAAAAGGCAACCAGGGGCAGCGGGGTGGCTCAGTGGGTTAAGCCTCTGCCTTTGGCTCAGGTCATAATTTCAGGGTCCTGGGATCGAGCCTTGCATCAGTCTCACTGCTCAGCCGGGAGCCTGCATCTCTCTCTCTCTTTCTGCCTGCCTCTCTGCCGGTTGTGATCTCTCTCTGTGTCATATAAATAAATACAATCTTTAAAAAAAAAAAAAAGGCAACCAGAAAACATTTACAGTTTTGGACAGGAGTTTCCCTTACGTTTGGATAAGGATGCAAATTCAACTTCATAATAAATTACACTGCATCATAAATATTAAATGCACTTGGGATTGCGTTCTCTCCTCCCTCCATCCTATCATACACACAGCTGTCCGACTAATCTTCCAAAAACACACATTTTCATGTGCTGCTTTGCAAAACTAGCTTCCTGTCTTCCTGTTGCCTGAAAAAATAGTCTCAAATGCTTTTGTCTGGCATTCAGGGCTCTCTAGGATGGGCACTCTGGCCAACACATCACTGCTCGTTTGTTCCTCCACACACAAGTGGATCTCGGGCTACTTATTCAGAGACCCACCTCCTCACCGACCCAGCAAAGGTCTCGTGCATCTACTAAACTCACGGCTCACTCAGTGATGTTCTCAAAGGCCATTAGTGGGTGACATGCCACTGCTAGAGTCAGGAGCCAGTGTGAAGTTGCCGCTGCCTAAGTGCATGGACTGAAAACGGGAACGTTGATTCTCCAGGAGAAAACTGGGGCATTGTTATGAGAAGGCAGACGGCAAAACCACCCATGTCCCCTATGACTGCTTTAACACACTCTGGACAAAATTTAAGGAGACAAGTGAACGTATTAATTCCCACTTAGACTGTAGAAGGCAAATGCAACGGAGGGAAGGCGTTATCTTCTTCTGGAACAAACCACTTAGCTCCAGCTACTTTTATAAATAGATCAGACCCTGTCCAGGAGCCCACTTAGCTGGGTTCATTTGTATACAATGTCCATACCCTCAGGAATATTAACAGTTTATCGCAGATTGCATTAATTTAAATAAAACTTAACAAAAATGGTGTGAAATGAACAAAAACACCATATTCTGTGATGAATCAAATGAAATACATTTTCAGTTGCTGTTTTCCCCATTTAAAGATAAAATTTCTGATAACTGTAATTATTTGTGAAAAGACACAAGACCAAAAGTTTGTGTGTATGTGTGTTTTGGTTTTAGGTTTTTGGTTTTTTTCTTCCCCTTAAGGCTATAGCCATATTGTCACTAATAAAGATCTCAAATTTGCCTGGAAGCTTTCATGGCAAATTGTCAGTCTGAGGGTAGTCACCATCCAGTCAAATGGCTTTAAACATCATCAGTGCCTTTCTTCCACACACATTCTCTTCCTGGTTTAAACATTAGTTACCCTGGTTCTACACTGACACAGTATTTGCATCTCTCTCCTGTCCATAACTCCTAAAAGTTGGGGACCTCTCACTTTGGTTTCCCCAGAGCATGACATTTTATTTGGTGCTTGGGGGGCAATGGGCAGTTCAAGAAGTATGTTAATACTATCACTCAATGTATTGATCCATGCTATGCACCAACAGTGTAGTAAATATCGTTCATTTCTTGTAACAAAGGCAGTAGGAACTTCTCCCAAGGGACAGAATTCCAAGGACAGAATGAAGGCAGGAAGGGAGCTGGTCTATTTGGACCTACTTTGTGAGAGACACTGGTTTAGGTATTTTTATGTATACATTATACCACTGAACTGTCACAATCCTGCAAATTCTTACATGCTTGGGTTTCTATGTAGCAAGTTTAGCAAGCCACCCAAATTCACAGTGACAGGCCCGTGAGTCAAATCCAGCATGCTTGACTCCATGATTGTCAAGTCCACTAGCCCCATATATCATGAATCTGAGATTCATGAGTGTGTAGGTGCTATCAAGAAATGTCAAAAATTCCCATTTCAGGGACACATGGATGGCTCAGTTGGTTAATTGTCTACCTCCAGCTCAGGTCATAATCCCAACATCCTGGGATCAAGTCCCCCATCAGGCTTCTTGCTTACCAGGAGCCTGCTTCCCACTCTGCCTGCCTCTCCCTCTGCTTGTGCTATCTCTCTGACAAATGAATAAATTAAATCTTTTGTAAAAATCTTGTTAAAAAGGCCCATTTTAAAGAATGTTTTAAAACATTGTTTGGACAGCAATAGAAGCGAAAGCAGAATGACATAATGTAAGGACAGATAGTTTATGTGGGAGCCCTTTGGGTACTCTGGTGGATGAATGTTTTTATATTAGTTTTTCATGGACATGGGGAGTTAGAGAGGAGAAGGGAGGTGGGAGAAATTGGAAGGGGAGCTGAACCATGGGAGACTATGGACTCTGAAAAACAATCTGAGGGTTTTGAAGGGGTGGGGGGTTGGGAGGTTGGGGTTCCAGGTGGTGGGTATTATAGAGGGCACTGCTTGCATGGAGCACTGGGTGTGGTGCAAAAAGAATGAATACGGTTATGCTGAAAATCAATAAAAAATAAATTAAAAAATTAGTTTTTTGTAAACTGCCAAAAAAGAAAAGCACTCCCATTTATAACGTACACTTTATGGTTCACAAAGCACGTGCCAACAATAAAAATAATGATGGGTTACCGTTACAATTCATAGAAAAGAGGTACAGGGAAATTGAATGAAAGGGAATAACAAAGTAGGTTCATAAGTCAATCTTCTTTTTAAAAATATTAACCAGAAAGTGCGTTTCTGCCACCTCTCTCCTGTTTGATCTGATAAAGAATGACCACGATACATGAATTATAGTTCAGGGTTTTGAAAAGCATAATAGCTTTATACCAACACTTGAGCTTTTATTTATTTATTTATTTATTTATTTATTTATTTTTTGCTAACAAGATAGCTCGATTTGATATGCGGTTCCTGACAACCAACCTCAGAAGTAATTCCATCTTCATGAGAAGTCTGAAAGAACCACAAACCAAACCTCAAAATAGATTCAAAGAGAAAATACTCTTAAAAAAATTTCCCTTCCTGGGGCACCCAAGTGGCTCAGTGAGTTAAAGCCTCTGCATTCGACTCAGGTCATGAACCTAGGGTCCTGGGATTGAGCCCAATGTCTGGCTCTCTGTTCACCGGGGAGCCTGCTTCCACTTTTCTCTGCCTGCTCTCTGCCTATTGGTGATCTATGTCTGTCAAATAAATAAATAAAATCTTTAAAAAAAAATTTCCCTTCCTATCAGAAGCAGACCAAACCACTAACAAATTCCCCAGAAAGCTTCATCTAAAAGGTTGTACTTTCTTCAGACACCCAGCAGGACCTTCTTCTCTGGGCCTGGTATTTCTTCAATGGCCTATTCCAGAGAATAAGACACTAAACTACTGAGCGCCATGGGCCTCAGAACCACGAAAGACATGATGAGGGGCCCAAAGCACTCCTCTGGTCACCAAGAGCCTATGTAAAAGTTTGCTGCTTTTCTGCATTTTTCAAAGCTGAGTTTTTAGCTGGAGGCCGCTCCTTTAGGAAAATTGCTGATACCATATAGTAAAAGCCATTATATGATCTTTTACAAACCATTTCCTATCTTTGCATTCTCATGTGCCAAGACAGACACAGATTATTTAAAACCCGGAAGAAGTGCTATTGCATTTAAATTGCCTGTAACCTTCATGCAATAGATTTATGATTGATGATAGATTTAGTTAAAATATAACTGTTTTAATTATTTATTCTCAGTAAACGATTTCAACCTATGCTCATTTAAGTAAGTTGCTGCATAATCCCTTTTCTATTAAACCATAGTGCAAGAACCAATGCCACGCTTCTGCGAGAACCCCAAGCTCTTTTTCTGGAATGGCCATATGCGTATGTATCAGGCGTTCTCTTTTCACTCACTTTGTGGAGCACCTACCATGGAAGTCATGTAATAACCAATGACCAAAAAACAAACAAAAAACCCAAACATCCAGGTCGAAGTGATTTGCGCCTGCCATCATGCAATGGCGGACCCTGCCTGGAGACCAGGAGACTGCTCAAATAGCAGGCAGGCATCTCAGCCCAGGCCTGTGCTGGGGAGGTTGGTTCCGGGCTTCTGGCGCAATCAGGAAGCCAGCAAAGTGACCCGAGAGTGCAGCCCGGTTAAGGGCTGATGATCTTTTCGCAGCCAGGCTGCACCCCGACACCCGCTCGGGGAGCCAGGCTAGGAGGCCGCTGAGCGCTGGTGCTGGCCACGCTCGCAGGCCCCCGGGGCTCACCCCGTGCCCAGGCCCCGGCCTCCGCCTCAGGAAGGAAGGGGTGGGGGCGGGGGCAGCCGGGAGAAGGGGCTTTGCTAATTGCCCAAGTGGGTAGTGAGCTCGCAGAGGACGTGGCGGAGAGTCTGGGAGGAGGTGCAGGGGCTGGCGGAGGAGGGGCGTGCAGCGCCGCGGTGCTGTGCTGCGGCCCAGTCGGGACTGGAGGACCCACAGGACTCGCCCGCCATGCGCTCCTGCGCTCCAGCCCAGCCCCTGAGCCTGCGCTGTCCCGCTTCCGCCGCCCGCTGCCCCTCCGAGCCCCATGGCGTCTCCAGAGGACCCTCTGCGCACGGGCAAATTGAAACCGCGCCGCGCCCTCACCTGGAGCAGAAAGCGCGGGCCGCGAGATCGCGGGGGTGTGGAGACCCAGCCTCCCGCGTCCCCCGCAGCAGCGGGACCACCCTGGACGCCGCGCCGCACCAGGGTCCGCACAGAATCGGGCCAGGGATGGCGCCGCCTGAGGTGCCCCCCCACCAGTGGGCGCGCTAGCCCCCATCGTTCGGCAACCCCATGCGTGCATGCCAAGGTCCCCCTTCCCTTGCCTCCACCATGGCCCCGCCGCTTTTGTTCTGGACTTGGGATCCTAGGTGGAAACTAGTCCCTCAGACCTCCCTGGCAGCAAGGAGCGCAGGGAGGGATTCTCGGTTTTTCCACCCTGGCTCTTCCTCTCTCCACATTCACATGCCCTCTTGTGTCCTTTCCTCTCCTCATTGTCACTTTTATTAAATGGTTTTGTTCTGCATGTTGACCCGCAGAGCGATTTCATGAATGAATATACAGGAAACTGAGTCGGAGCCCACCTGTGAGAGCCCACCTGTGGAGGCCTTTCATTAGAATGGTCTCTGGTTCTGGCCTCAGTTCAGTATACTGCGTGTACCTGAGGACTGAGTCCAGATGTTTCTTTCCTCTCTGACTTGAATTTGAAATCCTCCTCAGACTTCAGCTTCCAGGATTGCTCCCGTCCTTGCTTTCCCACTGTCTCGGTGGGGTCCGCCATGAGTGTTGAACACAGGAATGAATGAATGATATATACCCCCAGGTCGCTGGGGCTTTTTCTTTTTTTGCTGAGGTTGAAAAGGCTTGGGAGAGACCCCCTGTATGCAGATACAGAGCTGCATGCAATTGCTTAGATAAACGTGTTCCCCACTTAATTGCTTGGGCATTGAACATTTTGCCCTTAACCTGTGGCTTGAGCAGTTAGGAGGAGAAAATCTGGAGGTGAATCAGAAGATGGCTGAATCCACATAGTGGTGGGCTGGGTTTGGGAGATTTTCCTGGAGATTCTAAAGAAAGATCTAAATTTTTCCTGTGGGGAGTGGTAAACATTTTATCAGTGGGAGATGGAAAATAAACTGTCTGGTTAATATTTCCCTCCCCCTCAAAACCCATTATTTGAAAAATCAAAAAAGGAAGTGAAGGGAGAAATCCTCCCACTCCCATCCCCACTCACCTCCATAGCCACCTCCTCTTCCAAGAACTAACAGACAAGGTGCCAAGAAGTGTTAGGTACCAGCAGTGGTCTCAGAGCTCATTCAAGGATCATGGTGAAAGTCATTCAAAGAGATTGTGGGGGCACAGGGATCCATTTAAGGGGGACAAGTTTAAGGTTTGCCTGGTGCCCTAAAAATTAATGGCACTAGAGAAGATGAGCTTTGGGAACTATAGCTTAATGGATACAACGTGTAAAAAGCTTCAGTCAGTCATGGTGGGAAGAGGCCATGAGGGCAGCAAAGACAGTCTTAGATGATATTATTAATAGCACTACAGGCTCTAGATTTCATGTGGTGGTGTTCTTGGCAAGACCAGCCCGGCCAAAGTGGATACTCACAACCTGGAACAGAGGGTCTTGGAGATCCCAACAAATGTGGTATGATGAGAGCGTAAAATGGTAGGAGGTGTCCTTTGGAATGACTGTCTTCTTGACTTTAAAAGGGAGAACCCACATCTGTAGGTGAAATCTTCTTGGCTACCAGGAAGGCCGAGGCCTCCTAAGGTCAAGGTCTCCTCGTCACTTTAAAAGATGTCAAAGAACATATTCAGACATTTCAAAGATGTCCTCATGTCTATCCGTTCCCACTCTGGAATTCTATCAATAAGGTGAGAGTTCCTCTAGTTGGAAAAAAGATCTAAAAAGACTTCCCTTTCTCATGTAATTTCTGTAACCTCCAGGACACACCCACCTACCCCTTCCAGCGCTGTAATGAAGCTACAGCTGGTGCCAATTTGTGGAATTCATTAAAGGCTATTTTCCCTTATATACCCCCGGACCAAGTTCCCATGCTCCCTCACCTGATTTCCTGCACTCACCTCCCACCTGGTGTGTTCACACCTGCACATGCCTTTTACCAAACCATTTGCCAAAAGGCAGCCAGAGTGACCTTTCAAAGACCTATCAGTTCCTGGCATTTGTCTCCATAGAAAACTGCACTGATCTTCTAACAAATTCTCAGTCCTCCAAAGGCATCCATAATCCTCCCATCCGTCCCTTCTTACCCTTCCAATTGACTGATGCCTGTTCTGCCCTGTCTTTCTGCCCTTCCACCACGCTGCCTCCCTCTTGCTGTGGAGACCCCTCATGGTGCATGCCTCCAAGTACAGGTGATTCCCATTGATGGGAAGACCCTCTTCCTCTCCCCCGTCTCCCCACTCCTGTTACTCCCACTTATTCGTGAGCTCACAAGCCCCATGGTACACACTCTCCATGCAGCCTGCTCTCTCTTTTCTAGCACTGCCCTCCGTTTCTAGCTGTGGTTGTGTCATGGATGTCCCTCCCCAGCCTGCCTCCAAACTCTCCGTCCGTTTAGCTCCAACACCTGACACAGTGCCTGGCACGTAGTAAGCCCTGGCTAGCTTCTAAGAGCCTCACTGAGGGACTGAAAGCATTTTAAAAATGTCACCACGTAGGCTCCAAACTGTAGGCAGAAAAAGCTTTGCCTGGATTGACATTTTAGAGACGTATTCATCAAGTTAGATGTGTTCACTGACTTTACCTTGTAAAATTAAAAAAAAAAAAAAAGGACCTCTGTATCGCTTCACATCTAAGGAAGGCACATGTATACTATTAGACCACGTTATGAGCTTAATGGAGACAAGATTTTTTTTGCTAAGAAAATGTATAAGACTGTTGAGGTCATGTGGGAGGAAATAGTCCGTTTGTTAGAGCATTGCTATCTTACTCTATCACAGCCACTAATAAAAATCTGACACGGGGTGAGTCAGAATTGTCTGTCGGAGATGAGGTAGATCTGGCTCATGTTCGTATAGACATGAAAGCCAGGAACGAAGAAGCAGGCTTTGAAAGCCTGGGTTGAGGAGGCGGTGTGGTTCACTGCGATGAGCTAAGTGCCCAGGGCCACCGGCAGACATGTGGGCCTGTGTCCTTTGTTCTGGGGTCCCTCTTGCACCATGTGGTGAGGCTAGCAGCTGGGAGCAGCTCAGGACAGGAGCAGGTGGCATCTTACCTCTCCCACCTTCCTGTGGCTTCAGTGGGCTCCAGTGGGTCCCAGGGGACAGCCTGCCTTCCTTGCAAAGCCCAGTAGCACTGGGAGCAGAAACTGGGACTAAAGAGTGAGCACCCTGTTTGACAAGCTGGCTCAGTGGTTTAGGCCTCTGCCTTCGGCTCAGGTATTAGAATTAAGTATTAGAATAAGAGACATTCTCATCTTGATGCCTCGCAGCTGTTAGACCCAAGGTACAGAGGGCAGTAGCCAACGACCAGCAGGCCCCAAGTGCCATGTGCAGACTCTAAGAGCAACTGCCTTTGAGAGAGGAAACGGTTGAGAGTGGGCTTTCTGAGGTAGAGAATTATTAGCTGGGTAAGTAGGAAAATTGACTCAGAATCAGAATTGATGCCCCTACATGACAGAGTAGGTGAAACTTCAATTCTCATAGATCTTGAGGCTCCTCAGAAATGTATTTTTCATTTTGAACAGAACATTCAGGATAAATATGATCTGTTCGAGTTCCTGGTTCTCTCATCAGGACTGTTTCTTAGGCTTCAGTGACACAAGAAAAGGGTTTTGATAGTCCAGAGTAAATCCTGACAAAAGCAAAGCATGGTATCTATGTAAAACTAACCACTCAGAAGAGAACAAGAGATAAAAGGCCAGGCCAACCTGATCCTGCAGGATAGGTAAGGTTGGTCCGGCAAGAGGGGTAGAGGGAAAGTGCACATCTCCTGCTAGAAGAGCTAGAGAAGACCCCTTCCGGAGAGACCACCAGGAGAGGAGAGCAGTAGATGCTGATGATGAAGAATATTTATTCAGCAGTGAAGGTCAAAATGACAAAGTTCCAGGATCAGAGTAAACCTATGGGATTAAAAAATAAAAAATTAAAAAAAAAGATTTTTTTTGAAAGGATTTTTTTTAAAGGACTTTAAACAAAAGTCCTTTTTAAGAGACAGTTGGCTGTTGAAACCAAAAGTACAACTCACTGAGAGATTCGCCGCATTATTTATTGGGGTAGAAAGGACCTGGAATGTAGAAAAACCCATTCTGCAGAGGAAAAAATAGAATCACTAACAGACCTCATGCCTTGCACAGCCAGTGGCTAGAATCCCTGCCTCATGAGACCATTTTAAAATCTGTACTCATAATGGAACGGAAGGTGTCATTTCCCTATAATTATATATATGTCATTAATTTTCTGCAAAGCCCAGTAGCACTGGAGCAGAAACTGGGACCTAAGAGTGAGCACCCTGTTTGACAAGCTGGACCAGCCACCACTTCTTCAGATGCAGGGGGAGCCCTGGCATGCTGACTCCTCCCTTCCTCCTTTCCCCTTTCCTCCCTCCCTCCCTCTTCCCTTCCCCTCTCTCCTTCCCTGGTGGTGCCCTTTCCCGATGCCCACTTCATCCCTTTTTTTTCTTACATGCCTGTCTTCTAGAGTTTCTTCTCTCCTCCCAATTACTTCCCTTTGTCTGAATCTCCTCTTTGGTCCCTTTGTCCCCACTCTCTGCTCCTCCTCCCCTTCCCTGGCCCCTGTTCAGCTCCATCCAGACTGCAGGCAGAGCTGGACTAACACGCTCACTCGCTAGCTCAGCCACCCTCCAGAGAAGTCACTCTTCGGTGGCCACCTTCGTGACCCCCTGGTCCTTTCTCCACTTATTCAGCTATTGCTCTGAAGTCTGAGGAGGACAGAGTGGGGCTGCCGCAGAATCAGGCCAGAGGAGAAACCAATCCATGTGTCCACACTGTCCCCCAGTACTGCTGCTCTGAGAGCTTTCGGAGTCCTCAACAGGGTTAGGATTTAGGGGCTTCTTCAGAACCGGGAGTGAAAACAGCCATAGGTCAAAAGAAAAGCTATGGCCCCCACACAAAAATAATAATCACAAATGAAAACTAAGTTAGCTCTGAAGTCCCAAGTCGAAAAATTGCCTTGAATCGGTCACTAGAAAGCACCCAAGGCCTCACTCTATGGGTTCTGCTTTGAAAAATGCAGAAAAGCAGCAAACGTTTACATACCCTCTTGGTGACCAGAGGCGTGCTTTGTGCCCCTCATCATGTCTTTCGTGGTTCTGAGGCCCTTGGCGCTCAGTAGTTTAGTGTCTTATTCTCTGGAATAGGCCATTGAATAAATACCAGGCCCAGAGAAGGTCCTGCTGGGTGTCTGAAGAAAGTACAACCTTTTAGATGAAGCTTTCTGGGGAATTTGTTAGTGGTTTGGTCTGCTTCTGATAGGAAGGGAAATTTTATTTTTAAAGATTTTATTTATTTATTTGATAGAGATCACAAGTAGGAAGAGAGGCAGGCAGAGAGAGAGGAAGAAACAGGCTCCCTGCTGAGGAGTGAGCCTGATGTGGGGCTCGATCCCAGGACCCTGGAATCATGACCTGAGACGAAGACAGAGGCTTTAACTCACTCTGCCACCCAGGTGCCCAAGGGAAATATTTTTTTAAAGTTTTTATTTATTTATTTGACAGACAGAGATCACAAGTAGGCAGAGAGCAGGCAGAGAGAGAAGTGGAAGCAGGCTCCCTGCTGAGCAGAGAGCCAGACATGGGGCTCAATCCCAGGACCCTAGGATCATGACCTGAGCTGAACGCAATGGCCCAGTGAGCCAAAGACACTGAGCCACTCGGGTGCCCCAGGAAGGGAAATTTTTTTAAGAGTATTTTCTTTGAATCTATTTTGAGGTTTGGTTTGTGGTTCTTTCTGACTTCTCATGAAGATGGAATTTCTTCTGAGGTTGGTTGTCAGGAACCGCATATCAAATCGAGCTATCTTACTAGCAATAAATAAATAAATAAATAAATACTCAAGTGTTCTTATAAAGCTATATGCTTTTCAAAATCCCGAACTATAATTCATGTATCGTGGTCATTCTTTATCAGATCAAACAGGAGAGAGGTGGCAGAAACGCACTTTCAGGTTAATTTTTTTACAAGGAAGATTGACTTATGAACCTACTTTGTTATTCCCTTTCATTCAATTTCCCTGTACCTCCTTTTCTATGAATTGTAACGGTAAACCATCATTATTTTTATTGTTGGCCCTTGAGAATTAGAGATCAATGCCCAAGTGAAAGCAGAAGGCAGGTTTATTAAAGCAACAGCATACTATCTAAGGGAAAGCAGGTGGTATTCCATGAGTTGGAGCTGGCCCTTACTTTGTTTTGGGATTGGATATTTCTTGGTCTTTTTGAAGTGGGAGGACCTTCAACATGCAGTGGATTGATCTCTAATGGAGGCTGCTTCCAATCATTTGGGGGACTCCTACCACATGTTGGGAAAAGGAGTTGTTGTCATTTTTATTTTATTTTTTTCAGGGTTCCAAAATTCACTGTTTATGCACCACACCCAGTGCTCCATGCAATATGTGCCCTCCATAACTCCCATTAACAGGCTTACCCAACCCTCTGCCCCCTCACCTCAGAACTCTCAGTTTGTTTCTCAGAGTCTCTCATGGTTTGTCCCCCCCTCCAATTTCCCCCCACTCACTTCTCCTCTTGATCACCCAGTGTCTTCTGTGTTATTCTTTATGCTCCACAATTAAGTGAAACCATATGAAAATTGACAATCTATGCTTGAATTATTCCACTCAGGATTATCTCCTCCAGTCCCGTCCATGTTGATACAAAAGTTGGGTATCCTTCCTTTCAGAAGGAAGCATAATACTCCATTGTAAAAATGGATCATATCTTCTTTATCCATTCATCCATTGAAGGTCACCTTGGTTCTTTCCAAAGCTTAATGACTGTGGCCATTGCTGCTATAAACATTAGGGTACAGATGTCCCTTCGTTTCACTGCATCTGTATCTTAGGGGTAAATACTCAGTAGTGCAATTGCAGGGTCATAGGGTAGCTCTAATTTTAATTTCTTAAGGAGTCTCCACACTGTATCCCAAAGTAGCTGCACCAACTGGCATTCTCACCAATAGAGTAAGAGGGTTCCACATTCTCCACATGCTCTCTAACACTTGTTGTTTATTGCCTTGTTAATTTTGGCCCTTTTAACTGTGTAAGGTGGTATCCCAAAGTGCTTTTGATTTGAATCTCCCTGGTGGCTAATGATGATGAACATTTTCTCATGCATCGGTTTGCCATTTGTATGTCTTCTTTGGACAAGTGTCTATTCATGTCTTCTGCCCATTTTTTGACATGATTATCTGTTTTTTGTGTGTTGAGTTTGAGGAGTACTTTATAGATCTTGGATATCAGCCCTTTATCTGTAATGTCATTTGTGAAAATCTTCTCCCATTCAGTGGGTTGTCTCTTCATTTTGTTGACGGTTTCCTTTGCTGTGCAGAAACTTTTGATCTTGATGAAGTCCCAAAAGTTCATTTTTGCTTTTGTTTCCTTTGTCTTTGGGGACATGTCTTGAAAGAATTTGCTGTGGCCAGTGTCCAAGAGGTTACTGCCTATGTTCTCCTCTGGGATTTTGATAGATTCCTGCCTCACGTTGAGGTCGTTTGTCCATTTCGAATTTATCTTTATGTATGGTATTAGAGAATGGTTGAGTGTCATTCTTCCATACATAGCTGTCCAATTTTTCCATCACCATTGATTGAAGAGGCTGTATTTTTCCTCTGTGTAATTTGTTCTGCTTTGTCAAAGATTTTTTGAACATAGAGTTGATGGTCCATATCTGGGCACTCTACTCTAATCCACTGGTCTACATGTCTTCTTAACCCACTGAGCCACCCAGGTGCCCCTTTTAAGCTATTATTTAAAAGTAGAGTCAACTTTTTTTTTTAAGATTTTATTTATTATTTATTTGACAGAGAGAGATCACAAGTGGACGGAGGAAAGGCAGATGGTTAGGGTTAGACGTCGTTGGGGTCAGGGTTAGCGTAAGGCTTAGGGTAGGGGTCAGGGTTAGGGTTAGGTACATGGTTAGGTTTAGGGTCAGGCTCACAGTAGGGTCAGGGTTAGCGTTACGGTCAGAGTTAGGGACAGGGTCAGTGTTAGGGTGACGGTTAGGTTTAGGGTCAGGTTCAGGGTCATGGTCCGATTTAGGGTCTGGTTCAAGTTTTGGTTTGGGGCCAAGGTTCATGTCAGGGCCAGGGTTAGGTTTGGGACAGGTTTAGTGTCAGGGTTAGGGTTAGGTCAGCTTTATGTTTAGGTTCTGTTTTGTGAGTAGGTTGAGGATTAGGGTTAGATTTAGGGTTACGATTCTGTTCAGAATCATGGATTGGGTCAGAGTTGAGTTTACAGACACTGTAGGGTCAGTCTTAAGGTCAAGGCCTGGGTGAGGTTTAAGGTTAAGTTCTGACATAGGCAAAGATCAGAGTTAGAGTTATGATCAGGGTCAGGGAGAGGGTCAGGTTTATTGTTAAAGTGGGGTTAGGGTTTGGGTTAGAGGTAGGTTGAGGGTTAGGGTTAGACTGGGTTAGGGTCAGAGTCAGGGATAATGTTAGGGGTTAGTTTTAGGGTTAGGTTCAGCGTTAGGTTTCGGGTCAGGGCCCGTGTTAGTGTCAGGGTCAGGGTTACATTTAGGGTTAGAGTTAGGGTCAGGCTCACAGTCAGGGTCAGGATTAGTGTTCAGGTCAGTGTTGGGGTTACTATTACGATCATGGTTAGGTTTATGGTCATGGTCTGGGTCAGGGTCAGGGTGAAGTTAGCAACAGTGTCAGGTTTAAGGTCAGGTTCAGGTATTGGTTTAAAGTCCACATTCGGGTCAGGGACAGGGTTAGGTAGTTGTCAGTGTTAGTGTCATGGTTAGGATTAGGGTAGGATTAGGGTCAGGGTCAGTGAAGGTCAGGGCCAGGGTCAGGTTTAGGGTCAGGCTTTGGTTTAGGTCAATGTTCGTTTCAGTGTCACAGTTAAGTATTGGTGGTAGGGTTTGGGATAGGGGTTAGGATTAGAGTTACAAGTAGGGTTATAGTTAGGGTTAGGGATAGACAGCGTAAGGACAGGGTTAGGGTTTGGTTTAGGGTAGGGGTTAGTGTTAGGGTCAGGGTGAGCATTAGGTTTAGGTTCAGGGTCTGTAGAGGGTCATGATAGGAGTTACCTTTAGGTTTAGGGTTAGCGTCAGGCTCACAGTCACGGTCAGGAGTAGGGTTAAGGTCAGGGTTAGGTCAGAGTCAGGTTTGGGATTAGGGACAGGGTCAGGGTCCTGGTTAGGTTTGAGTCATGGTTACGGTAATGTCAGAGTTTGGTTTAGGTTCAGGGACCACATCAGGGTCAGTGTCAGGCTTAGGTTTAGGTTTAGGGTTCAGGTCAGCGTCACAGCCAGGGTCAGGGTCAGGGTCAGGGCTGGGTTGGGTTTGGGGCAGGCTCATAGTCAGTGTCAGGATCAGGGTTAGTGGTTACTGTTAGGGTTAGCCCCTCTTCTGGGTCATGGACCCATTCCTTCAGGGTCTCAGGAAAAACCCTGGACGGAAGGGTGTAGACACTATACCTGATCCCACTTAACCAGCCTTAAACTGGGGTGTGAACATGACTTGCACACCAGACATCTAACCCTTCATCAGCCTGATCCTGCTTGGGGCATATACAACCATGATGGCATGGCCAGGTCCTCTTTACACACACACACACACAGACACCCAGAGGCACTCACACACACACACACACACACACACACACACACACACACACAAAGAGATATGCGGAGGAGAACTAGGGCTACACTGGTAGTTCATAAGGTGTGGGCCTCTCTGACTCTGAGCCCCCTGGTGTGACCTTTTGATTTTATTAGCCAAAGGGCCTGAGGCGTTGGGGTAACCTGATATGACCTGCCAGGGAGGGGACGTGTCTGACGGGCCAGCTCTCTTCTCCCTGCTTCCTCTTGGCTTCAGTACAGCAGAAGAACATGTTGCTTCCTTTATGCTGTGCCTAGAAATGATCTGGACACGGCGGTTTTCTCTGTATTGGGGTGCCTGGATACGTGGGTTCCAATTCAGTTGGGCTTTGTCTCCTGGGAAGTGAGGTCACCATTGCCTGGTGGCTCCTTACCAAACTTCCTGCTGCACCAGAGCTCCCAGAGCTGCCAGTCCCCAAGCTGCTCAGGGCTCACAATCCACTCAAAGCAGTGCCCCTCCAATGTCACCCATACAGCCTCCCACCTGCCCCTAGGAGGCCTGGGTGCAGCTGTTATCCCCGCTGGAGGGAACAGAGCTGGGATTAGACTACGTTAGTGTTAGGGGTAGGGTTAAGAAATACTTAGCGTCAGGGTTAGGGTAGGGTTAGGGTTAGGTTAGGGTTAAGAAATACTTAGGGTCAGGGTTAGGGTTAGACGTCGTTGGTGTCAGGGTTAGGATGGCTTAGGGTAGGGGTCAGGGTTAGGGTTAGTTTCATGGTTAGGTTTAGGGTCAGGCTCACAGTAGGGTCAGGGTTAGCGTTACGGTCAGAGTCAGGGACAGGGTCAGTGTTAGGGTGACGGTTAGGTTTAGGGTCAGGTTCAGGGTCATGGTCCGATTTAGGGTCAGGTTCAAGTTTTGGTTTGGGGGCAAGGTTCATGTCAGGGTAGGGTTAGATTTGGGACAGGTTTAGTGTCAGGGTTAGGGTCAGGGTCCGGCTTAGGTTCATGATTATGGTAAGTTCAGCTTTTGGAGGTTCTGTTTTATGATTAGGTTCAGGATCAGGGTTAGCTTTAGGGTTCCGATTCTGTTCAGGCTCACGGATTGGGTCAGATTTAGGTTTACAGTCAGGGTTAGGTTCAGTGTTCAGGTCAAGGCCAGGGTCAGGTTTAAGGTTAAGGTCTGACATAGGCAATGTTCAGAGTTAGGGTTATGATCAGGGTCAGGGAGAGGGTCAGTTTTATTGTTAAAGTAGGGTTAGGGTTAGGGTTAGAGGTAGGTTGAGGGTTAGGGTTAGACCGGATTAGGGTCAGTGTCAGGGATAATGTTAGGGGTTAGATTTAGGCTTAGGTTCAGCGTTAGGTTTCGGGTCAGGGCCCGTGTTAGTGTCAGGGTCAGGGTTACGTTTAGGGTTAGAGTTAGGGTCAGGCTCACAGTCAGGGACAGCTTTATTGTTCAGGTCAGGGTCGGGGTCCCTGTTAGGGTCAGGGTTAGGTTTATGGTCATGGTCTGGGTCAGGGTCAGGGTGAAGTTAGCGCCAGGGTCAGGTTTAGGGTCAGGTTTAGGTATTGGTTTAAAGTCCACATTCGGGTCAGGGACTGGGTTAGGTAGTTGTCAGTGTAAGTGTCATGGTTAGGATTAGGGTCAGGTTCAGGGTCAGGTGAAGGTCATGGCCAGGGTCAGGTTTAGGGTCAGGCTTTGGTTTAGGGTCAATTTCGGTTCAGTGTCACAGTTAGGTTTTGGTGGTAGGGTTTGGGAATGGGGTTAGGGTTAGAGTTAGAAATAGGGTTATGTTTAGGTTTAGGATTGACAGCGTAAGGTCAGGGTTAAGGTTTGGTTTAGGGTAGGGGTTATTGTTAGTGTCAGGGTCAGCGTAAGGTTTAGGTTCAGTTTCCTTTTTAGGGTCATGGTTAGAGTTACCATTAGGTTTAGAGTTAGAGTCAGGATCACAATCACGGTCTGGGTTAGGGTTAGGGTGAGAGTTTGGTCAGCATCAGGGTTAGGATTAGGGTCAGGGTCAGTGTCATGGTTAGGTATGAGTCATGGTTACGTTAATGTCAGAGTTAGGTTTAGGTTCAGGGTCCACATCAGGGTCAGTGTCAGCCTTAGGTTTAGGTTTAGGGTTCATGTCAGCATCACAGCCAGGGTCAGGGTCAGGGTCAGGGTTGGGGCTGATTTGGTTTTGGGGCAGGCTCACAGTCAGTGTCAGGAATAGGTTTAGTGGTTACTGTTAGGGTTAGCCCCTCTTCTGGGTCATGGACCCATCCCTTCAGGGTCTCAGGATAAACCCTGTGCAGAAGGGTGTAGACCCTATACCTAATCCCACTTAACCAGCCTTAAACTGGGGTGTGTACATGACTTGCCCACCAGACATCTAACCCCTCATCAGCCTGACAGTGCTTGGGGCAACTCCACCCATGATGTCATGGCCAGGTCCTCTTTACACAAAGACACACAGACACCCAGAGGCACACACACACACCCACACCCACACACACACACACACAAAGAGATATGGGGAGGAGACCTAGGGCTACACTGGTAGTTCATAAGGTGTGGGCCTCTCTGACTCTGAGCCCCCTGGTGTGACCTTTTGATTTTATTAGCCAAAGGGCCTGAGGCGTTGGGGAATCTTGATATGACCTGCCAGGGAGGGGACGTGTCTGACGGGCCAGCTCTCTTCTCCCTGCTTCCTCTTGGCTTCAGTATAGCAGAAGAACATGTTGCTTCCTTTAGGATGTGCCTAGAAATGAGCTGGGCAAGGGGGTTTTCTCTGTATTGGGTTGCCTGGATACGTGGGTTCCAATTCAGTTGGGCTCTGTCTCCTGGGAAGTGAGGTCACCATTGCCTGGGGGCTCCTTACCAACCTTCCTGCTGCACCAGATCTCCCTGAGCCGCAGTTCCCCAAGCTGCTCTGGGCTCACATTCCACTGAATACATTGCCCCTCCAATGACACCCATATAGCCTCCCACCTGCCCCTAGGAGTCCTGGGTGCAGCTGTTATCCCCGCTGGAGGGAACAGAGCTGGTATTAGACTACGTTAGTGTTAGGGTTAGGTTTAAGAAATACTTAGGGACAGGGTTAAGGTTAGGGTTAGGGTTAGGTTAGGGTTAAGAAATACTTAGGGTCAGGGTTAGGGTTAGACGTCGTTGGCATCAGGGTTAGCGGATGTCTTAGGGTAAGGGTCAGGGTTAGGGTTAGTTTCATGGTTAGGTTTAGGGTCAGGCTCACAGTAGGGTCAGGGTTAGCGTTACGGTCAGAGTCAGGGTCAGGCTCAGTGTTAGGGTGACGGTTACGTTTAGGGTCAGGTTCAGGGTCATGGTCAGATTTATGGTCAGGTTCAAGTTTTGGTTTGGTGGCAATGTTCATGTCAGGGTCAGGGTAGGTTTGGGACAGGTTTAGTGTCAGGGTTATGGTCAGGTTCATGATTATGGTAAGGTGAGCTTTTGTAGGTTCTGATTTATGAGTTCGTTCAGGATCAGGGTTAGCTTTAGGGTTCCGATTCTGTTCAGGCTCACGGATTGGGTCAGATTTAGGTTTACAGTCAGGGTTAGGTTCAGTGTTAAGGTCAAGGCCAGGGTCAGGTTTAAGTATAGGGTCTGATATAGGCAAAGTTCAGAGTTCGGGTTATGATTTGGGTCAGGGAGAGGGTCAGGATTATTGTTAAGTGGGTTTGGGTTTAGGGTTAGAGGTAGGTTGAAGTTGAGGGTTTGACCGGGTTAGGGTCAGTGTCAGGGATAATGTTAGGGGTTAGTTTTAGGGTTAGGTTCAGCATTAGGTTTCGGGTCAGGGCCCGTGTTAGTGTCAGGGTCAGGGTTACGTTTAGGGTTAGAGTTATGGTCAGGCTCCCATTCAGTGTCATGGTTAGTGTTAGGGTCAGGGTCCGGGTCACTGTTAGGGTCAGAGTTAGGTTTATGGTCTTTATTTCGTCAGGGTCAGGGTGAAGTCTAGGGCCAGTGTCAGGTTTACGGTCAATATCAGGTATTGGTTTAAAGTCCAGATTCGGGTAAGAGACAGGCTTATATAGTGGTCATTGTTAGGGTCATGGTTAGATTTAGGGTCAGGGCCAGGGTCAGGTTTAGGGTCACGGTCTGGTATAGGCAACGTTCAGGGGTAGGGTTATGATTTTAGTCAGGTATAGGGTCAGCGTTATTGTTAAAGTTTAGGGTTAATTTTATGTTTAGCGTTAGGTTGACAGTTAGGGTTAGAACTTGTTAGAGTCAGGGTCCGTGGTAGGGCTATGGGTTAGTGTTAGGGTTAGGTTCAGAGATAGGATTCGGGGGTTGGCCAATGTTAGTGTCTGGGTCAGGGTTACATTTAGGGTTTGAGTAGGGTTCAGTCTCACTGTCAGGGTCAGGTTTAGTGTTCAATTGATTGTCAGGGTCACTGTAAGGGTCAGGTTTAGGGTATCGTCATGGTCTGGGTCAGAGTCTGGGTGAAGTTTAGCGCCAGTGTCCGGTTTAGGGTCAGGTTCAGGTATTGGTTTAAAGTCCACATTCGGGTCAGGGACAGGGTTATGTAGTGGTCATGTTAGTGTCAAGTTTAGGATTAGGGTCAGAGTCAGGGTCAGGTAAAGGTCAGGGCCAGGGTCAGGTTGAGGGTCAGGCTTTGGTATAGGGTCAATGTTCAGTTCAGTGTCAAGGTTAGGATTTGGCAGTAGGGTTAATGATTGGGGTTAGGGTTAGAGTTAGAAATAGGGTTATGGTTAGGATTAGGATTGACAGAGTAAGGTCAGGGTTAGGGTTTGGTTTAGGTGAGTGTTTAGTGTTAAGTTCAGGGTCAGCATGATGTGTAGGTTCAGGGTCCTTATTAGGGTCATGGTTAGAGTTACCATTAGATTTAGGGATAGGGTCAAGCACACTGTCACGGTCAGGGGTATGGTTAGTGTCCGGGTTAGGTCAGCGTCAGGTTTAGGATTAGGGTCAGGGTCAGGGTCCTGGTTAGATTTGAGTCATGGTTACAGTAATGTCAGAGTTTGGTTTAGGTTCAGGGTCCACATCAGGGTCAGTGTCAGCCTTAGGTTTAGGTTTAGGGTTCATGTCAGCATCACAGCCAGGGTCAGGGTCAGGGTCAGGGTCAGGGCTGGGTTTAGGTTTGGGGCAGGCTCACAGTCAGTGTCAGGATCAGGGTTAGTGTTTACTGTTATGGTTAGCCCCTCTTCTGGGTCATGGACCCATCCCTTCAGGGTCTCAGGATAAACCCTGGGCAGAAGGGTGTAGACCCTATACCTGATCCCACTTAACCAGCCTTAAACTGGGGTGTGAACATGACTTGCCCACCAGACATCTAACCCCTCATCAGCCTTATCCTGTTTGCGGCATCTCCACCCATGATGGCATGGCCAGGTCCTCTTTACACACAACACACAGACACCCAGAGGCACACACACACCCAGAGGCACACACACACACACACACACAAAGAGTTATGCGGAGGAGACCTAGGGCTACACTGGTAGTTCATAAGGTTTGGACCTCTCTGACTCTGAGTCCCCTGGTATGACCTTTTGATTTTATTAGCCAAAGGGCCTGAGGCTTTGGGGAAACCTGATATGACCTGCCAGGGAGGGGATGTGTCTGACGGGCCAGCTCTCTTCTCCCTGCTTCCTCTTGGCTTCAGTACAGCAGAAGAACATGTTGCTTCCTTTAGGATGTGCCTAGAAATAAGCTGGGCAGGGCGGTTTTCTCTGTATTGGGTTGCCTGGATACGTGGGTTCCAATTCCGTTGGGCTCTGTCGTGAAGGAAGTGAGGTCACCACTGCCTTGGGGCTCCTTACCGAACTCCCCCTCCACCAGAGCTCCCTGATCCACCGGTCCCCAATCTGCTCAAGGCTCACACTCCACTCAATGCAGTGCCCATCCAGTGACCCCCATACAGCCTCCTCCCAGACCCTGGGAGGCCTGGGTGAAGCTGTTATCCCCGCTGGAGCGAACAGAGCTGGCTTTAGACCAGTTTAGTGTTAGGGTTAGGGCTAAGAAAGACGTAGTGTCAGGGTTAGGGTTAGACGTCTTTGCGGTCAGGGTTAGTGTAATGCTTAGGGTAGGGGTCAGGGTAAGGGTTAGGTTCATGTTTGGTTTAGGATCAGGATCACTGTAGGGTCAGGGTTAGCGTTACGGCCATAGTCAGGGTCAGGGTCAGTGTTAGGCTGACAGGTTTAGGGTCATGCAGGGTCATGGTCAGATTTAGGGTCAGGTTCAAGTTTTGGTGTGGGGGCAAAGTTCATGTCAGTGTCAGGGTTAGGTTTGGGACAGGTTTACTGTCAGGGTTAGGGTCAGGGTCAGTGTTAGATTTATGGTTATGGTAAGGTCATCTTTATGTTTAGGTTCTGTTTCATGAGTAGTTTCAGGATCAGGGTTAGCTTTACAGTTACGATTCTGTTCATGCTCACGGATTGGGTCAGAGGTGTAGGTTTACAGTCAGGGTTAGGGTTAGTATTAAGGTCAAGGCCAGGTTCTGGTTTAAGGTTAAGTTCTGACATCTGACATAGGCAAAGTTCTGACTTAGGGTTATGATCAGGGTCAGGGAGAGGGTCAGGATTATTGTTAAATTGTGGTTCAGTTTAGGGTTAGTGGTAGGTTGCAGGTGAGGGTTAGACCGGGTTAGGGTCAGTGTCAGGGATAATGTTAGGGGTTAGTTTTAGGGTTAGGTTCAGCGTTAGGTTTCGGGTCGGGCCCGTGTTAGTGTCAGGGTCAGGCTTACATTTAGGGTTAGAGAGAGAGTCAGGCTCCCATTCAGTGTCAGGGTTAGTGTTAGGTTCAGGGTCAGAGTCACTGTTAGGGTCAGGCTTAGGTTTTTGGTTTTTGCCTGGGTCGGGGTCAGGGTGAAGACTAGGGCCAGTGTCAGGTTTACAGTCAGGATCAGGTATTGGTTTAAAGTCCACATTAGGGTCAGGAACAGGGTTATGTAGTGGTCATTGTTAGGGTCATGGTTAGGTTAAGGGTCAGGGCCAGTGTCCGGTTTAGTGTCAGGGTCTGGTATAGGCAAAGTTCAGGGTTAGGGTTATGATCTTAGTCAGGTATAGGGTCAGGGTTATTGTTAATGTTTAGGGTTAGTTTTACATTTAGCATTAGGTTGACGGTTTGGATTAGAACTTGTTAGGGTCAGGGTCCATGGTAGGGTTAGCGGTTAGTTTTAGGGTTAAGTTCAGAGATAGAATTCGGGAGTGGGCCAATGTTAGTGTCTGGGTCAGGGTTACATTTAGGGTTTGAGTAGGGTTCAGTCTCACAGTCAGGGTCAGGTTTAGTGTTCAATTGATTGTCGAGGTCACTGTAAGGGTCAGGGTTAGGTTATTGTCATGGTCTGGGTCAGGGTCAGGGTGAAGTTTAGCGCCAGTGTCCGGTTTAGGGTCAGGTTCAGGTATTGGTTTAAAGTCCACATTCGGGTCAGGGATAGGGTTATGTAGTGGTCATGTTAGTGTCAAGGTTAGTATTAGGGTCAGAGTCAGGGTCAGGTAAAGGTCAGGGCTAGGGTCAGGTTGAGGGTCAGGCTTTGGTATAGGGTCAATGTTTGGTTCAGTGTCACAGTTAGGTTTTAGCTGTAGGGTTTGGGATTGGGGTTTGGGTTAGAGTTAGAAGTAGGGTTATGGTTAGGGTTAGGGATAGACAGAGTAAGGTCAGGGTTAGGGTTTGGTTTAGGTTAGGGGTTAGTGTTAAGTTCAGGGTCAGCATGATATGTAGGTTCAGGGTCCTTATTAGGGTCATGGTTGGTGTTACCATTAGGTTTAGGGTTAGGGTCAAGCACACTGTCACGGTCAGGGATAGGGTTAGTGTCCGGGTTATGTCAGCGTCAGGGTTAGGATTAGGGTCAGGGTCAGGGTCCTGTTTAGGTTTGAGTCATGGTTACGGTAATGTCAGAGTTAGTTTTAGGATCAGTGTCCACATCAGGATCAGTGTCAGGTTAGGTTTAGATTTAGGGTTCAGGTCAGGATCACAGTCAGGTTCAGGGTCAGGGTAAGTGTCAGGGTTTGGGTTAGGGTTTGGGGCAGGCACACAATCACTGTCAGGGTCAGGGTTAGTGTTTACTGTTAGGGTTAGCCCCGCTCCTGGGTCATGGACCCATCCCTTCAGGGTCTCAGGATAAACCCTTGGCAGAAGGGTGTACACCCTACACCCGATCCCACTTAACCAGCCTTAAACTGGGGTGTGAACATGACTTGCCCACCAGACATCTACCCCCTCATCAGCCTGATCCTGCTTGGGGCATCTCCACCCACGATGGCATAGCAAGGTCCTCTTTACACACAGACACACAGACACCCAGAGGCACTTGCACACACACACACACAGCGACAGGGAGGATTCTTAGAGCTACACAATTTGATAAGATGTGTCGAACTCTCTGACTCTGAGTCCCCTGGTGTCACCTTTTAATTTTATTAGCCACAGGGCCTGAGGCGTTGGGGAAACCTTATATGACATGCCAGGGAGGGGACGTGTCTGGCGGGCGAGCTCTCCTTTCCCTGCATCCTCTCGGCTTTAGTACAGCAGAGAACATGTCGCTTCCTTTAGGATGTGTCTAGAAATGAGCTGGGCATGGCGTTTTTCTCTGTAATGGGGTGCCTGGATATTTGGGTTTCAATACCGTTGAGCTCTTTCATCAAGGAAGTGAGGTCACCACTGCCTGGGGGCTCCTTACTGAACTTCCTGCTCCACCAGAGCTCCCTGAGCCGCCGGTCCCCAAGCTGCTTAAGGCTCACACTCCACTCAATGCAGTGCCCATCCAGTGACCCCCATACAGCCTCCCCCCAGGCCCTGGGAGGCCTGGGTGCCCTGTTTTCCCCGCTGGGGGGAACAGAGCTGGGTTTAGACCAGGTTAGTGTTAGGGTTAGGGTTAAAATGACTTAGGGTCAGGGTTAGGGTTAGACGTCTTTGGGGTCAGGGTCCGTGTAAGGTTTAGGGTAGGGGTCAGGGTTAGGGTTAGGTTCATGGTTAGGTTTAGGGTCAGGATCACAGTAGATTCAGGGTTAGCCTTCCGGTCAGAGTCAGGCTCAGGGTCAGTGTTAGGCTGATGGCTAGGTTTAGGGTCAACTTCAGGGTCATGGTCAGTTTTAGGGTCAGGTTCAAGTTTTGGTTTGGGGGGAAGGTCATGTCAGGTCAGGTTTAGGTTTGGGACCAGTTTAGTGTCAGGGTAGGGTCAGGGTCAGGGTTAGGTTCATGGTTATGGTAAGGTCAGCTTTATGTTTAGCTTCTGTTTTATGAGTAGGTTCAGGATCAGGGTTAGCTTTAGGGTTACTAATCTGTTCAGGATCATGTATTGGGTCAGATTTAGGTTTACAGTCAGGGTTAGGGTAAGTGTTAAGGTCAAGGCCAGGGTAAGTTTTAAGGTTAAGTTCTGACGTAGGCAACGTTCAGCGTTAGGGTTATGATCAGGTTAAGGGAGAGGGTCAGGATAATTGTTAAAGTGGGGTTAGGGTTAGGGTTAGAGGTAGGTTGACGGTTAGGGTTAGACCGGGTTAGGGTCAGTGTCAGAGATAATGTTAGGGGTTAGTTTTAGGGTTAGGTTCAGCGTTAGGTTTCGGGTCAGGGCCCATGTTAGTGTCAGGGTCAGGGTTAAGTTTAGGTTTAGAGTTAGGCTCAGGCTCACATTCAGTGTCAGGGTTAGTGTTAGGGTCAGGGTTAGATCAGCGTCAGGGTTAGGATTAGGGTCAGGGTCTGGGTCATGGTTATGTTTTAGTCATATTTATGGTAACATCAGAGTTAGGTTTAGGTTCAGGGTCCACATCAGGGTCCTTGCCAGGCTTAGGTTTTGTTTTGGGTTCAGGTACGGATCACAGTCAGGGTCAGGGTCAGAGTCAGGGTCAGTGTTTGGGTTAGGGTTTGGGGCTTGCTCACAGTCAGTGTCAGGGTCAGGGCTAGTGGTTACTGTTAGGGTTAGCCCCGCTCCTGGGTCATGGACCCATCCATTCAGAGTCTCAGGATAAACCCTGGGCAGAAGGGTGTAGACCCTACAACCTATCCCACTTAAGCAGCCTTAAACTGGGGTGTGAACATGACTTACCCACTAGGCATCTAACCCCTCATCAGCCTGATCCTGCTTGGGGCATCTCCACCCACGATGGCATGGCCAGGTCCTCTTTACACACAGACACACAGACACCCAGAGGCACACACACACACACACACACACACACACACACACACACACAGACATGGAGGAGACCTAGGGTTACACCCATAGATCAGAAGTTGTGGGACTCTCTGACTCTGAGACCACTGGTGTCACCTTTTGATTTTATTAGCCAAAGGGCCTGAGGCGTTGGGGAAACCTTATATGACCTTCCAGGGAGGGGACGTGTCTAGTAGGCGAGCTCACTTCTCCCTGTATCGTCTGGGCTTCAGTACCGTAGAAGAACATGTCGCTTCCTTTAGGATATGCCTAGAAGTTATCTGTACAGGGGGTTTTCTTTGTTATGGGGTGCCGTGATATGTGGGTTCCAATTGTGTTGGGCTCTGTCGTCAGGGAAGAGAGGTCACCACTGCCTTGGGCTCCTTACCGAACTTCGTGTTCCACCAGAGCTCCCTAAGCCTCCGGTCCCCAAGCTGCTCAAGGCTCACACTCCACTCAATGCAGTGCCCATCCAGTGACCCCCGACCCTGGGAGGCCTGGGTGCAGCTGTTGTCCCCGCAGGAGGGAACAGAGCTGGGTTTAGACCAGCTTAGTGTTAGGGTTAGGGCTAAGAAAGACGTAGGGTCAGGGTTAGGGTTAGACGTCTTTGGGGTCAGGGTTAGCATAAGGCTTAGGGTTGGGGTCAGGGTTAGGGTTAGGTTCATGGTTAGGTTTAGGGTCCGGATCACAGTAGGGTCACGGTTAGCATTACGCTCAGAGTCAGGGTCAAGTTCAGTGTTAGGCTGACGGTTAGGTTTAGGTCCAGGCAGGGTCATGGTCAGATTTAGGGTCTGGTTCAAGATTTTGTATGGGGGCAAGGTTCATGTCACGGTCAGGGTTAGGTTTGGGGCAGGTTTAGTGTCAGGGTTAGGGTCAGGGTCAGGGTTAGATTCATGGTTATGGTAAGGTCAGCTTTATGTTTAGGTTCTGTTTCATGAGTAGGTTCAGGATCAGGATTATCTTTATGGTTACGATTATGTTCAGAATCACGGATTGGGTAAGAATTAGGTTTACAGTCAGGGTTAGGGTCAGTGTTAAGGTCAAGGCCAGGGTCAGGTTTAAAGTCAAGGTGTGACATAGGCAAAGTTCAGAGTTAGGGTTATGATCAGGGTCAGGGAGAGGGTCAGGTTTATTGTTAAAGTGGGGTTAGGGTTAGGGTTAGAGGTAGGTTGAGGGTGAGGGTTAGACCGGGTTAGGGTCAGTGTCAGGGATAATGTTAGGGGTTACTTTTAGGGTTAGGTTCAGCGTTAGGTTTCGGGTCAGTGCCCGTGTTAGTGTCAGGGTCAGGGTTACGTTTAGGGTTAGAGTTAGGGTCAGGCTCCCATTCAGTGTCAGGATTATTGTTAGGGTCAGGGTCAGGGTCACTGTTAGGGTCAGGGTTAAGTTTATGGTCTTTGCCTGGGTCAGGTTCAGGGTGAAATCTAGGCCCAGTGTCAGGTTTACGGTCAGGATCAGGTATTAGTTTAAAGTCCACATTCGGGTCAGGGACAGGGTTATGTAGTGGTCATTGTTAGGGTCATGGTTAGGTTTAGGTTCAGGGCCAGTGTCAGGTTTAGTGTCAGGGTCTGGTATAGGCAAAGTTCAGGTTTAGGGTTATGATCATAATCAGGTATAGGGTCAGGGTTATTGTTATTGTTTAGGGTTAGTTCTACGTTTAGCGTTAGGTTGAATGTTAGGGTTAGACCTTGAAGAGTCAGGGTCTGTGGTAGGGTTAGGGATTAGTGTTAGGGTTAGGTTCAGAGATAGGATTTTCGGGGGAGGGCCCATGTTAGTGTCAGGGTCAGGGTTACATTTAGGGTCAGAGTTAGGTTCAGTCTCACAGTCAGGGTCAGGTTTAGTGTTCAGTTGATTGTCGGGGTCACTGTAAAGGTCAGGGTTAGGTTATCGTCATGTTCTGGGTCAGGGTCAGGGTGAAGGTTATCACCAGTGTACTTTTAGGTTCAGGTTCAGGGTTTAAAGTCCACATTCGGGTCAGGGATAGGGCTATGTAGTGGTCAGGGTTAGTGTCAAGGTTAGGATTAGGTTCAGAGTCAGGGTCAGGTACAGGTCAGGTCCAGGGTCAGGTTGAGGGGCAGGCTTTGGTATAGGGTCAATGTACGGTTCAGTGTCACAGTTAGGTTTTGGCGGTAGGGTTTGGGATTGGGGTTAGGGTTAGAGTTAGAAGTAGGGTTATGGTTAGGGTTAGGGTTAGACAGCGTAAGGTCAGGGTTAGGGTTTGGTTTAGGGTAGGGTTTAGTGTTAGGGTCAGGGTCAGCATGAGGTGTTGGTTCCGGGTCCTTATTAGGGTCATGGTTAGAGTTACCATTAGGTTTAGGGTTAGGTTCAAGCACACAGTCACGGTCAGGTTTAGGTTTAGGGACCGTTTTATGTCAGCGTCAGGGTTAGGATTAGGGTGGGTCAAGGTCCTGGTTAGGTTTGAGTCATGGTTACGGTAATGTCAGAGTTAGGTTTAGGTTCAGGGTCCACATCAGGGTCAGTGTCAGCCTTAGGTTTAGGTTTAGGGTTCAGGTCAGGATCACAGTCAGGGACAGGGTCAGGGTCATGGTCTGGGCTTGGGTTTGGGTTTGGGGCAGGCTCACAGTCCGTGTCAGGGTCAGGGTTAGTGGTAACTGTTAGGGTTAGCCCGGCTTCTGGGTCATGGACCCATCCCTTCAGGGTCTCAGGATAAACCCTTGGCAGAAGGGTCTAGACCCTAACCCGATCCCACTTAACCAGCCTCAAACTGGGGTGTGAACATGACTTGCCCACCAGAGATCTAACCCCTCATCAGCCTGATCCTGCTTGGGGCATCTCCCCCCAGGATGGCATGGCCAGATCCTCAGGGCGGAACACAGCCCCTTCACAGAAGCTGGGCAGCGGGGGATACCTCGCTTGCTCATGGCGGAATGAAGCCCCCTCACAGAAGCTGCGCTGGCTGGAAGCCTGGCTGGCCCAGGGCGGAATGCCGCCTGCTTCAGGAAAGTGGAGCACCTGGGAACGCCAGGTTAGCTCAGGGTGGAATGAAAACCCCCTGCCTCCCTTATCCGCCATGGAGCCTTTCTCTTCCCAGAAGTGCCCGTTGTTAGTTAGAAGAGTTCTTTCAATGTGCTTGTTTAACTATAAACTTTTATCCTCCTTCTTGCTTGTCAGCAAGATGGGATTAACATTTGACCTTCCTCAATCCTTCTATTGGCTATTGTTTTCTATCCAATAAAAGTGAGACACTGGAGTTGCTCCTGGCAGCCGTCCTTTTCGACTGTTGTCCCCTGCTCCCATTCTTTTGCAGCTGACTGGTTCATGCCTAATTCTTCTCTCGTCGCTGACTGGAAGCGGCACCCAAGCTTTCTTGGGCTTCCTGTTTTTGGTATTCTGTTTCACTCATCTCTGCCACCGCCCCCAGGTCCTCAAAATGGTTTTCTATTGTATCTTCCAGAAAACTTCTGATGTCCTCTTTAGTATGTAGGCTACATCAGTAGGGAATAGCGTTAAAACCTCTTCTGTTCCATGTGGATATTCACGTCGTTGAGCACCGCTTGGTCAAAGTCTGCCCTTTTCTGTTGGTCTGTTTTCTCTGGTCATTTTAGGAGTCCTTTTGTAAGAAATCCTATCCCATCAGATGCTCCTCTCACTCTCTTTCTCCCTTACTCTTGTTCTGGCTTCTTTCTTCAGATTTGCCGGGGAATGACGAGTCCTTTTCATTCCTATGAAAATAGAAGAATTGGCTGATCCACAGATACCATTTTTAGTGATATACAAGTGTATATATAATAACTGATATGGAGATGTACATGTGCACCTACATATATATTCTTTAATCTATAAAGTATGGAGGTTGGATTAAGTCTGAAGTCTCTCGTACAGCTTGATAACCTGTGACTCTTTGATCGATAACTTCCATTTTCCCACAGGTCAGAGAAACGGGAAAAAAAAAAAAAAAAATGCACATATGAACATATATAGCACGTTAAAACATGATCACAAATCCTATGACTCCCTATTCCCTTTGATTCACATGGGCTATGTGACTGTTAAACAGTGAAAGAAACGTGTCAGTTTCAGGCCCAAGTCCAAAAGGAACCCCTCTCTTGGAACATTTGCTATTGGAGCTCTGAGTGGACAGGAAAGAAGTCCAACAACCTTGTTACAAAGACTGCACGGAAGTGGAGGGCCATGTGAGCCTCATCTCCCAACTGTACCCATCAAAGTGACAGGCATGTGCATGAAGTCATCCTAAATCCTCTAGACCAAGCAGCCACCTGCTGAAGGCCACCACCCACTGACCTCAGTTAATGCCGTATTAAGCATAAAAATTGCCCCATGAGATCCTGCCCTAATTTCTGACCCCCAAAACATATGTAATATGACAAAAGGGTTGTTTTAAGCCCCCCAATTTTGAAGTCATTACATAACTAATTGGGTAACATGGCAAATACGTATCCAAAATAATGTAAATCAAGGAATATGTTTAAAGGCACCAAGTTATCTTAAAAAGTTCTCTGAACACACAGAAAAACAGAAAGAGACCCATAACTACAGAGAACAAATTGATCGTTTCCAAAGAGGAGGCAGCGGGTGGACAGGCAAAATGCGTGAAATACAGTGGGAGATAACAGGCTTCCAGTTACAAAATTAATAAGTTGCAGGACGAAAGGCACAGCATAGGGAATATGGTTGGTAGTACAGTACGGCGAGCGCAGCATAACATACAGACTTGTCAAATCTTGTTGTTTTATATCTGAAACTAATGCAACATTGTGGGTCAGCTATACTTCAATTAAAAAATCAAAGGAAGTTTAAAAAAATTAAAAGTGAGCTCTGTTATCCAAATAGGACATACGAGATGGATTTCCCATCATACCATAAATTGAAAACGACTTCTCTTGATAGAACAATGCTTTCCTTAGTCTTAGTCCCTACTCCCTCCACAAAAAAAAAAAAAAAAAAAACAAAAAAACAAAAAAAACTAAACTACTTTCGAAAAACATCTTGGTATTTTGAAAATTATAACTGCAGTGAGTGATGAGAGTGAAAACAAACTGATAATCCACGTTTCCTCATTTCTTATCCCTTTTATGAAGATGAACAGTAAAATCATATGTAAGAATTAACCAGAGAGAGGTCTATTTTCCACTCACTATAATCAAGCTGGAATTCTCAACTATTATTTAGTATTAGTTGATTCTGGTGGCAAACGCAAATATGGTTTCACTTCTTGGGCACATGAGGAAGATTTGGTCGGTGAAAAACAGACATACCAGGTTGGCCCAGGCCTGCACTTCCAGGGTTTTTTCGGAAAATTGCAAGATACAACCTGACACTTAAAACTTCCCATCAACAACTACCGCTGCCCCCCCCAACATCTTGTTTCTTCCCACAGACAGCTCATACTGAGACCTGTCCACTGTCAGGGTCAAGCTAAAGGGGGATGCCCACAAACTAGGTGGGAAATGAGAGGATGCAACTGCAGCTCTGTGGGGATGCCTAAGGCCACTGAATGCCCCGTCATGATTCTCCAGCACAGATGGGGGCAGCCTGCACCACGTGGGTAGAGCTCTAGGACACAGAATGTACTGGAGTGGCAGTCAACAAACAAATGTGTTTGTGTAATATATAAACCCCCATAGGGTTGTCAATTTGTGGGATTCACTTTTTCTAACTGTTCACCCCATGACATACAATTTCAGGAAACCCAGAGCCCATGGATTATTGTTAAGGGCACATTCGGACTCAATCAAAGTGTAACTAAGCGTAATCATACACATAAATACAAATATCATTAAAAAATCAATACCACCTCAAACGTTCTTTTTTATTCACAAATGAACTTTTATGGGTTTTAATATCAATTAATGGGCTTATAGAACTGGTAAAAAAACAGTCACTGATGAAATTTTAAAATTACCACTCTGCTTTCCCTAATTCCTGTTGATGTACTTTTATCTCACACAAAAATGAATTACTAAGGAATAAATCACACTTCACTGAACACGTTTCAGCTGAAATGATGCACCAAGATGTACAGCTTTGGTCAGGCTTATACTGCTGTTGTCAACATAGTATATGGGGTGTAAGAGCTACTGTCTTTTCCTTCTCCCATGAATATTAGCCCTAACAGACTCTTCACATGGAAAGAAAACTTAGTCTAGAAGGTACACTAATTCCTCTCCTCCCTGGTGAAAAATACTGTTAGAGGTATTAGTTTTAGACAGAGAAGCAAGTTCACTTTGGAAAAAAGCACACACACACACACACAAAACCCTCCAACATGACCTTTAATACAGTGATAAGGGTGAAAGTGTAAACTTCATTTGGAAACAGCACTCAAAATACTGTTTTGAAGGGCCTTTACAACAGCGGTATACTCTTTGAAAAGATTTTTCAGATCAACTGATTGAATCATATTTAATTTACCTAGGGACAATTAGATAAAATTTAAAATTCCAAACAAAAACTTTTAGGACACAAATAAAATTATATGTGCTTTTATTCCCGCAACTATCTCCAAAATCTAATATTCAATGGTTTAAATTGCTGCATTTCTCATTTGCAATGCAGACACAGGTGAGATGAGGTGTGAGGCATAAAAGGGAGTACAGGAGGCAACTGATCAGCTGAATAGCGACTGCCCCAAAGATGACCATATCCTGAGCCCAAGAAGCTCTGAGTACTTCACCTTACCTGGCAAATGGGATTTAGCAAGCATGATTAAATTAAGGTGTGAGGGGGGAGAGTTTATCCTGGATTACCTCGGTGGTCCCAATGTAATGATGAGAATCCATAAGGAGACAGGAGGATCAGAATCAGAAGGCAATGTGAAGTTGGAAACAGAGGGATAAAAGGTGGTGCAATGAAGGGCCACAAGTCAGGGAATGCAGGTAGCTTTAGAAGCAGGACAAGGCAAGAAAGTGGATTCTCCTCTAGAGCCTACAGAAGGAACACAGGCTGTTAACACCCTGATTTTACCACACTGAGACTGATTTTTGAACTTCTGACCTCCAGAACTGCAAGATAATCAATTTGTGTTGTTTCAAGCCACTGAGAATTTGTCATTTGCTACAGTGGCACTAAAAAACTACTAGAACTCACTGAGACATATTGAGTCTGTACAATGGCAGGGACCATTTCTAGGTAGGACTATCTTCAGGGTGTGGTAGTACTGGGTCTGGAGAGTTGACTGCCAGCATCCTTCCTCCCTCCCCCTTCCTGAACCCCAGTGCACTGTGTGCCTCCTCCACTGCAGCCCAGGTGACTCACAGGAAGCTGGCCCCATCCACACTACAGGGAAGGGTTCTGTCATGGAAGCCAGTCATGTTCCTCCTGGGCCATTCACACAACCAGCTGCACGACAGTCAGTGCCTTGTTACTGTTTCTACGAGAGACAGTAACCTAGGATGTCCCCCACACACAAAACGGGAAGGGCTTTACAGAAATATCTGGGTTGTCTCTGAATGTGAACAAGGAAAGCAGTGCCCCCACTGCGGGCAGCCATCACACAGTCAGCAGGGGGTGGAAGACAAACTGGCCAGAGGGAAAGGGCAGAGTAGGGAAAAAGGGAGAAAATCATGGAGACAGTGTGAATAAAACACATTCTCTTGCAAGCCCTGCCATGAGCTGCTTCTTCATGAGATTGAAGGGGTTTTTTTTTTGTTGTTTTGTGTTTTTGTTTTTTATTTTTTTTAATCTTTAATGCAGTTTGAGTTAGGATGAGACAACCATCCAAACTGATTCAGGACGTCAGACTTTACGGAAACGAAGAAAGCCAGATAATAAAAGTAGATGACTCACATGTGTGATAAGTTTCCTTTCCAACTAAGGGCGGGGGGAAAACTAGAACCTTGAGTTTGTGGTTATTCCGCTATTCTTGCTATTTTTCATCACTCAAATGTATTTTTCAAGAATGAGGAACTTATTCTCAATGAATACAGTGATGGTTCCCTGAAAATTTGTAACCAAGTAGGGAACAGAGTCTCTAAACAGATTGTTTTGAATTGACTTAACAATCACACAAGATAGACTGTAAAATTTATCAAAGAGTGGGGCTGAGTTTCTTATATATGATTTCATGCAAATTTTTGTCTACCTGATGATATTTAGTTTTTGTCTACAGGGTGAGTGAATAAAGGTGTCTCAACATGGTCCAGAACTAATGGTGTTCCCTGGCTCACTATGAAATCCAGAGTCATTTCTGTTTCCTTTACCATGAACTTCTCCTTCCTCTCATTTGGTCTGTTTTTCAATCGGACTGTTTGTCTTCTTCTCAATTTGTAGGCACGTCAGAGACATGAACTCCTTGAACAGCTGATGTTACAGATGCTTTTCACAGCCTGTTGCCCACATGCAGCTTTACTCTTTTTTGATATACAAATCTTTTTCAAATTTTTAAAATAAAGTGGCATTTCATTTCTTCTATGGTCTGTGGGTCTTATTTCTACCTAAGGTAGTCTACCACTTCCCAAATTTTTACATGCCCCTAGATTGTCTCCAAATTCTTTATCATTTTGTTTGTAGAGTTAGAACTTAAACCAATTCACAAGGTTAATCAATCTGACATCTGCTTACATATGTGATAGGAAGCAAGAGTTCTAAGAAAGAGAGTTCTTTCAGCTCTGAGGGATAGAGCTTAACGTCAATATTCAATGATACTCTGTCTCGTTTTCTAGAAGGAACTGGTGGTTTCTGTTTGGAACTCTGACAATTTTTTCTTAGTCCCTGAAAGTCAAATAGGTTTATGTCTGTTTTGGTTTGAGTCTGTTCAGCTAATTCTCCCTGGGACTTGAAGGCTTTATGAACTGAAGGCATGACTGTTTTTCAGCTCAAGTAAATGCTGCATTAGTTCAGTTATAACTTCTGTTATATTCTCCTTTTGTCCTCAGGGTACTTGCAAGGTAGATTTGGACCTGACCTCAGATCTTACTTTTTCATTTCTCATTTCCATCTCTTTGAAATTTTCCTCAGTGTTCTGGGATATTCCTTTGGAAAATCAATTTTGTGGGGTACCTGGGTGGCTCAGTGGGTTAAGCCACTGCCTTCAGCTCAGGTCATGATCTCAGGGTCCTGGGATCGAGTCCTGCATTGGGCTCACTGCTCGGTGGGGAGCCTGCTTCCTCCTCTCTCTCTGCTTGCCTTTCTGCCTACTTGGGATCTCTCTCTGCCAAATAAATAAAATCTTTAAAAAAATCAATTTTGTTCTCAGCAGTGATTATTACTGTTTACAGGGTTCCTATTACATGTTACAACTAGTGAATTTAAGTTTCAAATCTTTCTTGTATTTTTATGTTTTAAAAGATTTATAAAATTTATTTGACACAGAGAGACAGAGAGAAAGTGAGCACAGACAGGAAGAGTGGCAGAGGGAAAAGGAGAGGGAGAAGCAGACTCCCCACTTAGCAGGGACTCCCCACCCCCCACCACAGGGTTTGATCTCTGGCAGACATTTAACCAACTGAGCCATCCACGCACCCCAAAGCTCCCTTTCAAAATCTTCAGTAAGTATTTTGCTGCTCTTTACTGTAACTGTATCCCCCTCAGACTTCTTGACAGTAAGTTTCTCTAGCTCTGTAGTCAGTTCTTAATCAATGAGGACACATGCTCTGGACCTCAGTTTGGTGCTCCTCCACCAAGATGCTACCTGCCACTCAGGTGTGTGAACTCTTGCAGCTCAGGCCTAGTCACACTTTGGGGAACTCTGGGGCATCAGCGAACCTGCTCTAAGGGGACCATGCTTTGTGCATAAAAGCAGGCCCCTGTCATGAAGCAGCCCCTCTCAAACCTCCCCAAGTTGTCCTTCCCTACACAGCACAAAGTCTCTAAGCAACTCAACCTGCTGGGAAAGCCCATTTCTCTATGACCAAGAACCACAAGAGAGGGAAGTTATACCATGGGCCCCACACAGAAAGAGGTCTTCACTGAAAGCCTTCGAAAGAGAGTCTGCCTTTTCTTCCAGGCATTCCATCATGGCACCTCAAAATCCTGAGATGCTCTTCCACTGCTCCCCCTGAGATGCCAAAACGCACTTGGCAGTCGAATAGGTCATTCCCACAGCCCACCTACATGATTCTTGAGGGCCTGCCTGGTGCTGGGGATGGGTGAAGGCAACACAGGCCCCTGGTCTTGAGCTCTGATGTCACTGGCTCTTGAGCAAAGGAAGGAAAATGAGAGGGTCCAGGAGACTGCACACAACACCATGTTCTCAGAACATCTCCCTGGCCCCCAAGATCACCTTGTCATGGCAATGTCAGCAGAGCATGGCAAGTGCTACCTCAGAAGTCCCTCTGACACCTCAGCAACAGAGAGAGAGCCCACCCATAAACATAATCCCTAGAACCAGCATCCTTTAGGAACCAAAACCCCTATGAGTCAATTACTTTGGTATGTGTTAGTGTATTTTTACCTATGTAAAATATAAGAAAAAGAGGAATGACATACCTGTATGATTTGGGGCAGTACAGCAACTCGATTTTGAGTGTTTGGGATTATAGCTAGATACTTTTTTTCCAAAAAGAAATTTATAATCCATTTAATAAAAACAATGTGAATTGCCATGTATGCATTCCAGCAAGTTCTTTTTTTTTTAATATTAACAAACTTATTTTAAAGTTTATATGGAGAGGCAAAGACTCACAATAGTCAACATAGTGTTGAATGAGAACAAAGACTGAGGACTGCCTTCAAAGTTTACCATAACAATGGGGCGCCTGGGTTGCTCAGTGGGTTAAGCCTCTACCTTCAGCTCAGTCATGATCCCAGTGTCCTGGGATCATGTCCCCGCATAGGGCTCTCTGCTCAGCAGGGAGCCTGCTTCTCCTCATCTCTCTCTCTCTGTCTGTCTCTCTGCCTATTTGTGATCTCTCTCTCTGTCAAATAAATAAATAAAATCTTAAAAAAGGTTTACCATAACGATAATTGTAAGCAAGATATTGTAATACCACAGAAAGACTAGATTAAAGGAACAGAATATATATTATCAATTATATTTTATATTTAATATAAAAGCAAAAGCAATATAAGAGAGCAAAATACAATCTTTTAAACAAATGGTTCTGGAGTAATGGTGAAGCTAAATGTAAAAATATAAAATAATAATAAAATAAAATAAATCCAGGAAGATATCATACACTCTTCACAAAAATTAACTCAGATTGCATTATAAACCTAAACATGAAACATGTAGAAGGTAATATAGAAGAGAATTTAAATGACCTTGGTTTTGGCAATAACTTTAGCTACAAAAGCACAAGCACTGAATTTAAAAATGTCTACTCTGTGAAACACAATGCCAAGAGAATGAAAAGGCAAAGCACAGACTATGAGAAATAATTTGCAAAATACACATCTGGCAAAGGACTGTTAATCAAAAATACACAAAGACCCCTTAAAACTCAACAATGGGGGGAAAACCTGATTAAAAATGAGCCAAAGACCTTAGCAGATACCTCACAAAAGAAAATATTACAGATGGCAAATAAGCATATAAAAAGATGCTTCACATCATATGTCATCAGGAAAATGCAAATTAAAACAAAAAAGAGACACCAGTACATACCCAGAATCCAGAACACTGACAACAGAACATGAAATGTTGGTGAGGATGTGGAGCAACAGGAATGTTCTTCCAAGTCTATTGAGAATAAAGAACGGAAAACTACTTGGCAGTTTCTTACAAAACTAAACATATTCTTGCCAGATGATTCAGCAGTAGCAGTTCTTGGTATTTATCCAAAGAAGATGAAATCTATACCCACAAAGATGTCTATAGTAGTTTTATTCATTACTGACAAAAGCTTGGAAGCAACCAAGATATCCTTCCATAGGTGAAAGGTCAAATAAAGTGTAGTACATGCAAACAATGGAATATTATTTAATGCTAGAGAAATGAATTACCACGCCATGAAAAGATATGGATATAAATATTTAATAAATATTTGATTTTAGGCTTCTACCAGTCTATCAATAGTATTAGTATATTTTAACAGTGAATGCTCAGCATTCACGAATTTACCTAATAAAATGTTTTGGGTTCAATATTTTAAATACTTCAACCTCTATGATTATATTCCTAATAATTTTGAATTGGGGTAAAAAAAAACCTTAATTTTTTGTAACTTGTTTCTTATTGCAAAAGAGCTCAATGAAATTTTAGAAAATAAAAATTTACAAAAAAAAAGTTTAGTTTACTATTGCCAAATAATTTAAAAACTTTACCTTATATTCAAATACATATATTTTTCTAAATTGATTTATATGCTACTAAAACCAAAAACTTTTAGTTATACTAGATTTCATATCATGCAATCAATGCCAGAAAGCCATCTGGCGATGACTTGTCTTAAATAGAGTTAAGATGGGTGTTATTACAATGCAAGATGGAAACAAAGATAGTATAACAATTGAGTGTTACATAACTTTTCTGTTTTGATCAAGTTACTAATCTACAAAAGGCTTTTATCGGTGACAGACTTGGGAATTTAACAAAACTTTTAAACTAGCATGTGCGACTCATTCCTAGAAAAAAACACAATCAATAACACTTTATTTAGATTAAATCATGACTATTTCTCCATTTGAATAAAAAAGGTAGCAACCCCAATAAGTTTATTGAACAGGAAAAGTTGAAATGCTATAATGCTCCTAAGGAATTAAATGATCCAGTCATGAATTACAAAAAAAGGATATAAATTACCAAAGTGTTTGTATAATTGGAATGTACAACTGCCCATTATCGTTCATAGTGTCAGCTTGTACAAGAACTCTATAAAAGAACTCCCACTTCTAAACCGTGGAAAATATGTTCCCTTTCCCCCTATATACAACTATTAAGCCATTCATTTAGCTTTTAATATATCCACTTAATACAGGCTTTTTACTCATTTTAACAGGCAGCAGAGCTCTATTCTTATTGCTTACATCTGAAGGATAGACTTCTAGCGTAAGAGGTAAAGCCCATAAAGGAGCCCAATAATAACAACAAAATACAGTTTAGTGAGCCCTTACAATCTGCCAGCTACCTTTCTGAGAATACTTCAATTAATAAAACATATAAAATACCTGACCACAAAGAGCTTACATTCTTTAAAATATAATAGTTAAATAAACCAATAATAGAGGGGCACCTCGGTGGCTCAGTCCATTGAGTGACTGCGTTTGGCTTGGGTCATGATCTCAGGGTCCTGGGATTTGATGTAACTCCCCAGCAGGCTTTCTAGGCAGTGGGGTGTTTTCTTCTCCTCCTCTGCACCCCCTCCCAATTCTCTCTCTCTCTCTGTCTCCAATAAGAAAATAAACCAGTAATAGAATAATGATTGATGGTTGATGGTGATAAGTGTTACAAAGAAATACAAGAAAGGTAAAAGCCATTGGAGAATGCTGGGAGGAAAGTTAAAGTTTATTTTGTGTTGGGTGGTTATATCTCATTTATGAGATGTTATTTGCACAAAGACGCAGGAAGTGAAGGAGGGTGTTATACACATATTAAAGGAAAAGATTGCTCTAGGCAGAGCAAGTAAGTATATAGACTTTGTGTGAACAGCTGGTCTGTTACTTTTGAGGAAAAACAAGGAGGCCAATGAGGAGTTCATACTGGTAGAGAGAGGAAGAACGTATTGATGCATGACCTTCTAGTACATTGAAACGCCTTCAGTTTTTATTTAATATGAAAGGGGAAGATACCAAAAGACTTTCAACAGCAGAATAAAATCATCTGACTTGATTTTTAGGTTAAGTTGCTGTACCAAAATAAATTTGCAGGGAGAAAGGAGTGCAGTATGTGTGGAAGTGGGGTTATCAATCAAGTCAATAATTCAGGAACATATGATGGTGTTTTTAGCATGCTGGGTGGTAATAGAAGTGGTGAGGTATGGTTTTTATTTTGTATATATTTGGATGGTGAATATTCTGGTGAACAGGATGGAGTATGTGCAGGACAGACAATATCAACATTTTTTTACCTGCACAAACAGAAGGGTGGAGTCTTCATTCCCTGATATGGAGAGAACTCTGAGTCAAAAGTTCTTTCTGATTAAATGGCATAGTGATGATGAGGATTTAGTCAGACAGTGAAGAGAGCAGTAAGCATAGTGTTAAGCGGTAAGACATTATAATACATTTGAACATCAAAAAACGTTGTGTTGGATCATCTGTTTATGTGAGTAAATCAATAAATAAAGCTTCCTGGGGTTCTGATAGAGGTAAAGAAGACTACTATATGATTCAAAGGGGCACGTGCACCAAATGTTTATAGCAGCAATATCCACAATAGCCAAACTACTATGGAAAGAACCTAGATGTCCATCAACAAATGAAATATATATATATATATATATATATATATATATATATATATATATGATGGAATACTATGCAGCCATCAAAAGAAATGAAATCTTGCCATTTGCGATGACATGGATGGAACTAGAGGGTATTATGCTTAGCAAAATAAGTCAACCAGAGAAAGACACTATCATATGATCTCCCTGATATGAGGAAATGGAGGTGCAATATGGGGGACAGGAAAAAGAGTAAATGAAACAAGATGGGATCGGGAGGGAGACAAACCATAAGAGACTGTTAATCTCACAAAACAAACTGAGATTTGCCGGGGGGTGGGGAGGGTAGGGAGAGGGTGGTGGGGTTATGAACATTGGGGAGGGTATGTGCTGTGGTGAGTGCTGTGAAGTGTGTAAACCTGGCGATTCACAGACCTGTACCCCTGGGGCTCATAATACATTATATGTTAATTAAAAAAAAAAGAAGAAGAAGAAGACTACTATAAATCAAATGCTATGGTTTTCAGCAAAGAGTGTGTGTAATCAGGCATATTTTATTAAAGTAACCAAGTAAAATGATGGTCGAAAAATGGGAAAAACAGAAAACATAAAAAATCAGAGATTTTAAAAAGAGATATGGGACAGTGTAGAGAATATAGTCAATGATATTATAATAGTGTTATATGGTGACAGATGGTGGCTATATTTGTAGTGATCATAGAATAATGTATGGAGATATTGAAAACCTGAAACCAATGTAACACTGAATATCAACTATACTCAAATAAAAGAATAGTAAAAATAAAACATTTTAATTTAAAAAGATAAAAAGAGGGACAAGAATTTGAAAAGAGAATTTCAAAAAGAGTAAAGATGAGGCTAAGACATACTCTGAACCTTGAGGAAAACACCATTTTGAAAATTCTTCCCATTTTGAGAAAACCCAAATGAATCAATACCATAAAAGAACCCATTTTAACTGAGAGATGTAATGAATGCTCAAGAAATAATTTTATGACAGGATAATTCTTCCCTATGAAACAGCATACAGAAACCAGGGGAAACACCTGGAAGCAAAATAAACTATACAGAAAATAAGAATTAGGAAAAAGATAAATGATGAAAGATAAGAAAATTAGACCTGCGACAGAGACCTAGTGAAGAGAACTTTTAGCTTGTGGTTTAATGTTTTTGAGGATAATCTAGAGTTCATAACTGCCTTGAGACAGGCTGGTTGTAGGCAGTTTAGGCAGACCCCTAAGACAGGCCTACTTTGGGCAGGTGGTGTTGGAGGAGGCCATTGGGCTGGACAAAGACAAATCCAACCATTTGACTAAAGTGTCTGGGAAGATGTTGAAGTCAGATGCAACAGAGAAAGACCTGTCAAACCTAATCTCAGAAATGGAGATGATGAAGATGATTGGACAGCACAAGGACACCATCAACCTGCTGGGTCCTGCACACAGGATGGTCCTTCGTACACTCTCACGGAATATGCCTCCAAAGACAACATACAGGAGTACCTGCAGGCCCAGAGGCCTCCTGACCTGGAGTACTGTTACAATATCAGCCACAATGCAGCAGAGCAACTCTCCTCCAAGGACCTGGTATCCTGTGCCTATCAGGTAGCCTGAGGCATGGAGTACCTTGCCTCCAAGAAGTACATACACCAAGACCTGGCCACCAGGGAAGTGCTGGTGACAAAGGACAACATGATGAAGATCTCAGACTTCAGCCTTGCCAGAGATATCACCACATCAGTTACTATAAAAAGACAACCAACAGTGGACTGCCTGTGAAGTGGATGGTCCCTAAGGCCATGTTTGACCAGATCTACATCCACCAGAGTTACTTCTGGTCTTTTGGGGTGATCCTGTGCAAAATCTTCACTCTGGAATCCTCCCATATCCTGGAGTGCCTGTGGAGGTGGTTTTCAAGCTGCTGAAGGAGTCATTTGATGGATAAGCCAATAAGTGCACCAGAGAGTTATACACAATAATGAGGGGTGGCTGGCATGTGGTACCTTCAAGCTGCTGGTAGAAGACCTGGATCATACTGTGGCCTTGTCCTACAACTAGGAGTACCCGGACCTGTCCTTGGCCCTGGAACAATACTGTCTATGCTTTCCCAACACCCAAAGCTCCACCTGCTCCTCAGAGAAGAAGTCCACCTTCTCTCATGTGCCGTTGCCCAGGGAGGCCTATCTGCCCTGACACCCAGCCCAGTTTGCCAATGGTGGACTCAAATGACTAGTGTCCCTATTACTCCTGTCCAGATTCCGTCATAAGCTGTAACCCTTACCCCCCACCCTCCCTGCAAGTCTCACTGCCTTCTCCTTTTGTCCCTTTCCTACTGGCAGGAGCCAGCTGCCTACCTGAGGCCTTCACCCCTTGAAGTTCACCTCTCTTCCCCTTCCTCTCTTCCTCCTCCTTACAACCTGCTCATGAAAGAAAGGCACAGAGAGGCAGGTACTTGCTCGTGGCTGCTTCCTTCCCTCCCATATGTTGGACCAAGACCCCTCCCTGGCATCTGGTACTGACTGGACGTCGAGGGAGTGGGAGATGAGGCATGCCAGTGAAAGGTGTGGGAGCTTTCCTGTTTTGGTTTTGTCTGCTTAGCATAACATGTAAGACTGAGTTCTGGTGGCAGGGACCTAGTCCTTGGGGCTATAGCACTAGCGAGGGGAGGTCAACTGCTCTGGGCATTGGCTAAGAGCAACCCCTGCTCCAGAGATATGGTGCCAAGGGCTTATTAATTTTGATATTAATTTGCTTTGCTAACCAAATACCTGGTATCAAAATATGGGAAGGCAAAGACTGGAAGCAGTGTTGTGACCATGGGGTCCAGCCCCAAACTATGAAGAAAACACAAAGTGTATAAATCTGAGTAAGTATATATTTACACACCTCTTTAAATAGGTTGTTATCAAAGATTTAATCAATGGGTAATATGCTCCTCGTGGCTGGGAAGCATCAGCTGCCATATATTAAAAACAAAGAAAAGAGGTGTCTGGGTGGCTTCCTCCATATGTGTCCCTTCCTTTCAGGTCATGATCCCAGGGTCCTGGGATGGAGCCCCACATCAGGCTCTCTGCTCAGTGGGAAACCTGCTTCTCCTTTTCCCTCTGCCCTGCTTATAGTTCCTCTTCCTGTCTCTCTGTCTGTCAAATAAAAAAATATTAAAAAAAAAGAAACCAACAAAATGTTTTTAAAAGGTCTTTTTTTTTTTTTTAATTTTCTAGGGGTGCCTGGATGACTCAGTTGTTTAGGCAGATGTTTGCATTTGGCTGAGGTCATGATTCCAGTGTACAGGGATCCATCCCTGCATGGGACTACTTGCACACCAAGAAACTTGCTTCTTCCTCTCCCTTTGCACGTGATTACCACCACTTGTGCGCTTCCTCTCTCTCTCTCTCTCTCTCTCTCTCGCTGTCAATAAACAAAATAAAATCTTTTACTAAATAAATAAATAAATAAATAAATTTCTAAACCTACTTTCAGTTTAGGTCCCTTAACAAAAATTGCTACTGATTCATTAAAAAAAAAAAGAAAAGATAATTTAGAAAGATGCTTCCAGAGCTAAAAACGCTGTTTTTTTTTTTTTTTTTTCAGGATTAAATATAGAAGTGCTTTATAAAGTAAAAGAATAAATATGCTATATTAACACTAATCACACTATAACTTTGGTGGTTATATCAAGATAATGAAAAGTGATTTTAAAGAAAATTTCATTATCAGACATAAAGATCAAGTCAAAATTACAGAAGAGTAAAAGGATGAATTCATCAGGAGTATAATAATTCTTGACTTTTAATACTTAATAACAGACTTGGGGATATATAGGGAAAAAACTAAGAACAAAAATCATAACTTCTACCTTAGAAGAGAAATGGAAAAAAATTGCAACACTTTTATTTTAAGATTATATAGACAAATGGTCATCAAATTGGTAAGATATGTAAGACTTGAACAAAATTATCAACTAACTAGATATGCTTGATATTACAGAACACTCCCAACAACCGCAGACTACATATATCTTAAGCCATGATTTTCTTTGCAAAGGTCAACATTGATAATGTTCTAGTCATACCTCCGTGTACCAGGAAAGAAGTAGCATATTTCTTGAAAGACACAGCTATCAAAGCTCCATTGAGAAACCGTAAAGATGGAGAAGGGATTTGCAAATTATATATCTGATAATGGACATCAACTCTGATTATTAAAAAATGAATAAAAATAAAAAAAAACCTTACTAATAACCAAACAGAGTAACCAATTTTACATGTGAAGAAAATTATTGAAGAGACATGTCACCAAAAGGATATGGATGGCTTATAAGCACATGACAAATTTCTCAACATTTAGACATTAAAGAAATACAAATTAAAATCATAATGAGACATGCTTACATATCTATTAGAATGGCTAAAATTATAAAGGCTAATTGTACTTCGTCTGAGCTAGATTGAGAAGCAACAAAAAATCTAAACTGTTGTTGGCATATATCATGATACCACCACTTTGGAAAATAGTTTGGAAATTTTTTTAAAAATGCAAAATATGTTGCAGTTCCACGAATAGCCATTTTACTTCTAGGCATTTAACCAAGAGAAACAAACCCTATGTTCGTACAAGGACTTGTATATGAATTTCATAGCAGCTTTATTTTTAAGAATTGATAATCAGTGGAAATGTTCATCAATGTCCATCAATAGAGCAAAGACAAATGATGATCTATTCATTAAAGAGATTACTATTCAACATCAAAATGAACTATTTACAATTGGAGATTCTCAAAGTAATGGTGCTGAGAAAAGAAAAGCCAGGCAATGAATAGTATATACTGTGTGATTCCAACTATAAAAAATCTAGAAAATACAAATTTATATATAGTCACAGTCATCAAATATATTGGTGTGATTTTAGTGCCTTCTTCTGCTCCCATAGCTTCCTACACTTGGATCTCCGAGCATTTGTTACACCATGTGAAAATATGAACTCTTTTTCTGTATTCTGTCTTACTAGAATAAGAATCCTTGAAGTTTTTGGACATTTGAACTCTCAGTTATTAGCAGAAATTCTATCACACAGTAAGTTTCCAAATATAAAAGCCAGAGTTTTACAATGACTTCTAAGCTTTTACATGATCTAGCCACTCATTTAACCTCTGTGACCTCTTTCCCTGCTACTCTTCAGTCCCTCACAGTGGCCTCCTTGCTATTCCTCAGATATGCCAGGCACGATCCAACCTTATGGCCTTCAAGACAGCCAATTCCTTTGTCTGGAGTGACCTTATTGCTGATAGTTCTGGGCAAATTCATCACCTTTCCATACCTTTGTTCAATTGTCAGCTTCATTGTAACTAACTACCCTGATCTTCCTATTAAAATTTTTAACTCCCCCATCCCCTGCCTAGCAACCTTGATTTTTCTCACCCTGATTTAATTTTTCTTTTTCCCCATTGTACTCATCATTTTTTGAATGCACTATGCAATTTTTATTAAGGTTTATAGCTTTTAATTGTCTCACCCATTAAAATAAAAGTTCTACAAAGCCAAGTATTTCATTTACCAGTGTAGTCTGAAGTAATATCTGCCATATAATACACAGTAGACACTTGGTATATTTCAGAATAAATTAGTGTTGAGATTATACTGAATTTCATAAGTCATTTCAATATATTTTTTTCCAAAAAATAAACTATGTAAAACATACCTTAAATTTACTTTCAAAATATTTTATAGCATATAATGGACAAAATAAGACAAAATAAGACAAAAAAAAAAAAAAAAAATAAGACAAAAGCCTTAAAGAAACAATCATATGAATAACCATTTCAAACCCACTTAAAAATTGCATAATACCACACTCCTAGATCATCTCTGAATGCTCTAAAATAACCCTTCAAAAGAAATACATTTTTTTTAAAATAACAGATTTTTTGGCAAATAATTTAATAAAATAAAAGTTTCATTCATCTATGTAGATCATAATAAATGTTGTTTTTAATAAGCATGAAATTATAACTCTGAAGTGTGCTAAAATGAAACCACCTGCTAAGGGTGAGAGAACAAAATAAACATCATTTTTCCAAATAAGAGGAATTTATTACCTTTGAATCAAAGCATGTGGATTTGTTCAAACTGGCAATAAAGGAATATGGAAACACAAACCATAGAAAGTCATATTTTAGATTTCTAATGACTTCATAGTGAAGAGTATACATTTTTTAAATGCTACATAATGCTACATAATGACAAGATGACAGGGTGTGACAAATAGCATTTTAAAAGCTCTACTCATAATGGAACGGAAGGTGTCATTTCCCTATAATTTTATATATGTCATTAATTTACTATATCTGGATACAACACATTACCAAACAGATGTTCATCAAAGACTAAATCATTTTTTAATGGAACATAATAATTTGAACCGACATCTATTAATCATATTTTTCGATCTAACATTTATAGTCTCGCTAAACAATTCATCAGTTGTCGACAAAATTAAAAAAAAATAGCATAAAATGTCGTGTTTGGAAAAGTAGATTTTTTCTTTGAAATTTGCATTTAAATGAAAATATTTGCTAATATTTTAAAACTTTAAATGTAATTTTATATATATCTGACCTATCAGATGATATAAAATTTTTGGAGAAAAATATGACATATTTTTTTTGATCTTGGTTGAAGGTATTAATAAAGAGCAACTGTTTGTATTATTTCTATTGTGATATCTTAGTTAATAAACATGAATAACTGGTATAAAATATTTTTTTTTTTTAATTTTTGATTTATTTACTTGACAGAAATCACAGGAAGGCAGAGAGGGCAGGCAGAGAGAGAGGAATGAAGCAGGCTCCCTGCTGAGAAGAGAGCCCACTGTGGGACTCAATCCCAGGAACCTGGATCTGAACCTGAGCCGAAGGCAGAGATTTTAACCCCACTGAGCCACCCAGGCACACTAAAACATGTTTTTTTTTATATATATAGAATTATTGTTCTTGCCAAAATATGGAACTAGCTGGAACTGAATGCCTCCTTCAAAGTCAGCTCTGGAGAAAATTATGCAAGTGTAATATGGAACTATTTCGGATATGAACCAAAAACAAAAAGAAATGATGATAAATTCCTTAAAAGACTCAAAGTTGCTCTTGACTGGTATGTTTCAAGCTCTATTCCTGGTTTGAGGACAGGTTTTAATAGGCCTGTCACTGTAGAAATCAGCTGGATGTTTAGAGGCTATCAGAACTGTACAAAAACCTTGAAGGGGTAAAGACTTGAAAATTCTTTAGAGAGATTAGCTCCCTAAGGCATTATTCATCCACACATTTTCCTCCAAACAATGAAGACTGATGGATGAGGGGCACCTGAGGGGAGGGGCTCTCTCATCACGTGGGTGGTGGGTTAAGCCTCTGCCTTCATCTCAAGTCATGGTCTCTGGGTCCTGGGATCCAGCCCCACATCAGGCTCTGCTCAAAAGGAAAGCCTGCTTCCCTCCCTGCTTGCCTGCCTCTCTGCTTTACTTGTGATCTCTCTCTCTCTCTGTGTCCAATAAAATAAATAAAATCTTAAAAAAAAGGCTGATGGATGCTAAAAATATGAAAACTGCTCCCTCCAAATGATGCTTCTTCATAAGGATTTAAGAATTTAAAATTTGTAAGAATTTAAAATTGAAACTTGATCGTAGGGTTTTATCTTATAGAATAACATCAAGTAAAGGCAGCTATTATTATTAGTTCTGAAGTATGTGTGATTCTGAATTCTTGGCCTCATAAGTAAATTTATTTTTAAATAATTATTATTTAATATAGAATAATATATATAATATATAACATATATAATATCTATAATAAATTCATTCATTCATTTATTATTTATTTATTTATTAATTATTATTATTATTTATTCATTTTTAACTCAAACACAAGAAAATAAATGAACTGATTGAAAATTGGCAAGGACTGGACCAGACAACTCACTTAAGAAGATACTGAGATGGCAATAATGATATGAAAAGATGCTGTGATGATCCACAGCATGTCTTAATTAAGGAATTTGTAAATTTAATAAGAACAATGAGGGGGCACTTGATGGATGGCTCAGTGGATTAAGCCGCTACATTTGGCTCAGGTCATGATCTCAGGGTCCCTTTTTCCACGTTGGGCGACTCTCTGCTCAGCAGGAGCCCTGCTTCCCTTTTTCTCTCTCTCTGACTGATTCTGCTCCTTCATTCACTGTGATCTCTCTCAATTCAAATAAATAAATAAAAAATCTTTTTAAAAATAAAATAAATAACATAAAACAATGATATATCACTACGCATCTATTAGAATGGCTAAAATCCAAAAAAATACTGACAACATAAAAATGCTTTTGACAATGAGGAACAAGAGAAACTCTCATTCATTCTGGTGAGAACACAAAAAATGGTGCTACCACTTTGGAAGACAGTTGGGCAGTTTTCTTACAAAACTAAACATATTCTTACCATATGATCCAGCAATCGTTGCTCCTTGGTACTCACCCAAAAGAGCAAATAGAGACAGTTGGCTGTTTAAACCAAAAGTACAAAACTCACTGTGAGAGAATCGCCTCATTATTTATTGGGGTAGAAAGGACCTGGAATTTAGAAAGACAAATTCTGTAGAGCAAAAAAATAGAATCACTAACAGGCCTCATGCCCTTGCACAGCCAGTGGCAATAGAATCCCTGCCTCATGAGACCCTGTGCTAGCAGGCCGCTAGAGAACCATTCTCAAACTATGTTAGTCTATCTTGGAAGCCAACAAACAAGTGTTTGCCCAGTGTAAGAGCACGGTATCAATCAGTCACGTTATTATGTTATAATTGAGTTGTCGATATCTTTAAAAGCCTTGTGTTCAAGTTCCTTTTTGAAGTAACCCCTCACCCACAACCCTTAGAGAAATTTATAATCTGTGGGTTCACATCTTTGAAATACCTCACTGTTGTTCCACATTTTACCATAGATAAAAAAAAAAAAAAAAAAAAAAAAAGAAAAAAAAGCTTTTTATTAACAAAGTTTTTCAGAAGGGGGGCGCCACATGTAAACAATGAGAGTTTTCGCTGCTGGGACAAACTTTGTTGCAGAGAAACAGCTGAAAGCAATCAGGTCAGACAGAGCCCAAATAGGGCTGGGTAGGGATTTTAAAATTACAAAAACCGAAACCAAATCAAACCCAAAAACAAATCAAATCAAAACCAAATGGCCCAAGATTCAAGTTTGCTACAAAGGTATATGACATTCTCATCTAAGACATGCGTGTGACAATTCTTGATCAATATATTTATATATTTATATTTGAAGAAGAAGGAACTATTTGATGCAGCAAATCCACGTTTGTTGATTTAAAAATTACCAGATAGGGGGGCTCCCCTGGGGTGGCTCAGTGGTTTAGGCCTCTGCCTTTCGCTCGGCTCAGGTCATGATTTCAGGGTCCCCTGGGATGGAGCCCCACATCAGGCTCTCTTGCTCAGCGGGGAGGCCTGCTTTACCCCCTCTCTCTCTGCCTGCCTCTCTACCTACTTGTGATCTCTCTGTCAAATGGTTAAATAAGATCTTTAAAAAAAGAAATTACTAGGTGTGAAAATACATCGAGGGTATGGGAAAAGGAAAAATGATTTCACCTGATCTGACTAGGAAGTGGTTGAAGCCTGAAATTAAAGTGCTTATTAAAAAGAGTAAAGACCCTGGGAAATATATGGGGAAAAAAATCCCTAGAAAAAAACAGCAATAATAACTGGCTGCTCTTTATTGATCCAGATCCTGCAGTAGGCAAAGAAGAGAAAATCTGGTTTTAGCCAGAGGATGATCTCCGTTTGTCTTCATGATCTGGCATTTCCTGCAAGACAGGCATGGGGCTCTGCACTAGAGCTGCAAATGCTGGGGGGCCCTCACTGTCCCTTTTTTCTCTTCTCAGGGGGACAACGGCATGTCCGTGGTTGCAGTGTGGGGACAGGCTTTACAACAGGGAGAGATAAAAGACTGCCAAGGGGAAGGTTGGAGCTGGAGCTGAAAAAAGCCACTTAGGAACAGATTTTCAGGGGGAGGGTTGATAGACAAGGGCAAAGCGAAGAATGAGGATGAGTGTGTCAAGTTTCAAAAGTGCCCAGGATCCCAGCACACGCACAGTGCATTCGGGAAACTAACAGCAGTTTCATGACCAAACCGACAGCTGTTTGCTGGCAAGAATCCGACCTGGGGATGGAGGGTGGCCCTGAGCCCCGGGTTAACACTGGGGTAGCTGAGATGGTTTGTAACTACTATGCTGAGGAGGTGAGGTACTACACTGTGGGGGCAACAGGGAGCTACCGGGAGGATTTTTCAAATATCAGAATCGTAACCATAATAGAGTATTTAATTGCATCCTAGCTTTCATCAAGGGTTAAGACTGCAACTATAGTTTATGTTCATGACTAAGAAAGAGAAATGCTGTCAGTTTAAACTAGGATATGTCCTCAAGTGCAAGGTGAAGAGTTGCCACCTTAAGAGAATTAAACGGCAGGGGATGGACCCGCGCAGGACAATCTTTAGAACAAGTAAACTGTAGTTATGAGTAATCTGACGAGATTGTAAGAAAGTTTCGAAACTTGGAATCAACTTGGAGTAAAATGTGATTATTGCTTACCCAGTGTAGGCCACCGCACTAATCACATATATTAAGCGTCTTGCACTCACACCAAGCAGACATTCTATTCATATTGAATGCCTCGCACAAGTGTTTAGACACAATTGGGTACCAGAGGGCAGTAGGCCAACAGAACCGAGCAGGGCCCCCCAAATGTGCCCAATGTGTCCGACTATAGAGCATGGTTCATACTGCCTATTTGGCATTGAGCGAGAGCGTAGGAAAACGGTTTGCGGATGCGGCGCCTGCTTCTGAGGTGGTAGAGAATTACTAGCTGGGCACCGTTAGGGATTAATTGACACCGATCGAAAAAGTGTGTGGAGATTGGGTATGGCAGCACCTACATGGACGAGAGTTGGTGAAACTTCCCTTATCAGAGATTCTTGCAGCTCCTCATAAATGTAGTTTTCATTGTGGACGGAAACCATTCCAGGATAAATATGATCTGTTTGAGTTCCTCTTCTCCACAGGACTGTTTCTTAGGCTTTCACTGGAAACAAGAACAACGGGTATTCTGATAGCCAGGGTAAATTCCTGACAAAAGCAAAGCCGGTATCTATTAAAAACTAACACTCAGCTGAGAACACAGATAACAAGGCAAGGACGACCTGCACTGCAGAATAGGTAAGGTGTGGATCGGGCAACAGGGGTAGATAGAGGGGGAAGTGGCCCATCTCCTGCTAGAAGAGCTAGAGAGACCCCTTACGTTGCGACCACCCGGAGAGGAGAGCGAGGTGTGATGATTGAAGAATTTTTAATCGCAGAGAAGGTCAAAAATGGGACAAGTCCAGATTCAGAGTAAACATATTGGGATTAAAAAATAAAAAAAATAAAAGATTTTTTTGAAAGGACTTTTTTTCAAGATTTAAACAAAGTCCTTTTTAAGAGAACAGTTGGCTGTTTAAACCAAAGTACAACTCACTGAGAGAGTTGCCGCATTATTTATTGGGGTAGAAAGGACCTGGAATGTAGAAAGACCCATTCTGCAGAGGAAAAAATAGAATCACTAACAGGCCTCATGCCTTGCACAGCCAGTATCTAGAATCCCTGCCTCATGAGACCCTTGCTTAAAGTGCTAGAACTCATCTCAACTATGTTAGTCTTACTTGGAAGCCAACAAGTGTTTGACCAGTTAAAGAGCAGTGTATCAAGCAGTCACGTTATGTTGTGACTGTATGGAATATGCGTTCAAAAGCCTTCTCAAGTTCCTTTTTGAGTAACCCTCACCCCACACTTAGAAATTTATCTGTGGTTCCTCTTTGGAAATACCTCACTGTTCTTCCACATTTTACCATAGACAAAAAAAAAAAAAAAAGAAAGAAAGAAA